>NC_090820.1:82426387-82736614 GCF_000390325.3 Nicotiana tomentosiformis
GCGCACATTAACTTTCTTAATAGCGCTTAAGTACTTCGAAATTTTCCGGGGTGTTACATTCTCCCCTACTTAAGAACGTTCGTCCTCGAATGTTTCACAAGTCACTTCTAATAATAGAGTTACCATCCTTTTACCTCCAGCCATTATACATAGGCGCTTACGACTACATGGGTCTTATACTTCCTTCCTAAAATCTCAACTTACTTATGACCCTTAAAATTTGATTATCTTTATAAATTCTTTAAAATTTTCGACAGAGTTTTCCCTGTAACTGGGCCTATCCACATGTTAGATAATCCCTAAAATCAACCTATCAACACATCCACAACTTGACAAAGCATCACCATGTATATCAACATCACTAATCTTATCATTACATGCATTATATTATCAAGAGTGATATCTAGACATGAGCTGCACATATTTAAATCATAACACATAGAAAGTACCTTTCAAATCACAATCATTTTACTATACACTCAAGTGAGAACATTTTATTTCCTTACCACTTTTGGCCCTCAAGGTGGCCTCCTCAACTTACAGACTTCGCCATAACACATTAACAGAGGCAATCTTAACTCCTCGACTTTTCTAACAAGGATAGCAAATAGTTTCTCCTCATAATCCAATTATCCATTAACTTCACCTTCTTAGACATAGACACATGAAACACCGGGTACATAGAGAACAATAATAGGGAAACATGATACTCATAGTTTGACCTATTTCCTTTAATATTTCATAAGGCCTAATGTGACTATATATACTTTACCTTTATTAACAATTCACATAGCATCCTCATGGAGAAAATATTAAGAATAACCCGTTCACTATCTTCAACTCTAAATCTCTACGCCGAACACCCAAACTAAGCCTTTGGCGACCTCCAACAATTAGTCTAAGATGTGCCAGCTTGAATATGACCATAAAAGTTTCCTATCCAATATATTTGTTCACGGGATGATGCTTTTTCTTTGACATGTGACATATGGGAGGCATAATCAAAAAGATAAAGACATTAGCGTTAGTTATTCTCGGAAGACTATTATTTATGAAAAGGACAACAACAATTGTTTCATTCCATATATGCCTTGTTTGGAAATAGTAGGCCTTAAAGAGAAATAGCCAAGTACGTGACACCAATCGCCTCTTGGAATGTAGGGAAAATCAGTTTAACTTGAAATGAGAATATTCAAGCACCCTGAATGTGATATGGGTTTCAAAATACCTGAAATTGCATTATGCTCTTAACGGTAACTAGAACAAAGGATCTATGCCACAAGCCCATGAGGATGAACAAGAAGTCGAAAACTTGTGAGATTACTATCATTCTGACAGCCTAACCCTTTCCAATAGTTGATACTATATGAGAGGACTAGAGATACGACAACTTGTCTTTCAAATCAATATATTCATAATATGTGCTAGAATTTGAAACATCCACCTGAAGTGGGGAGGAAATAATCGATGTAAGGCTGCTTAAATTTCAACCACACACAAGTGAAACCGTGTAGCTAGGACATCTTAATGTTGGGATGAAATCATGTATTGGTTAGAGAGAATGAACACTTTGCTATGAGCTAGACATGTTTTTGCCATAATAACTTCAAGCTGCAATACAAGGCCACTTCATGGGTAACTACAATACTAGGAACAAAGTGAGTTACTCACTGAGGCATGATCTAGGTGGACATGAAACTCATACTGAGATGAGCGAACCATAAGATCTTCTAGTGACGAATTTGTGAAAATATAAAATTTCCCAGAAACTCTATGCGGACAAGTGACCCCTTTCAATTGACAGGTACACATATGATAGGTGTTGGAATATGCTCTCATGTTACTATACAGTGAAAAGGATTCATGATACTATTCATAAAGGAGTAAAGTGACTATTCCAATCATAGGAACCACATACACCTGAGAGAAAAAGAGTGGCTCAAGAAGGATCTCAACACTAGGCTACTTTACATTAGATATGATACAACATAGGTAAATATTATGATGGTGCGTGCATAGGCACAAGTGAGCAGATATTATCCATTTGAATCAGAAGGTTCTGGAAGAAATTCACCAGGTATAGTCCCTTGTTGAGAATTTAGGAAAGCAGTGGGATGTATTAACCTAGGGTTATAAATCATTCCAAGGAAATCATTATAAAACTCAATTCCTCAAGAGGTTGTAAATAAGATAATTGTGAACAAGATGCTTCACGAATATTGCGTCTCGTTCAAAGAATAGGTACATGCAATATTTTGTGATTCAACGTTTTGGTTAAGACCATATTTATGTAGGCCTCTTCAATATGGATGTAGATATACAATAAGGAAAATATTACGATGTTCATAATGATGTACTAAGGAGTGACTTACTTGATGACTTTAGATTGACAGGTCAGTACCTTGATTGATACCCCTCTACTCCATATCCAAAACATACATTTGTACCATAGTGACAGACATACCTCTGAATGACATCTCATACATTTCACACAGCGAGGATGGGGTCCGCTAAACTGACTCGCCCCAGTTACTTAATATTTACCCTTTTTGCATACATCACAAGAATTCCCCTTATCCTTCCTCCAGGACCCGTGATGGGATTAAAAATCTCTGCACTAGCTCGCTGTATGGGCCTTTGAAATTGCCCAAATCTACCACCCCTACACGCTTCTGAGAATACTCACAACATGACGCAAAATATTCATGCCCGCATATCGGGCAGACCGGGATGGCTGTATCCAACCTTAGGGCATTTGTTCTTTTTGTGCCCCCTCGTTCCACAACCATGACGTATTTCAAGAATCATCCAACATAAACCCGAGTGGCTCTTCTTTCATATCAAACATTTCGGGTTATTTATGCCAATAATACTCTTTCATTTCTTAGGTGCTCTCACCATATAATCTGGTGGCACGGTAACATTAATAGGAATAAGGACACTTCCCCTAGCAACTGGTTCTTTCATTCCCTCCTCTTTGCCTCGAACTCGTAGGTTACTCATATGGAAAATGAGACATGACGAGGAATTTAGCTTCCTATCTTGAGCTATATTGCACGAACTAGAGTATCAAAGAAGTGTGAAATTCCTAAATGTCCATGTAGCCTCCTCATTATAGATGTGGTCGACAACACACCGATAAGAAGGACTCTACTAGACATGGCTCTGAGACATCCTAGGACACTTTAAAACCTTAGGCTCTAATACCAAGTTTGTCACGCCCCAAAATTGGGGAGCGCGATCAGCGCTCAACCGAGTGAATCCGGCTGAGAAAGCCTGTTAGATTTCCTTCTACCCAAATTTATCCATGAATAAAGAGGAGATGAACTCTATTAATCAAACATTGAAAAGATTTTATTAACAACTCCCATTTCATTTTCATTAGCATCTTCATTCATAATTTCCAAAACATGACAAGTTTATAGATATAATAAAAATATGTTTGCCAAATACCAACATTTCTAGTTCAATTCCCAACATCGAATACCACCGTCAATCTTTCTACGGAGCCTCTAAGTACAACACAAGAGTAGTATGGAAGTGCCGGCAATAAGGCCCGGCTATACCTCAAAACACAATGTACGACTCAAATGACATTAGGCCCGGAATAGAGTAGGGCTCACCAAAACCTACTGAATAGAGAGTAACTGTTAACGAGGACCAAAGCTGCCCGATGATGAATCACCTGCATCTATTAAAGATGCAGCGCCCTCGGCAAAAATGGACATTAGTAAATATGGAATAGTACTAGTATGTAAAGCTAACTGTCCTCTTTCAAAATACAATGCCAATGTAAGAAAGGGAAAACCATGGAAATAACAATCAACAATAAATGATATTCAAATGCCAAGTTAAAACACAATAATTCCCACAATATGAAGATAACACTGTGAAGTGATAATCAAATATGTTAATAATATTATTTAAGGTTGGGAGATCTTTAGCACTGATATATCACTATTCACAATACCAATACCACCATACTTTTAGCACAGAGTCCGATCACGACCCGATCGGCTAGGCCATCTCATCTGATACATCAACCACAATCACAATTTCACTTACACTTTCCAGCACAATCACCACCATATGTGCAGCATGGTATCCGATCACGACCAGATCGGTTAGGCCATCTCACCACAATGCCGTGTAGATCGACATCATCCATTTCTATCAATCATCCCATCCCAATTAAGGGAAATAATTTTATCACATTAATGTCATCTCAAATAAGGAGAATAATCATAATCCACTCCTACACTGACATGTGTAGTTTTGGGGTTAGTTTATTTCAACCTACCCTTCCTCGGTGACTATCGATACTCCCAAAAATATTATTTGTTTTCTGCACACAAAGGTAACATAGGTACAAATTTATTTTCCGCATCATCTTTCACATTGTATAAATCTCCACTAGTATTTCAACCAATAATAACAACAATATTCACTTGGCTTTTTTGGCCATTCACAAGATTCTTTATTCAAGGCACAGTGGCCGTATTTGATATTCCACACTTTTATTTCTTCCCACTCATGTATCATCATCATCATAAATATCAACATATATAATATTCCAGAAATCAAAACTTTAAGTTCATAAGAAATGAACAATTTAAGCATAATAGATTTTTTCCCGAGAAATGGAGTAAATTAATTGGTAATTAATGCGCAAGTTAAAATTATCAACAAGTAGCACACCATTTATTCTTGAAATACTTTTCCCCAAAAAGGGAAATGCACAATTTTCACTCACGAATATGTAAGAACGCAAAACACATTGAAAATACTCACAAAGCATAACCTTTGTTAAAACAGCCACATATGGGCATGACTTGAGTACATAAGCTTTTAGGCAATTCTATTTTTAAAATAATTTTGGAACAGTTGAGCCAAAGCTCATTTCATAATCTTTCCCATATCATCCTATTTCATTGGCACCATTAGCCGCAAGTATAATTTTCATTCTTAGCCCATTGGTCACACTCTATATCCCTAATTCACTTATTTCACTTCCAACCATCTTTATAGATTATCAACAATAAGACATTTTCAATCAAGACTTTAGGTACACATATGAGCAATTAAGAGTCTTAAGCATATTGAGATTTTCTCACACAATTTGGCATCATAGCCTTCATTTGAAACATGACTCAAAGACATAGCATTTTAATACACATATCTTTTTTGAACACATTTCCAAAGGATAGCATAATGTGATAGGAACATTCGTAACACGTTTTGAATACATAATTCTCGACACTTTTCTTATTCGGATCACTCAAATTTATTGGGAACATCTCAGAACATAGAATGAGGAACTTGAGACAACCATACTTGAAACTTACAGGAACATCATGGAATTCAATTCTAAGAGAGTAGTTTAACCAACATACCTCGCTTTGAGCTTTCCTTAAATTAGTACAACGTTTCGGAAATTCTAGCAATCCCAATCTATTTTGAGACATAATAAAATTAAACACAAATTAGAAAGGTATTCATGGTTTCAACTCATTTGAGCATTTTATCAAACACTAGGTGTTCAAATTTTGCTACAAGTTTCTTATACAAGATTTCCTTCATTCTACAACCCAATCTTTACTTATTTAAGCTCAACAATCTTCCCACAAATCTTATTGGTACATGCATATATAAATAATACTCTCATACCCAAGAATCATACTCCTAATCAACCATCTTCAATCCAAATTCGAAATTGAAAACTAGGGTATGAAACCTTACCCCTTAGATGAAAAACTTGTGAGATTTCCTTGTTGGATTTCAAATCTTGGACAAGATAAGCCCCCAAGCCTATTTCTCAAAATGGTGCCGGGTTATGAAAATAGGAAAATGGACCCTACGAACTCAAGTATGCGGACGCACAATGGACCACACAATGGGTATGCGGGTCGTACAATGGACTGCAAAACCGATGCCCAGAACTAGGCTGCACTTGCCAGGTTTGCGACCATTTTGTGGTCGCATAATCAGTTTTGCGATTGCATAATGATTCTGCGGTCGCACGTCTGACCGCAGAATCACATTCTTCTAGACTTTATAATTTGGTCATAACTTCTTGTAGGAGTGTCCAAATGATGAACAGTTTGAAGCGTTAAAAATGAGACTCGAAGATCTTTCATTTGATAGGTTGTTTATCACATAACTTATTATATATATGTAAATATGCTCGTCCAAAGTTTGGTCTTGTCTGTACTCATTTGGAATTTTAGTCTATCATGTAATTTTCAATTTAACTTAGACTTAGGGCTCTCCTTAGACCCCACATAACTTATAATATGCCTCGTACACTTATTATTATATCCAATTGATATCCATCATATTAATAGTCCTCGTCTGCACACAAAATAATATAATTAGCGCATATCAACTTTCTTAATAGCGCTTAAGTACTTCGAAATTTTCCGGGGTATTACATTCTCCCCTACTTAAGAACGTTCGTCCTCGAATGTTTCACAAGTCACTTCTAATAATAGAGTTACCATCCTTTTACCTCCAGCCATTATACATAGGCGCTTACGACTACATGGGTCTTATACTTCCTTCCTAAAATCTCAACTTACTTATGACCCTTAAAATTTAACTATCTTTACAAATTCTTTAAAAATTTCGACAGAGTTTCCCCTATAACTGGGCCTATCCACCTGTTAGATAATTCCTAAAATCAACCTATCAACACATCCACAACTTAACAAAGCATCACCATGTATATCAACATCACTAATCTCATCATTACATGCATTATATTATCAAGAGTGATATCTAGACATGAGTTGCACATATTTAAATCATAACACATAGAAAGTACCTTTCAAATCACAATCATTTTACTATACACTCAACTGAGAACATTTTATTTCCTTACTACTTTTGGCCCTTAAGGTGGCCTCCTCAACTTACAGACTTCGCCATAACATATTAACGGAGGCAATCTCAACTCCCGAACTTTTCTAACAAGGATAGCAAATAGTTTCTCCTCATAATCTAATTATCCATTAACTTCACCTTCTTAGACATAGACACATGAAACACCGGGTACACGGAGAACATTAATAGGGAAACATGATACTCATAGTTTGATCTATTTCCTTTAATATTTCATAAGGCCTACCTTTATTAACAATTCACATAGCATCCTCATGGAGAAAATATTAAGAATAACCCGTTCACTATCTTCAACTCTAAATCTCTACGCCGAACACCCAAACTAAGCCTTTGGCGACCTCCAACAATTAGTCTAAGATGTGCTAGCTTGAATATGACCATAAAAATTTCCTATCCAATATATTTGATCACAGGATGACGCTTCTTCTTTGACATGTGACATATGGGAGGCATAATCGGAAAGATAAAGACATTAGTGTTAGTTATTCTTGGAAGGCTATTATTCATGAAAAGGACAACAACAATTGTTTCATTCCATATATGCCTTTTTTGGCAATAGTAGGCCTCAAAGAGAAATAGCCATGTACGTGACACCAGTCGCCTCTTGGAATGTAGGGAAAATCAGTTTAACTTGAAATGAGAATATTCAAGCACCCTGAATGTGATATGGGTTTCAAAATACCTGAAATTGCATTATGCTCTTAACGGTAACTAGAACAAAGGATCTATGCCACAAGCCCATGAGGATGAATAAGAAGTCGAAAACTTGTGAGATTACTATCATTCTGACAGCCTAACCCTTTCCAATAGTTGATACTATATGAGAGGACTAGAGATACGACAACTTGTCTTTCAAATCAATATATTCATAATATGTGCTAGAATTTGAAACATCCACCTGAAGTGGGGAGGAAATAATCGATGTAAGGCTGCTTAAATTTCAACCACACACAAGTGAAACCGTGTAGCTAGGACATCTTAATGTTGGGATGAAATCATGTATTGGTTAGAGAGAATGAACACTTTGCTATGAGCTAGACATGTTTTTGCCATAATAACTTCAAGCTGCAATACAAGGCCACTTCATGGGTAACTACAATACTAGGAACAAAGTGAGTTACTCACTGAGGCATGATCTAGGTGGACATGAAACTCATACTGAGATGAGCGAACCATAAGATCTTCTAGTGACGAATTTGTGAAAATATAAAATTTCCCAGAAACTCTATGCGGACAAGTGACCCCTTTCAATTGACAGGTACACATATGATAGGTGTTGGAATATGCTCTCATGTTACTATACAGTGAAACGGATTCATGATACTATTCATAAAGGAGTAAAGTGACTATTCCAATCATAAGAGCCACATACACCGGAGAGAAAAAGAGTGGCTCAAGAAGGATCTCAACACTAGGCTGCTTTACATTAGATATGATACAATATAGGTAAATATTATGATGGTGCGTGCATAGGCACAAGTGAGCAGATATTATCCATTTGAATCAGAAGGTTCTGTAAGAAATTCACCAGGTATAGTCCCTTGTTGAGAATTTAGGAAAGCAGTGGGATTTATTAACCTAGGGTTATAAATCATTCCAAGGAAATCATTATAAAACTCAACTCCTCAAGAGGTTGTAAATAAGATAATTGTGATCAAGAGTCTTCACGAATGCTGCGTCTCATTCAAAGAATAGGTACATGCAACATGTTGTGATTCAACATTTTGGTTAAGACCATATTTATGTAGGCCTCTTCAATATGGATGTAGATATACAATAAGGAAAATAATGCAATGTTCATAATGATGTACTAAGGAGTGACTTACTTGATGACTTTAGATCGACAGGTCAGTACCTTAATTGATACCCCTCTACTCCATATCCAAAACATACATTAGTACCATAGTGACAGACATACCTCTAAATGACATCTCATACACTTCACACAATGAGGATGGGGTCCGCTAAACTGACTCGCCCCAGTTACTTGATATTTTGCCCTTTTTGCATACATCATAAGAATTCCCCTTATCCTTCCTCCAGGACCAGTGATGGTATTAAAAATCTCTGCACCAGCTCACTGTTTGGGCCTTTGGAATTGCCCAAATTTACCACCCCTAAAACGCTTCTCAGCATACTCAAAACATGACGCAAAATATTCATGCCCCCATATCGGGCAGACCGGGATGGGTGTATCCAACCTTAGGGAATTTGTTCTTTTGGTTCCTCCTCGTTCCACAACCATGACGTATTTCAAGAATCATCCAACATAAACCCGAGTGGCTAAACCCGAGTGGCTCTACTTTCATATCAAACATTTCGGCTTATTGATGCCAATAATACTCTTTCATTTCTTAGGTGCTCTCACCATATAATCCAGTGGCACAGTAACATTAATAGGAACAAGGACACTTCCCCTAGCAACTGGTTCTTTCATTCCCTCCTCTTTGCCTCGAACTCGTAGGTTACTCATATGGAAAATGAGACATGACGAGGAATTTAGCTTCCTATCTTGAGCTATATTGCACGATCTGGAGTATCAAAGAAGTGTGAAATTCCTAAATGTCCATGTAGCCTCCTCATTATAGATGTGGTCGACAACACACCGATAAGAAGGACTCTACTAGACATGGCTCTGAGACATCCTAGGACACTTTAAAACCTTAGACTCTAATACCAAGTTTGTCACGCCCCAAAATCAGGGAGCGCGATCGGTGCTCAACCGAGTGAATCCGGCTGAGAAAGCCTGTTAGATTACCTTCTACCCAAACTTATCCATGAATAAAGAGGAGATGAACTCTATTAATCAAACATTGAAAAGATATCATTAACAACTCCCATTTCATTTTCATTAGCATCTTCATTCATAATTTCCAAAACATGACAAGTTTATAGATATAATGAAAATATGTTTGCCAAATACCAACATTTCTAGTTCAATTCCCAACATCGAATACCACCGTCAACCTTTCTACGGAGCCTCTATGTACAACACAAGAGTAGTATGGAAGTGCCGGCAGTAAGGCCCGGCTATACCTTAAAACACAATGTACGACTCAAATGACATTCATGGTTTCAGCTCATTTGAGCATTTTATCGAACACTAGATGTGCAAATTTGGCTACAAGGTTCTTCTACAAGATTTCCTTCATTCTACAACCCAATCTTTACTTATTTAAGCTCAACAATCTTCCCACAAACTTTATTGGTACATGCATGTATAAATAATACTCTCATACCCAAGAATCATACTCATAATCAACCATCTTCTATCCAAATTCGAAATTGAAAACTAGGGTATGGAACCTTACCCCTTAGATGAAAAACTTGTGAGATTTCCTTGTTGGATTTCAAATCTTCGACAAGATAAGCCCCAAAGACTATTTATCAAAATGGGGACGGGTTATGAAAATAGGAAAATGGACCTTCCAAACTCAGGTATGCGGTCGCACAATGGACCACACAATGGGTATGCGGGTCGCACAATGGACCGCGACACCGATTCCCAGAACTGGGCTGCACTGGTCAGGTTTGCGACCATTTTGCGGTCGCATAATTATTTTTGCGATCGCATAATGATTTTGCTGTCGCACATCTAACCGCAGAATCACATTCTTCTAGACTTTGGTAATTTGGTCATGACTTCTTCTAGGAGTGTCCAAATGACGAATGGTTTGAAGCGTTAGAAACTAGACTCAAATATCTTTCATTTTATATGTTTTCCATCACATAAAACCTTATATATATATATATATGTAGATATGCTCGTCCAAAGTATGGTCTTATCCGTACTCATTTGAAATTTTAGTCTATCATGTAATTTTCAACTTAACTTAGACTTAGGGCTCTCCTTAGACCCCATATCACTTATAATATGTCTTGTACACTTTTTATCATATTCAATTGATATCTATTATATTAATAGTCCTCGTCTGTACACAAAATAATATAATTAGCGTACATCAACTTTCTTAATAGCGCTTAAGTACTTCAAAATTTTCCAGGGTGTTGCACCTCAATAGGATTCATGGATCATACGGACATGCTTGGAATAACTTTATAAGGAAAGAACAACATGGACAACCTTAGTTGCTAGGAATAGATCCGTTATGAAATAGCGTATCATTTACGTTCATTTCACTTTAGATCATGCCAAAAGAAATAAGGAAGTGCCTTAACATACCTGTATGATATCTTTCTTATTCCTCAACCAAGCTCAACACAACGTCTTGGGTCTATAACAAGTGGAATGATATTGTCGTCAACATATAATGGCGTACCATTGTATTTGGCTAGTCGTATAGCTTGCAGAAAATTGGGAAGCAACTCTCCTATTTTTACGACATCCCAAAGGCCACTAAAGGTCATCAATATCCCAACAACAACAATAATAACCAACAATATCAACAACAACAATATAATCCAATATGAGCTTCTCCGATTATCTTAATAATCATATTGAGCGGCAAGCTCGTTTTTACTAATAACAAAACATAAATTGAATCCAACTCTTACTCCATAAATTGGTTCACAACCTTCAGAAGATCATATTTATATGTAATATATGATTCCTAGTTTAAAACATCCACAAAATGACTTCCAAAACATCCCCATACGCCTAGCACCCTAATGTTTATTGTCAATCATTTGTGTTTCATGTTTTCTTCTTCAATAAACTTACTTAATACCTAGAAAATCTTAACAACAGCAGCCACAACATTATAAAATTATTTCTCATATTTTCTAGCCAACACAAACTATATTTGTGGCCAAATATAGTCCAACCAAAAAGATAACCATGTCCCATATTCTTTCAAGTGCTATCTTATAGTTTTTCACTCAAACAATACAACCAACATAAGATTAACCTTAGGAACAATCAATAAGATGTTATACATACCTTGGACCGCAGTTTCAACTCGAAACCCCATCTAAACTTAGCTCACAATAACCCTCAATCACACCACAACATCATAGAAGCATTCGTTTGTGGTCTTTAACACTTTTGATGATGATTTGATTTGATTTTCCTTGAATTTGTTTCTTGGAATATGTTAGAGAGGGTTTTGGAGAGCTTTTGGACGCATTTTGGGTGAGACATGACCCGAAATAAGGCTGAAACATCTTTTAAATGAAGTAAGGTTGGTGGCCGTCTCAAGTGGGTCCCAATAGGAGCTTCTTGCCTAGTCTCGCGAAAATGCGAAAATCTCTCTACTCTGACATAGTATCGATGAACGGTTTAATGCGTTGGAAACTAGACTTTTAGATATTCAATTTGATGTGTATATCATCCCATAAATCCAATTACATTGAAATAAAATCTCAGTAACAATTTCCTAAAGTTTCAGTAAAATAATGAATGTAAACTTGCGACAACGTTTGTCGACATTTGTTTCATAACTCGATTTGCTTCAAAATATAACACACGACTAAAATACCTCATAAAATTATCTTCTTATCACCTTAATCACCCTAGTCTTACCCCACAAGTACGAGTTATAACATTCTCAACTTGTCGACTTTCGACGAAACTTATTTTCTTCGATTTGATTAGCTTCTTAACCTTCTAACCTTCATGATACTCCTTAAAACATATTTTAACCCTCAATATCTTTGTAAAGGTCCTTCAATTCTTTGACTCATACTGATTCACTTAAGATTAATTCTAACTTGAAAGTTCGAGGTGTAACACCCTTCCCCTCTTTGGAACATTCGTCCTCGAATGTAGAGAAGTATTAGAGGAGAAACTAGCTATTACGGATTTTACGGAATTTTGATAGAGTCTCCTATGCAAACAGGACTATACCATACCTTGAGTCCAAATAATTCTACTCCTGAAAACGTTGTAACGCTTCAGTTATGAATATCATTTAATCATAAAATGAGTATTGATCAAAATCGCATAACATGGGATAAGAAAACACATGATCGAGCTACAGTCGTCAAGAATCTTCCATCTGAAACAATCGAGGGTACTTAGAATTTGTCTCTTCTATGGATTCCCACTTCTTACCTTCGACGTTCATACTCCTCCATGATATCTTTACGAAAGTTACTTTCTTGGTCCCCAACATGTGGACAAGCGGATCTAAAATAGCAACTAGAACCTCTTCGTAAGACAAGTTCTGTGTAATCTTAACCTCATGTGCTTCCGCAACATAGATTCTTGATTCATTTATACATACTAGAATCTTCTCATAATATCGATCCTTTATTACTTGTATATCATTTAATGCATTTCTTCAATATCAGAGATGATAACCGGGTGAACGGATCTTAATTTTGAGGGAGAATTCACTTTAGGCCCTTCTTTGGGGTAGTTTGGACGTGGCTTTATATATGTTTTGATTAGCTTGTCCCATTAAGTTATTATGCTCTGCATGAGTGAAGTTTTCAAGAAGGCCTCATTATCAACTCGAGATTTCCTTAAGTCTTGTCGTCGCATTTTGGGGTTCGATCTATGACGCTTCGAAGCGAAAACACTCTTGAAATGGACCGACTTTTCTATAACTTGATACGTTAGACCAGGTCGAATAATTCTGTCTTTCAAAGTGCCTTATAGGGAATCTATATTTCCTTCCGCATCATGCTTTATAAGGAGTTATTCCGTGCAGTATAAAATATTTTTTTATGATCATCCCACATGTGTAGATACTACTATAGTTATTTTTGTGCACTACACAATAGTAGATAATTGATTATCCCATCCTTCCATAAAATTTGGCATCTTAGCTTGTAACATGTGTTTGAGTATCTGAATTGTACACTTTACTTGCTAGAATTATCTTGTGTACCCAAGTTTCTTGAGAGGAATTTCAGAAGTTATCTATAGTTAAGCACCTCTATTAACCGCAATCAAGGCGGAAATATTATGTACCCGATCTACCTTCTGCACCCTTCTGTTTTACATAACCTTTAGTAATTTTTCTGTAAAAGTAAACTGATTTTTGTCAAACTAACCACAACCATCCATGTGGAATCGAACTTGCTATATTTATAACGAATCTATGTCAATCTATTCTTCTTTCCATATTGGGTTACATTATTCGTGTCAATCCATTGGGTTCCTGAAGTTATATTTTGTTCGATCAGCAATTGGAATATTAAGCTACAAACCCTACAATGATTACCTTCATGTCTTCTTACCAATGTAATCCTTTGACATCATGGTATACTTTTGACATTTTGAGATGAATAGAATAGCGTGAATAATGAATTTGTCCCAATGCGCAATCGGCCATGATATTTCATGATCCCTTCCCTCCTTCAATTTACTCAAAAAACTGTAGTTGTCTCTTGCCGAATACTTCTTTTAACATTCCCTAAAACAGAAATCTTCCCTATCTACAAGAGATGATTCTACCATATTCCTGGCCATTATATTTTTATTTACTATTTTTGCCAAGCGTATTTCGAACCTGTTAATTGGTGAAGACCTCTAGTCAACCCCTTTTTCCTTTTGGGTTTGCTCATTTATCAAACTAACAATGACTTACGACTAAACGCATCCATTACAATCTTAGCTCCGCTATTTGTATTCTAGTTCTAAGCCGTCTTATATGGAACATGTATACCATTATGGTTCTCCATTCCTCCTTATTGTTTTGACTGCCCCTAGTTGTCAACGACTTTTTATTTGACTTATATAATGATATTCCTTATTTGCAACCCTAATCTAACTCCCACACATTCTGAATCCCTTGTATATATAGTTCTGGACCTCATCTATTGATTTTTATCTTCTTGTTACCGTATACATTTGACATATTCTTCATTGGTTAAGTTAAAATTTATAGAAGAAACTGACGTTGTGAAACATCTTACCTTCATACTGCTTCTTTCTACTTCATCCTTTCCTTATTGTCTATCCTAAGTTTTATCCTTGATGTCGACATTACTTTTTCCACTTTGATGGTTTCTCTTCTTTAGGTTTTTGTTTCTTGATATATCATACTAACTCCCTTTTTCTTGATGTCATCTCGATTATCCCTCATGGTTGCAACATTTAGACATTACCATGGTCTATCTTTAATTTAAAGAGTCATCGCACTCGGGTCCCTTTCTAACTCCTTATGATTGTTCTTCCTTATCCTTTCAATCTCAGCAATTTCCTTTGGAGTTATATCTTCTAACTTTAATGAATTCTTCACGTTAACATTCCCACATATGAAGTGTTTGAATATGATTTTCGTCTATTTATAAGCAAATATTGTCTCTTTTCCATATCCTTTGTATCCGTGCGTTACTTTAAAATTGCTTATACGCCTTTTTGTCCCAATCCTCCAATCTTTTTGTTGTTAAATAAAAATGCTCTTGACTTAGTATTTTACCACCTCATCTTCCCCCCCTCAGGAAAATAGTTCAATGTTTCACGCTTGAAGTCCTACTCGTCTTTCTGCCTTCCGTAGGTCCGTATTCCTAGTAGCTTACAATTTTCCTATGGGTAACCTTTCTTCCTATAAGATAATTTATAGGGGTCTATATATGTATATAGTCATACGTTCTTGCCGGCATGCCTTCCTTTGACGATTTTAACTTTAGTTCACGTGGTTTGTCGAGGATATATTTACTAATTTCTTTTAGGGTTGTTCTCCCACTAATCCTCTTCCTCCTTCTGCTTATTCACTCTTTCTATCATTGCAATGCTAGCTAGTATGAGAGTCCTTTGAGTCTCTAATCAATACCTTAGTTCTAGTTCATCCCAAGTCATCCTGTAATATCAGCACCTCGCATCTGTATGGTTAAATTGACCTTTCGATAATCCCCGATAAATTTCTAATCCACTTTTAATGAACACGAGGCCCATATTGCTTTATAACCTTAGAGATCACTTGCTTATGAATCTTATTGTACTCCCATACTTTAACTTATGTCCCTTAATAGTCTTTCCCATTAACTCATATTGCTCTATTTGGTTTTGCAAAAACCTTTCACAACATTCCACTTCTCGTTTATTTCGAAGTAATTTCAACAAAACATCCTTAATTCTTGACTTCTCGTACTCTAACAGGCCTCATTCTTTAGTTGCCTAATATTGTTTTACTTATCTGATCGCACACAAGTCACTGCGCAAACCCAAACTGCTATAACCTACCACCACCCAACCGTCCTCTGTAATCATCAACTGTCCTGACCCTCTTAGTCCATCCCATAGTTTCATCAAAATCATCTCTTTGAAATATAGACGGCTCTCGCTCTCTGAACTCCTTAGGTTGTGAATTTCCTGACTCTTCAAGGGCTTTATCACTATCAGGCCCCCCCAGGTGACGCTAATCCTGAGAGGCTACTAACTGCGTCATTACTTGTACTGTTGTTCTTGCATAGACAGAGTCGGTGGTGGAACTCACAAAGTTAATGATGCTGGAGCCTCCCTCAACTCCTCAAGTATTAGTGGAATCGAGGCTATCTGAGGGAGTGATTCATTCTGGTCCTCAGATGGATCTGTCTCAATAGAGGGCGTGTGCCTCGTATCCCGTCCCAAGCCTTCCTTAACATCCTGACTATCCGCACCTCTTCTGGGAATGACATCGTTTTACAACCTATATCAACGCATATGTTAGACTCGATTCCCTACAACTCCGCTCTTTCGCACGATCTAGAATATGAAAAAAAGGTAACAATCCTAAATGTCCCGTAGTTTCCTAATTGTAAGTGTGATGCACAACACACTCATAAATAAGACTCTACTAGACATGACTTGTAGACATCCCTAGGGCAGACCTACTATGATACCAAGTTTGTCATGACCCAAATCGGAGGGACTCGACGGGCACCCAGTGCCTTACTCAACCGAGTAGTCACATAACGTATCTTTCTTATCATACCATCATACGTAAATGGGCCGGAAAGGTAGTCATGAGATAACCAGAATAAAATATAAGGAAATAATTGACATAGGACGACCCAACATGATATACAAACCTTTACATGTGGCATACGGGCCTATAAGGCCAACATGATCATTTGTACTCTCAAAATATATGCCCACAAGGACATACCAGCTGTCACAACCCAAATATCCTTCTGTAGGATGTCGTGATGGCACGTAGTCTCTAAGATTAGCTAAGCCCAGCACTAACTGAATTAAAGACATAATTTAACCAGAACAACTACGAAGCATGAAACTGAAATTTCTATAGTAAAACCAATGATCCTAGGTGAAGTACAATACCCCAAAACCGGTAGTACAAGTCATAAGCTATACTAAGTTTGCTAGAAAATCCCTAAATACAATTGTTCGGAATAGAATTAAACAGTACAAGTACAATATCAGAAGGTGACTTCGAGGCCTACGAATGCGACGACAAGTTTACCTTGAGTCTCGGGTGGCATCTTGTGCCCACATTACAATTCATAATAGATGGATGAATCGGGATCCAAATGAGTGACAATATATGGTATCTACATGGACAACTCACATGCCAACAGGATAACTCTCACACATAAGGCAAGTACACGGGAGTACATGTAAATGGTCAAAATATCAGGATTTGTCTTCTTAGACCGATATGGGTAGTTTATTTATATGTATGCTTGTGAAAGTGTTCTACCACAATTCAAGTCAACAAGTGAGAGTAGAGACAATGAATGGAACATAAGAAACGATCACCACAAAACGTACAGTGTAATAAAGACAACAATGAAATTGAAACAACAAATAGTACAACGAGATTAGCTACACAGAACTAAGAAAATAGTGCAACATGGAGAAAGATAATTAATAGTATGCTAAGGAAATAACAATCAACAGAAAGTACAAAAGAATGGGGAAATGTCAACAAGAGCCACTACTGAGTAATTGCCTCGTAGTCTCAAATCACGAAACGAATCAGAATCTTTCCTTATATCACCGTACGAGACATTACATTTTGTTTTGAGAATCATTTGTCTCGAAATAGTATCCCGCGTTTTAGCCCACCTTATCACACCGCATGGATTCTAGTAGTTCCCCTACTAGCCAAACATATCAAGCCCACCGTATCTCACTGCATGCGTTTCACCACCAGACCTTATACCACTTTATGCGTATCAATAGTAACAATAACACGGCAGAAACCCCGTGCAAACACCGGAACAACCTTCCCAACAATAACACGTGTGCCAAAACATAACAACACAATAAAATGACTTTTACAATATGTGCCCGTATGCCACAACATTTCCTCAAAATAGTTTCAATATCAAAACCATGCATAGCCCTCGACCCAACAACACTGAATACAACAATACCAACAACAACAATAACACGAGATTACGGCAAGTAAATCAACTCAGGAACTTCAGAACACACAAGAAATGGTAGAACGAGCTCACAAAGAAAGCCACAACACGGAATAATGGTCTCAACAAGAATAGCTCAACAAGGAAAAGATAATGTGTAGCAATGAATCCACAAAGTACAATTCGACGATAAGAGAGATAACATGAATCGATGATTCCACATAAGGATAAGTCAACAATGAAAAGGGATAAAAAAACTTCGTTTAAGGTTGAGCAATTACGGAAGAGATACAACAAATTCAATTAAGGATAAGCAATTATGGAAAAGATAATAATAACTTTAATTAAGGATACGCAATTACGGAAAGGATAGTATGGCAATAAAAGAGGCAACAACTTCAGTTAAGGCACATACGAGTTTAATCGGCAATAAGGGTCGAACATGAAGCAATTAATTCCAAATAAGACACGTAAGGGTGAATTTAGTAAATGGGGGATTTAACATGACAATACAACTTCATATCTAATGAACATAAGAAACTAAGAGCCTTAACGGTCAAATTTCCACAAATAAGACCGAGCACGTACTCGTCACCTCGCGTACATGGCCTTCACATAACACAATTAACACAAATGACTCAAATCCTAAGGGTGGTTCCCCCACACAAGGTTAGGAAAGATACTTACCTCAAATAATCTAGACCGATACTCTAAAATGACCTTCTCGAGTGAAACAACCTCCGGAAGGCTCAAATCTAGCCAAAATAACATCAAATCATAAATAAAACTCATAGGAAACAATTCTTGATAATAAAGCTTCAATCTTTAACAAAAACTAAAAGAATAACCCAAAAGTCAACCCCCGGGCCTGCACCTCGAAACTCGATAAAATTCATAAAACCCAAATACCCATTCCATTACGAGTCCAACCATACCAAAATTATCAAATTCCAATATCGAATCGCCCTTCAAATCATCATTTTACATTTTGAAAGGTGTTTTACAAATTCTCTCCAAATTTCCAACTTAATTCACTAATTAAATGATGAAGATAAAAATGGATTCATGAAATATAATAAGATTCGGGTCAAGAACACTTACCCCAATGCATTGCTTGAAAAACCCATGAAAGATCTCCCAAAGCCGAGGTCTACAACTCCAAAAAATTATAAAATCATCAAACCCTTCGAAATATATGATTCTGTTAAGGGATCCCGCTTTTGCAGTTAGCAAGTCACTTCTGCGACGGTCTCTTTTGCGGAAATGCCTAGCCTCAGCCAAAGTCACATCTCCAACAGCATATGTGCTTCTACGCGTGCTTTTCTGCGCTCAGCATCCTGCACCTGCGAATGCGCAGGTGCGCCCAAACATCCGCTTATGCGGCCATCCCATTCCAGCCTAGCTCCGCATCTGTGACCCTTCACCTCCGCACCTACGATCAATGCACTTGCATACAGAGGTCTGCAAGTGCGACCACACCATACCCCTGCCCAAACCATCTTCTCTCAAAATGATTCAAATTATCCGAAACATACCCGGGGTCCTCGGGACTCCGTCCGAATATGCCAACAAGTCACATAACACAACACGGACTTACTCTAGGCCTCAAATCATATCAAACAACGTCGAAAATACAAATCACACCTCTAATCGAACTTATAAATTTTCAAATCTTCCAACTTCTAAAGCTCGTGCTGAAACATATCAAATCAACCCGGAATGATGTCAAATTTCACGTGTAAGTCCCAAATGACATAAAAGAGCTAATCCAACACTCGGAATCGCAATCTGAGCTCGATATCAACAAAGTCAACTCCCGATCAAACCTCTTAACCTCCCAAAACTTCAACTTTCTAGTTTTCGCCAAAATGCAACAAATTACCCTACAGACCTCCAAATCCAAATCCGGATGCACACCTAAGTACAAAATAACCATACGAAGCTATTGGAATCATCAAAATGCGCACCTTGGAACTCGATAAAATTCACAAAACCCAAATACTCATTCCATTACTTGTCCAACCATACCAAAATTATCAAATTCCAATATCGAATCGCCCTTCAAATCATCATTTTACATTTTGAAAGGTGTTTTACAAATTCTCTCCAAATTTCCAACTTAATTCACTAATTAAATGATGAAGATAAAAATGGATTCATGAAATATAATAAGATTCGGGTCAAGAACACTTACCCCAATGCATTGCTTGAAAAACCCACGAAAGATCTACCAAAGCCGAGGTCTACAACTCCAAAAAATGATAAAATCATCAAACCCTTTGAAATATATGATTCTGTCCAGGGATCTCGCTTTTGTAGTCAGCAGGTCGCTTCTGCGACGGTCTCTTTTGCGGAAATGCCTAGCCTCAGCCAAAGTCGCTTCTCCAACAACATATGTGCTTCTACGCGTGCTTTTCTGCGCTCAGCATCCTGCACCTGCGAATGCGCAGGTGTGCCCAAAAATCTGCTTATGCGGCCATCCCATTCCAGCATTGCTCCGCATCTGTGCCCCTTCACCTCCGCACCTACGATCAACGCACTTGCACACAGAGGTCTGCAAGTGCGACCACACCATACCCCCGCCCAAACCATCTTCTCTCAAAATGATCCAAATTATCCGAAACATACTCGGGGTCCCCGGGACTCCGTCCGAATATGCCAACAAGTCACATAACACAACACGGACTTACTCTAGGCCTCAAATCATATCAAACAACGTCGAAAATACAAATCACACCTCTAATCGAACTTATAAATTTTCAAATCTTCCAACTTCTAAAACTCGTGCTGAAACATATCAAATCAACCCGGAATGACGTCAAATTTTGCGTGTAAGTCCCAAATGACATAACATAGCTAATCCAACACTCGGAATCGCAATCTGAGCTCGATATCAACAAAGTCAACTCCCGGTCAAACCTCTTAACCTCCCAAAACTTCAACTTTCTAGTTTTCGCCAAAATGCAACAAATTACTCTATAGACCTCCAAATCCAAATCCGGATGCACACCTAAGTACAAAATAACCATACGAAGCTATTGGAATCATCAAAATGCGCACCTTGGAACTCGATAAAACTCACAAAACCCAAATACCCATTCCATTACGAGTCCAACCATACCAAAATTATCAAATTCCAATATCGAATCGCCCTTCAAATTATCATTTTACATTTTGAAAGGTGTTTTACAAATTCTCTCTAAATTTCCAACTTAATTCACTAATTAAATGATGAAGATAAAAATGGATTCATGAAATATAATAAGATTCGGGTCAAGAACACTTACCCCAATGCATTGCTTGAAAAACCCACGAAAGATCTCCCAAAGCTGAGGTCTAAAACTCCAAAAAATGATAAAATCATCAAACCCTTCGAAATATATAATTCTGTCCAGGGATCTCATTTTTGCAATCAGCAGGTCGCTTCTGCGACGGTCTCTTTTGCAGAAATGCCTAGCCTCAGCCAAAGTCGCTTCTCCAACAGCATATGCGCTTCTACGCGTGCTTTTCTGTGCTCAGCATCCTGCACCTGCGAATGCACAGGTGCGCCCAAACATCCGCTTATGCGGCCATCCCATTCCAACCTTGCTCCGCATCTGTGCCCCTTTACCTCCGCACCTACGATCAACGCACTTGCACACAGAGGTCTGCAAGTGCGACCACACCATACCCCTGCCCAAACCATCTTCTCTCAAAATAATCCAAATTATCCGAAACATACCCGGGGTCCCCGGGACTCCGTCCGAATATGCCAACAAGTCACATAACACAACGTGGACTTACTCTAGGCCTCAAATCATATCAAACAACGTCGAAAATACAAATCACACCTCTAATCGAACTTATAAATTTTCAAATCTTCCAACTTCTAAAACTCGTGCTGAAATATATCAAATCAACCCGGAATGACGTCAAATTTCGCGTGTAAGTCCCAAATGACATAACAGAGCTAATCCAACACTCAGAATCGCAATCTGAGCTCGATATCAACAAAGTCAACTCCCGGTCAAACCTCTTAACCTCCCAAAACTTCAACTTTCTAGTTTTTGCCAAAATGCAACAAATTACCCTACAGACCTCCAAATCCAAATTCGGATGCATATCTAAGTACAAAATAACCATACGAAGCAATTGGAATCATCAAAATGCGCACCTCGAAACTCGATAAAATTCACATAACCCAAATACCCATTCCATTACGAGTCCAACCATACCAAAATTATCAAATTCCAATATCGAATCGCCCTTCAAATTATCATTTTACATTTTGAAAGGTGTTTTACACATTCTCTCCAAATTTCCAACTTAATTCACTAATTAAATGATGAAGATAAAAATGGATTCATGAAATATAATACGATTCGGGTCAAGAACACTTACCCCAATGCATTGCTTGAAAAACCCACGAAAGATCTCCCAAAGCCGAGGTCTACAACTCCAAAAAATTATAAAATCATCAAACCCTTCGAAATATATGATTCTGTCCAGGGATCTCATTTTTGCAGTCAGCAGGTCGCTTCTGCGACGGTCTCTTTTGCGGAAATGCCTAGCCTCAGCCAAAGTCACATCTCCAACAGCATATGTGCTTCTACGCGTGCTTTTCTGCGCTCAGCATCCTGCACCTGCGAATGCGCAGGTGCGCCCAAACATCCGCTTATGCGGCCATCCCATTCCAGCCTAGCTCCGCATCTGTGACCCTTCACCTCCGCACCTACGATCAACGCACTTGCACACAGAGGTCTGCAAGTGCGACCACACCATACCCCTGCCCAAACCATCTTCTCTCAAAATGATCCAAATTATCCGAAACATACCCGGGGTCCCCGGGACTCCGTCCGAATATGCCAACAAGTCACATAACACAACACGGACTTACTCTAGGCCTCAAATCATATCAAACAATGTGGAAAATACAAATCACACCTCTAATCGAACTTATAAATTTTCAAATCTTCCAACTTCTAAAACTCGTGCTGAAACATATCAAATCAACCCGGAATGACGTCAAATTTCGCGTGTAAGTCCCAAATGACATAACAGAGCTAATCCAACACTCGGAATCGCAATCTGAGCTCGATATCAACAAAGTCAACTCCCGGTCAAACCTCTTAACCTCCGAAAACTTCAACTTTCCAGTTTTCGCCAAAATGCAACAAATTACCCTACAGACCTCCAAATCCAAATCCGGATGCACACCTAAGTACAAAATAACCATACGAAGCTATTGGAATCATCAAAATGCGCACCTTGGAACTCGATAAAATTCACAAAACCCAAATACCCATTCCATTACTTGTCCAACCATACCAAAATTATCAAATTCCAATATCGAATCGCCCTTCAAATCATCATTTTACATTTTGAAAGGTGTTTTACAAATTCTCTCCAAATTTCCAACTTAATTCACTAATTAAATGATGAAGATAAAAATGGATTCATGAAATATAATAAGATTCGGGTCAAGAACACTTACCCCAATGCATTGCTTGAAAAACCCACGAAAGATCTACCAAACCCGAGGTCTACAACTCCAAAAAATGATAAAATCATCAAACCCTTCGAAATATATAATTCTGTCCAGGGATCTCATTTTTGCAGTCAGCAGGTCGCTTCTGCGACGGTCTCTTTTGCAGAAATGCCTAGCCTCAGCCAAAGTCGCTTCTCCAACAGCATATGCGCTTCTACGCGTGCTTTTCTGCGCTCAGCATCCTGCACCTGCGAATGCACAGGTGCGCCCAAACATCCACTTATGCGGCCATCCCATTCCAACCTTGCTCCGCATCTGTGCCCCTTTACCTCCGCACCTACGATCAACGCACTTGCACACAGAGGTCTGCAAGTGCGACCACACCATACCCCTGCCCAAACCATCTTCTCTCAAAATAATCCAAATTATCCGAAACATACCCGGGGTCCCCGGGACTCCGTCCGAATATGCCAACAAGTCACATAACACAACGTGGACTTACTCTAGGCCTCAAATCATATCAAACAACGTCGAAAATACAAATCACACCTCTAATCGAACTTATAAATTTTCAAATCTTCCAACTTCTAAAACTCGTGCTGAAATATATCAAATCAACCCGGAATGACGTCAAATTTCGCGTGTAAGTCCCAAATGACATAACATAGCTAATCCAACACTCGGAATCGCAATCTGAGCTCGATATCAACAAAGTCAACTCCCGGTCAAACCTCTTAACCTCCCAAAACTTCAACTTTCTAGTTTTTGCCAAAATGCAACAAATTACCCTACAGACCTCCAAATCCAAATCCGGATGCATATCTAAGTACAAAATAACCATACGAAGCAATTGGAATCATCAAAATGCGCACCTCGAAACTCGATAAAATTCACATAACCCAAATACCCATTCCATTACGAGTCCAACCATACCAAAATTATCAAATTTCAATATCGAATCGCCCTTCAAATTATCATTTTACATTTTGAAAGGTGTTTTACACATTCTCTCCAAATTTCCAACTTAATTCACTAATTAAATGATGAAGATAAAAATGGATTCATGAAATATAATAAGATTCGGGTCAAGAACACTTACCCCAATGCATTGCTTGAAAAACCCACGAAAGATCTACCAAAGCCGAGGTCTACAACTCCAAAAAATGATAAAATCATCAAACCCTTCGAAATATATAATTCTGTCCAGGGATCTCATTTTTGCAGTCAGCAGGTCGCTTCTGCGACGGTCTCTTTTGCAGAAATGCCTAGCCTCAGCCAAAGTCGCTTCTCCAACAGCATATGCGCTTCTACGCGTGCTTTTCTGCGCTCAGCATCCTGCACCTGCGAATGCACAGGTACGCCCAAACATCCGCTTATGCGGCCATCCCATTCCAACCTTGCTCCGCATCTGTGCCCCTTTACCTCCGCACCTACGATCAACGCACTTGCACACAGAGGTCTGCAAGTGCGACCACACCATACCCCTGCCCAAACCATCTTCTCTCAAAATAATCCAAATTATTCGAAACATACCCGGGGTCCCCGGGACTCCGTCCGAATATGCCAACAAGTCACATAACACAACGTGGACTTACTCTAGGCCTCAAATCATATCAAACAACGTCGAAAATACAAATCACACCTCTAATCGAACTTATAAATTTTCAAATCTTCCAACTTCTAAAACTCGTGCTGAAATATATCAAATCAACCCGGAATGACGTCAAATTTCGCGTGTAAGTCCCAAATGACATAACATAGCTAATCCAACACTCGGAATCGCAATCTGAGCTCGATATCAACAAAGTCAACTCCCGGTCAAACCTCTTAACCTCCCAAAACTTCAACTTTCTAGTTTTTGCCAAAATGCAACAAATTACCCTACAGACCTCCAAATCCAAATCCGGATGCATATCTAAGTACAAAATAACCATACGAAGCAATTGGAATCATCAAAATGCGCACCTCGAAACTCGATAAAATTCACATAACCCAAATACCCATTCCATTACGAGTCCAACCATACCAAAATTATCAAATTCCAATATCGAATCGCCCTTCAAATTATCATTTTACATTTTGAAAGGTGTTTTACACATTCTCTCCAAATTTCCAACTTAATTCACTAATTAAATGATGAAGATAAAAATGGATTCATGAAATATAATATGATTCGGGTCAAGAACACTTACCCCAATGCATTGCTTGAAAAACCCACGAAAGATCTCCCAAAGCCGAGGTCTACAACTCCAAAAAATGATAAAATCATCAAACCCTTCGAAATATATGATTCTGTCTAGGGATCTCATTTTTGCAGTCAGCAGGTCGCTTCTGCGACGGTCTCTTTTGCAGAAATGCCTAGCCTCAGCCAAAGTCGCTTCTCCAACAGCATATGCGCTTTTACGCGTGCTTTTCTGTGCTCAGCATCCTGCACCTGTGAATGCGCAGGTGCGCCCAAACATCCGCTTATGCGGCCATCCCATTCCAGCCTTGCTCCGCATCTGTGCCCCTTCACCTCCGCACCTACGATCAACGCACTTGCACACAGAGGTCTGCAAGTGCGACCACACCATACCCGTACCCAAACCATCTTCTCTCAAAATGATCCAAATTATCCGAAACATACCCGGGGTCCCCGGGACTCCGTCCGAATATGCCAACAAGTCACATAACACAACACGGACTTACTCTAGGCCTCAAATCATATCAAACAATGTGGAAAATACAAATCACACCTCTAATCGAACTTATAAATTTTCAAATCTTCCAACTTCTAAAACTCGTGCTGAAACATATCAAATCAACCCGGAATGACGTCAAATTTCGCGTGTAAGTCCCAAATGACATAACAGAGCTAATCCAATACTCGGAATCGCAATCTGAGCTCGATATCAACAAAGTCAACTCCCGGTCAAACCTCTTAACCTCCGAAAACTTCAACTTTCCAGTTTTCGCCAAAATGCAACAAATTACCCTACAGACCTCCAAATCCAAATCCGGATGCACACCTAAGTACAAAATAACCATACGAAGCTATTGGAATCATCAAAATGCGCACCTTGGAACTCGATAAAATTCACAAAACCCAAATACCCATTCCATTACTTGTCCAACCATACCAAAATTATCAAATTCCAATATCGAATCGCCCTTCAAATCATCATTTTACATTTTGAAAGGTGTTTTACAAATTCTCTCTAAATTTCCAACTTAATTCACTAATTAAATGATGAAGATAAAAATGGATTCATGAAATATAATAAGATTCGGGTCAAGAACACTTACCCCAATGCATTGCTTGAAAAACCCACGAAAGATCTACCAAAGCCGAGGTCTACAACTCCAAAAAATGATAAAATCATCAAACCCTTCGAAATATATAATTCTGTCCAGGGATCTCATTTTTGCAGTCAGCAGGTCGCTTCTGCGACGGTCTCTTTTGCAGAAATGCCTAGCCTCAGCCAAAGTCGCTTCTCCAACAGCATATGCGCTTCTACGCATGCTTTTCTGCGCTCAGCATCCTGCACCTGCGAATGCACAGGTGCGCCCAAACATCCGCTTATGCGGCCATCCCATTCCAACCTTGCTCCGCATCTGTGCCCCTTTACCTCCGCACCTACGATCAACGCACTTGCACACAGAGGTCTGCAAGTGCGACCACACCATACCCCTGCCCAAACCATCTTCTCTCAAAATAATCCAAATTATCCGAAACATACCCGGGGTCCCCGGGACTCCGTCCGAATATGCCAACAAGTCACATAACACAACGTGGACTTACTCTAGGCCTCAAATCATATCAAACAACGTCGAAAATACAAATCACACCTCTAATCGAACTTATAAATTTTCAAATCTTCCAACTTCTAAAACTCGTGCTGAAATATATCAAATCAACCCGGAATGACGTCAAATTTCGCGTGTAAGTCCCAAATGACATAACATAGCTAATCCAACACTCGGAATCGCAATCTGAGCTCGATATCAACAAAGTCAACTCCCGGTCAAACCTCTTAACCTCCCAAAACTTCAACTTTCTAGTTTTTGCCAAAATGCAACAAATTACCCTACAGACCTCCAAATCCAAATCCGGATGCATATCTAAGTACAAAATAACCATACGAAGCAATTGGAATCATCAAAATGCGCACCTCGAAACTCGATAAAATTCACATAACCCAAATACCCATTCCATTACGAGTCCAACCATACCAAAATTATCAAATTCCAATATCGAATCGCCCTTCAAATTATCATTTTACATTTTGAAAGGTGTTTTACACATTCTCTCCAAATTTCCAACTTAATTCACTAATTAAATGATGAAGATAAAAATGGATTCATGAAATATAATATGATTCGGGTCAAGAACACTTACCCCAATGCATTGCTTGAAAAACCCACGAAAGATCTCCCAAAGCCGAGGTCTACAATTCCAAAAAATGATAAAATCTTTAAACCCTTCGAAATATATGATTCTGTCTAGGGATCTCATTTTTGCAGTCAGCAGGTCGCTTCTGCGACGGTCTCTTTTGCAGAAATGCCTAGCCTCAGCCAAAGTCGCTTCTCCAACAGCATATGCGCTTTTACGCGTGCTTTTCTGTGCTCAGCATCCTGCACCTGCGAATGCGCAGGTGCGCCCAAACATCCGCTTATGCGGCCATCCCATTCCAGCCTTGCTCCGCATCTGTGCCCCTTCACCTCCGCACCTACGATCAACGCACTTGCACACAGAGGTCTGCAAGTGCGACCACACCATACCCGTACCCAAACCATCTTCTCTCAAAATGATCCAAATTATCCGAAACATACCCGGGGTCCCCGGGACTCCGTCCGAATATGCCAACAAGTCACATAACACAACACGGACTTACTCTAGGCCTCAAATCATATCAAACAATGTGGAAAATACAAATCACACCTCTAATCGAACTTATAAATTTTCAAATCTTCCAACTTCTAAAACTCGTGCTGAAACA
This sequence comes from Nicotiana tomentosiformis, assembly GCF_000390325.3. Lineage (NCBI taxonomy): Eukaryota > Viridiplantae > Streptophyta > Magnoliopsida > Solanales > Solanaceae > Nicotiana > Nicotiana tomentosiformis. The sequence goes on from NC_090820.1 coordinate 82,454,954, forward strand.
TATCAAATCAACCCGGAATGACGTCAAATTTCGCGTGTAAGTCCCAAATGACATAACAGAGCTAATCCAACACTCGGAATCGCAATCTGAGCTTGATATCAACAAAGTCAACTCCCGGTCAAACCTCTTAACCTCCGAAAACTTCAACTTTCCAGTTTTCGCCAAAATGCAACAAATTACCCTACAGACCTCCAAATCCAAATCCGGATGCACACCTAAGTACAAAATAACCATACGAAGCTATTGGAATCATCAAAATGCGCACCTTGGAACTCGATAAAATTCACAAAACCCAAATACCCATTCCATTACTTGTCCAACCATACCAAAATTTTCAAATTCCAATATCGAATCGCCCTTCAAATCATCATTTTACATTTTGAAAGGTGTTTTACAAATTCTCTCCAAATTTCCAACTTAATTCACTAATTAAATGATGAAGATAAAAATGGATTCATGAAATATAATAAGATTCGGGTCAAGAACACTTACCCCAATGCATTGCTTGAAAAACCCACGAAAGATCTACCAAAGCCGAGGTCTACAACTCCAAAAAATGATAAAATCATCAAACCCTTCAAAATATATAATTCTGTCCAGGGATCTCATTTTTGCAGTCAGCAGGTCGCTTCTGCGACGGTCTCTTTTGCAGAAATGCCTAGCCTCAGCCAAAGTCGCTTCTCCAACAGCATATGCGCTTCTACGCGTGCTTTTCTGCGCTCAGCATCCTGCACCTGCGAATGCACAGGTGCGCCCAAACATCCGCTTATGCGGCCATCCCATTCCAACCTTGCTCCGCATCTGTGCCCCTTTACCTCCGCACCTACGATCAACGCACTTGCACACAGAGGTCTGCAAGTGCGACCACACCATACCCCTGCCCAAACCATCTTCTCTCAAAATAATCCAAATTATCCGAAACATACCCGGGGTCCCCGGGACTCCGTCCGAATATGCCAACAAGTCACATAACACAACGTGGACTTACTCTAGGCCTCAAATCATATCAAATAACGTCGAAAATACAAATCACACCTCTAATCGAACTTATAAATTTTCAAATCTTCCAACTTCTAAAACTCGTGCTGAAATATATCAAATCAACCCGGAATGACGTCAAATTTCGCGTGTAAGTCCCAAATGACATAACATAGCTAATCCAACACTCAGAATCGCAATCTGAGCTCGATATCAACAAAGTCAACTCCCGGTCAAACCTCTTAACCTCCCAAAACTTCAACTTTCTAGTTTTTGCCAAAATGCAACAAATTACCCTACAGACCTCCAAATCCAAATCCGGATGCATATCTAAGTACAAAATAACCATACGAAGCAATTGGAATCATCAAAATGCGCACCTCGAAACTCGATAAAATTCACATAACCCAAATACCCATTCCATTACGAGTCCAACCATACCAAAATTATCAAATTCCAATATCGAATCGCCCTTCAAATTATCATTTTACATTTTGAAAGGTGTTTTACCCATTCTCTCCAAATTTCCAACTTAATTCACTAATTAAATGATGAAGATAAAAATGGATTCATGAAATATAATACGATTCGGGTCAAGAACACTTACCCCAATGCATTGCTTGAAAAACCCACGAAAGATCTCCCAAAGCCGAGGTCTACAACTCCAAAAAATGATAAAATCATCAAACCCTTCGAAATATATGATTCTGTCTAGGGATCTCATTTTTGCAGTCAGCAGGTCGCTTCTGCGACGGTCTCTTTTGCAGAAATGCCTAGCCTCAGCCAAAGTCGCTTCTCCAACAGCATATGCGCTTTTACGCGTGCTTTTCTGTGCTCAGCATCCTGCACCTGCGAATGCGCAGGTGCGCCCAAACATCCGCTTATGCGGCCATCCCATTCCAGCCTTGCTCCGCATCTGTGCCCCTTCACCTCCGCACCTACGATCAACGCACTTGCACACAGAGGTCTGCAAGTGCGACCACACCATACCCGTACCCAAACGATCTTCTCTCAAAATGATCCAAATTATCCGAAACATACCTGGGGTCCCCGGGACTCCGTCCGAATATGCCAACAAGTCACATAACACAACACGGACTTACTCTAGGCCTCAAATCATATCAAACAATGTGGAAAATACAAATCACACCTCTAATCGAACTTATAAATTTTCAAATCTTCCAACTTCTAAAACTCGTGCTGAAACATATCAAATCAACCCGGAATGACGTCAAATTTCGCGTGTAAGTCCCAAATGACATAACAGAGCTAATCCAACACTCGGAATCGCAATCTGAGCTCGATATCAACAAAGTCAACTCCCGGTCAAACCTCTTAACCTCCGAAAACTTCAACTTTCCAGTTTTCGCCAAAATGCAACAAATTACCCTACAGACCTCCAAATCCAAATCCGGATGCACACCTAAGTACAGAATAACCATACGAAGCTATTGGAATCATCAAAATGCGCACCTTGGAACTCGATAAAATTCACAAAACCCAAATACCCATTCCATTACTTGTCCAACCATACCAAAATTATCAAATTCCAATATCGAATCGCCCTTCAAATCATCATTTTACATTTTGAAAGGTGTTTTACAAATTCTCTCCAAATTTCCAACTTAATTCACTAATTAAATGATGAAGATAAAAATGGATTCATGAAATATAATAAGATTCGGGTCAAGAACACTTACCCCAATGCATTGCTTGAAAAACCCACGAAAGATCTACCAAAGCCGAGGTCTACAACTCCAAAAAATGATAAAATCATCAAACCCTTTGAAATATATGATTCTGTCCAGGGATCTCGCTTTTGTAGTCAGCAGGTCGCTTCTGCGAAGGTCTCTTTTGCGGAAATGCCTAGCCTCAGCCAAAGTCGCTTCTCCAACAACATATGTGCTTCTATGCGTGCTTTTCTGCGCTCAGCATCCTGCACCTGCGAATGCGCAGGTGCGCCCAAAAATCCGCTTATGCGGCCATCCCATTCCAGCATTGCTCCGCATCTGTGCCCCTTCACCTCCGCACCTACGATCAACGCACTTGCACACAGAGGTCTGCAAGTGCGACCACACCATACCCCCGCCCAAACCATCTTCTCTCAAAATGATCCAAATTATCCGAAACATACTCGGGGTCCCCGGGACTCCGTCCGAATATGCCAACAAGTCACATAACACAACACGGACTTACTCTAGGCCTCAAATCATATCAAACAACGTCGAAAATACAAATCACACCTCTAATCGAACTTATAAATTTTCAAATCTTCCAACTTCTAAAACTCGTGCTGAAACATATCAAATCAACCCGGAATGACGTCAAATTTTGCGTGTAAGTCCCAAATGACATAACATAGCTAATCCAACACTCGGAATCGCAATCTGAGCTCGATATCAACAAAGTCAACTCCCGGTCAAACCTCTTAACCTCCCAAAACTTCAACTTTCTAGTTTTCGCCAAAATGCAACAAATTACTCTATAGACCTCCAAATCCAAATCCGGATGCACACCTAAGTACAAAATAACCATACGAAGCTATTGGAATCATCAAAATGCACACCTCGGAACTCGATAAAATTCACAAAACCCAAATATCCATTCCATTACGAGTCCAACCATACCAAAATTATCAAATTCCAATATCGAATCGCCCTTCAAATCATCATTTTAAATTTGAAAGATATTTTACAAATTCTCTCCAAATTTCCAACTTAATTCACTAATTAAATGATGAATATAAAAATGGATTCATGAAATATAATAAGATTTGGGTCAAGAACACTTACACCAATGCATTGCTTGAATAACCCATGAAAGATCTCCCAAAGCCGAGGTCTACAACTCCAAAAAATGTTAAAATCATCAAACCCTTAGAAATATATGATTCTGTCCAGGGATCTCACTTTTGCAGTCAGCAGGTCGCTTCTGTGACGGTCTCTTTTGCGGAAATGCCTAGCCTCAGCCAAAGTCGCTTCTCCGATACATATGCGCTTCTACGCGTGCTTTTCTGCGCTCAGCATCCTGCACCTGCGAATGCGCAGGTGCGCCCAAACATCCGCTTATACGGCCATCCCATTCCAGCCTTGCTCCGCATCTGTGCCCCTTCACCTCCGCACCTACGATCAACGCACTTGCACACAGAGGTCTGCAAGTGCGACCACATCATTCCCCTGCCCAAACCATCTTCTCTCAAAATGATCCAAATTATCCGAAACATACCCGGGGTCCCCGGGACTCCGTCCGAATATGCCAACAAGTCACATAACACAACATGGACTTACTCTAGGCCTCAAATCATATCAAACAACGTCGAAAATACAAATCACACCTCTAATCAAACTTATGAATTTTTAAATCTTCCAACTTCTAAAACTCGTGCTGAAACATATCAAATCAACCCGGAATGACGTCAAATTTCGCGTGTAAGTCCCAAATGACATAACAGAGCTAATCCAATACTCAGAATCGCAATCTGAGCTTGATATCAACAAAGTCAACTCCCGGTCAAACCTCTTAACCTCCCAAAACTTCAACTTTCCAGTTTTCGCCAAAATGCAACAAATTACCCTACAGACCTCCAAATCCAAATCCGGATGCATATCTAAGTACAAAATAACCGTACGAAACTATTGGAATCATCAAAATGCCATTTCGGAGTCGTATACACAAAAGGCAAAACTCCGGTCAACTCTTATCGTTTATGCTTCTAAAACAAAAATCCTTCTTCCAATTACATCCCGAATCATCCGAAATCCGAACTCGATCACACACACAAGTCATAACACATAATACAAAGCTACTCGAGACCTTACACCGCCGAACGAGACACTAATTCTCAAAATAACCGGTCGGATCGTTACATTCTCCTTCTCTTAAACAAACGTTTATCCTCGAACGTGCCAAGAACCATTCCAAAGTCATCAAGTCACTGAGTGTACTCACCATATATATACTCGCGGGTGATCCCACATCACCCCAATCCACATAGGTCCGACAACACCAACGCAACTAAATATTATCTCTTCCACCCATACTAATAGGCCTTAGAACCAAATTTCTCACCATCCAATTATTTCCAAAAGACCTGATTCTTACATCAACACACGGTACCAACTTCAACCAGTTACAACAACTTATGTACACACCCACAAGGTACAACCACACGACGTAACGCACTACATATATCCATAACAATATTTCTGATCATAGTAGTTGTCCATAATTAAACCCAGCACTGGCAGTTAACCTCATAACCGCTAGAACCATGTTCCGAACCTTCACAATACTGACAACGATGCAAGAAACATGAAGATCTCATAACTATTCACCCGAATCAACAAGTCACATCTAATGCCACCTGGGCATACACCTCGCAATCTAAAATTTGATAAGTACAACATGAATACGACTAAATATGTAAGGAGAAACTCATAAGAGAACTATCAAATAAAACCGACAGGCACAACTCCCTATCAGTACCATACTACGAATGAATTTCCCAAGGGAGAATCAAAACACATGAACTAATCACACGGATCTCATCCTGATTTAACTTCCACCACGACACGTAGCCCAGTTCAACATATCAACCATATGAAAACACGAGGATTCCATCCCCAGCTCTGAATCACAAGTAGTATACGCATCATACCAACCGAAACTTTCTACTAATTCAATTTCCGCCAATAAAGTCACAACACATACTGAACTCCTACACTGGTAGAGTATCTAAACCACGAATCATAACCAACCATCCAGAATTCACATCAAAACTACCGAAATGAGTAACAGAAAGCCACTTCTAGTCTCACAGCTCTCAATAATGAATGAAAACAAAATGATAGACACGAGCTACTACTATGGAATCTCCCAACAGGGGTAAACACATAAGCGGAGTACAAAATCACAAAACTCACCCGTGTGTGAAGTAGTATAGGAGGAATTACCCCGATAAGCAGAACTGAAACAAAATACAAATGATAGCCTTCTATAACAAATTGAAGCCATACATGTACAATGCTATCTGGTGCAGCGGCCTCAGCCCTACCGTAGAAAGCACATCAATGGGTCGGACCTCCCCCTCTTGGGTGCCTTCTACTCGCCTGGCCTGCACCCCAAGCTGGCGGTGCAGGAATATCAACAACTGGAGCAGAACTCATAGCCTGAATACCCCGCTGTTACATATCTGTCTGGAGTCTGGGACAATCTCTCACTATGTGACTGGTATCTCCAAACTCAATGCAACCTCTCCGCTGGCGTGGCTGTGGAAGTTGTCCGGTGCGGGTACCCTGAGACCCATGGGTACCTGAAACACCGTGCGAAGTTGGAAGTGAAAACTGAACTGGTTGACCCACAAAACTGCTACCATGACGTACCATGCCTCCAAAATAAGGACCAGTAGATCCTCCCGGTCTATGAGGCCTCTTAGCCTCCATGTCCTCTCTCTCCTGACCTCGCATGCCCTCTAATTGGCGGACGATCTCTACTACCTGTTGAAATGGAACATCCGACTACAACTCCCGATCAATGCTGAACCGGATATCATGACTGAGCCCCTCAATGAACCTGCGGGCTCGCTCTCTGACTGCAAAAATTAAAGCAGGTACATGTCTGGACAATTCACTGAATCTAACGGCATACTTTAATACCGACATAGTGCCCTGGAGCAACTGCTCAAACTCCACGCCACGCTTCCCGAAGGATCTGGGGAGCAAACTCTCTCAAGAATTCCTCTAAAAACCGAGTCTATGAAAGTGAAACAACATCGACCGAACTACCCAACACATACGCTCGCCACTACTGATATGCCGCTCCTTTAAGCTGGAACATAGTAAAAGTAACCCCACTCGTATCCACAATACCCATAGTGTGGAGAATATGGTAGCACTCCCCTAGGAGCCCATGAACAACCTCTGAAGCCAAATCATTGAAAGTAGGAGGGTAATGCTTCTGAAACCTCGCAAGTCTAAGCGGTGCTTCCTCAGATGCAGCTGCCCTAACCACGGGCTGAACTAGGATAACAAGCTATGTTGGTATGACACATGGAACCTAAACAATGTGGACTTGCTTCTCCAGAGTACGGGCGGTGGGAGTTTGAGCTCATCCCCCGATCTGTGAAGTAGTTGGTGCAACCGGAATCAACCCCGCCTGAGCCAATATACCAAACATGCTCAAGAACTGTGTTAAAGTCTCCTGAAGTCCTGGAGTAACAACAAGTGCCTCAGGTACCTATCCCCTAATAGAAGCTACTGGCGGCTCTTCAACTGCTGCTCTGACAGGTACTCTAGCTGTAGCACGTGCTCCTCCTCGGCCTCGGCCTCTGCATGTGCCCCGGCCCCTAGCAATACCGGCTATAGGGGCAATATCGTCGATGACTATTGCTCGTGTCCTCACCATTTATGAGAGAATAGAATGACAAAGGTTCAAACTCCGAGATCAATAAACTCACACGATAGTAAATTATAGAAGGGAAACTGTCCTAGTAGTTCTGTAGCCTCTTGAAGATAAGTACAGACATCTTTGTACCATTCTGCAATACTCTACTAAACTCGTTTAAGACTTGTAGCACCTATGAACCTAGAGCTCTGATACCAACTTGTCATAACTCAAATTTTCCTCCGTAGGATGTCGTGACGACACCTAGTCTCTAAGACTAGGTAAGCCTAACACTTACTGAATTAAAGACAAAGTTTAACCAAAACAACTATGAAGCATGAAACTCAAATTTCTATAGTAAAACCAATGATCCTAAGTGCAGGACAATACCCCAAAATTGGTAATACAAATCATAAGTTCTACTGAGTTTGCTAGAAAATTCCTAAATACAACTATCCGGAATAGAATTAAATGGTATAAGAATAATATCAAAAGGTGACTCCGAGGCCTGCGAATGTAACGACAGGTTTACGTTGAGTCTCCACAACAATGCTCGACCAGCTAGCTAATAATCAACGATATCCGAGGCACTTGGATCTGCACAAAAAATGTGCAGAAACGTAGTATGAGTACACCACAACGGTACCAAGTAAGTATCAAGATTAACCTCTGTGGAGTAGTGACGAGGAACAATCAAGACACTCACTAGACTAGACAACCTGAACAAGTACAAATGTAGAACTAACAGACAACAATTTCAATATAAAGCTAGGCATGATGACAATAATAATACAATGATTGTAATAGGGACTAAAAGCAACAGTTAGCAACGAGACACAACAAGTAATAACACTGTAGATTAAGCTGCACACAGTTCAAATCCGGTGAAACCAAATAAAGGAAAATAAGTGACAACTCAATAGGAACAACCGTTCTCACACAAAGTTTATCCAAGAATTTTCACGAGGTACCAAACCTCAAAATCACAAATCACGACTTCCAATTCGTGAACCCTAAACACTTGGCATCTTGTGCCCACATTACAATTCATAACAGCACGAACAACTCACAAGACAAGGGAGTGACGATATCTGATTTCCGCATGGAACACTCGCGTGCCAACAATAATAATGACTCATGACTCATGACTGCACGGACAACTCATGTGCCAACAAGATACCTCTCACACATAAGGCAAGTACACGAGAGTATATGTAAATGGTCAAAATATCAGGATTTGTCCTCTTAGACAGATATGGGTGGTTTATTTACGTGTTTGCTTGTGCAAGTGTTCTACCACAATTCAAGTCAACAAGTAAGAGTAGAGACAATGGATGTCACATAAGAAACGATCATCACAAAATATACAGTGTAATAAAGACACCAATGAAATTGAAACAACGAATAGTACAACAAGATTAGCTGCACAGAACTAAGCAAATAGTGCAACACGGAGAAATACAATTAATAGTATGCTAAGGAAACAACAATCAAAGACAAGTACAAAAAAATGGGGTAATGTCAACAAAAGCCACTACCGAGGAACCGCCTCGTAGTCTCAAATCACAATATTTCCTTATATCACCACAGGAGCCTTCACATTTAGTTTTGAAATCATTTTTTCCAAAATAGCATCCCGCGTTTTAGCCAACCTTATCACATCGCATGGCTTCTAGTAGTACCCCTACTAGCCATGCGTATCAAGCCCACCTTATCTCAACGCATGCGTTTCAACACAAGACTTTATACCACCACATGCGTATTAATAGTAACAACAACACAACAAAAACCTCGTGCAAACACCCGAACAACCCTCCCAACAATAACACGTGTGCCAAACCTTAACAACTCAATAAATTGACTTTCACAATATGTGACCATATGCCACTACATTTTCTCAAAATAGTTTCAATATCACAACCATGCATATCCATCGGCTGAACAACACTGAATACAACAACAACAACAACAATAACACGAGATTACGGCAAGTAAATCAACTTAGTAACTTCAGAACACACAAGAAACGGTAGAACGAGCTCACAAAGAAAGACACAACATGGAATAATGGTCTCAACAAGAATAGCTCAACAAGGAAGAGATAATATGTAGCAATGATTCCACAAAGTACAATTCGACGATAAGAGAGATAACATGAATCAATGATTCCACATAAGGATAAGTCAACAATGAAAAGGGATAAAATAAACTTCGTTTACGGTTGAGCAATTACGAAAAAGATACAACAAATTCAATTAAGGATAAGCAATTACAGAAAAGATAATAATAACTTCAATTAAGGATAAGCAATTACGGAAAGAATAGTATGACAATAATAGAGGCAACAATTTCAGTTAAGCCACATAAGAGTTTAATCGACAATAAGGGTAGAACATGAAGCAATTAATTCCAATAAGACACGTAAGGGTGAATTTACTAAATGGGGGATTTAACATAACAAAAAAACTTCATATCTAATGAACATAAGAACCTAAGAGCCCTAAACGGTCAAATTTCTATAAATAAGCCCGAGCACATACTTGTCACCTCGCGTACACGGCCTTCACATGACACAATTAGCAAAAATGACTCAATTCCTAAGGGGTGGTTCCCCCTCCCCTCCCCCCACCACAAGGTTAGGCAAGATACTTACCTCAAAGAAGCTAGACCGATACTCTAAAATGACTTTCTCGAGTGAAACAACCTCTGAACAACTCAAATCTAGTCAAAATAACTTCAAATCATAAATAAAACTCATAGGAAATAATTCAGGATAATAAAACTTCAATATTTAACAAAAATTAAAAAGTCAAACTAAAAGTCAACCCCCGGGCGCACCTCGAAACCGATAAAAATTACAAAACTCGAACACCCATTCCGTTACAAGTCCAACCATACCAAAGTTATCAAATTCCGATATCGAATCGCCCCTCAAATCCTCATTTTTCATTTTGAAAGATGTTTTACAATTTTTTCTCAAATTTCCAACTTAATTCACTAATTAAATGATGAAGATAAAAATGGATTCATGAAATATAATACGACTCGGGTAAAGAACACTTACCCCAATGAATTGCTTGAAAAACCCTCGAACAATCTCCCAAAGCCGAGGTTTACAACTCCAAAAAATGATAAAATCGTCAAACCATTCGAAATATATGATTCTACACAGGGATCCAGCATTTGCGGTTAGCAGTTCGCTTCTGCGATGGCTGCTTCTGCGGAAAGTTATACGCTTATGCGAAAATGCCTTGCCTCAACCAAAGTTGCTTCTGCGACAGCATATGCGCTTCTGCGCGTGCGCTTCTACGCTCAGCATCCCGCACCAGCGAATGCGCAGGTGCGCCCAAACATCTACTTCTGTGGTCTTCCCCCCTTCTAGCCTTGCTCCGCATCTGCGCCCCTTTTTCTCACATTTACAATCAACGCACCTGCGCCCAGGGGTCTGCAGGTGTGGGCACACTAGACCCTTACCCAAACCAGCTTCTCTCAAGATGATCCAAATGATTCAAAACCCGTCCGAAACTCACCTGGGCCCCCCGGGACCCCGCCCATACATGCCAACAAGTCCCATACCACAACGCGGACCTACTCAAGGCCTAAAATCACATCAAACAACATGAAAACTATGAATCGCACCTCGAATCGAACTTATGAACTTTCAAATCTTCCAACATCCAAAACTCGTGCCTAAACATATCAATTCAACCCGGAATGACGTCAAATTTTGCATGCAAGTCCCAAATGACATAGCAGAGCTAATCCAACTCTCGGAATCTCAACCTAAGCCTGTTATCAACAAAGTTAACTCCCGATCAAAACTCATAACCTCCCAAAACTTTAACTTTTTAATTTTTGCCAAAATGCATCAAATTACCCTGTGGACCTCGAAATCTAAATTTGGACGCGTGACTAAGTCCAAAATCACAATATGAAGCTAATGGAATCATGAAAATGCCATTTCAAAGTCGTCTACACAAAAGTCAAAACTCCAATCAACTCTTACCACTTAAGCTTCTAAAACAAAAATCCTTCTTCCAATTAAATCCCGAATCATCTGAAATCTGAACTCGACCGCACATGCAAGTCATAACACATAATACGAAGCTGCTTGAGACCGTATGCCGCCGAACAAGATACTAATTCTCAGAATGAATGGCCGGGTCATTACACTAGCATCCATATATATGACATCTGTCTATAAGCATCTAAGAGTACATGAAATTCATAAGGGCCGGGATAGGGCCCCTCCATACCAATCAGTATGGACCTCAATAGGATTCATGGATCATACATACATGCTTAGAATAACTTTATAAGGAAAGAACAACATGGACAACCTTAGCTGCTAGGAATAGATCCGTTATGAAATAGTGTATCATTTACGTTCATTTCACTTTAGATCATGCCAAAAGAAAGAAGGAAGTGCCTTAACTTACCTGTATGATCTTTCCTTCTTCCTCAACCAAGCTCAACACAACTTCTTGCTTCTATCACAAGTGGAATGATATTGTCGTCAACATATACTGTCGTACCATCGTATTTGGCTAGTCGTATAGCTTACGGAAAATTGGGCAGCAACTCCCCTATTTTTATGACATACCAAAGGCCACTAAGGGTCATCAACAACCCAACAACAACAACAACAACAACAATAACCAACAATAGCAACAACAAAAATATAATCCAATATGAGCTTCTCTGATTATCTTAACAATCATATTGAGCGGCAAACTTGTTTTTACTAATAACAAAACATAAATTGAATCCAACTCTTACTCCATAAATTGGTTCACAACCTTCATAACATCATACTTATATGTACTATATGATTCCTAGTTTAAAACATCCATAAAATGACTTCCAAAACAGCCCCATACGCCTAGCACCCTAACTTTTATCGTCAATCATTTGTGTTTCATGTTTTCTTCTTCAATAAACTTAGTTAACACCTAGAAAAGCTTAACAACAGCAGCCACAACATTATCAAATTATTTTTCATAATTTTCAGCCACCACAAACCATATATGTGGCCAAAAATATTCTGACAAAAAAGATAACCATATCCCATGTTCTTTCAAGTGCTATCTTATGGTTGTTTACTCAAACAACATAACCAACATAAGATTAACCTTAGGAACAATCAAGAAGATGTTATACATACCTTGAACAGTAGCTTCAACTCGAAACCCCATTTCAATTTAGCTCACAATAGCCCTCAATCACACCACAAAATCATAGAAGCATTCTTTTGTAGTATTTAACACTTTTGATGATGATTTGAGTTGATTTCCCTTGAATTTGGATCTTGGGATATGAGAGAGGGTTTTGGAGAGCTTTTGGACGAATTTTGGGTGATAGATGGCCCGAAATAAAGCTGAAACATCTTTTTAAAGAAGTAAGGTCGGTGGCCGTCTCATGTGGGTCCCAACAGGAGCTACTTGCGCAGTCTCGTAAAAATGTGAATATCTCTCTACTCCGACATTGTATCGATGAACGGTTTAATGCGTTGGAAACTAGACTCGTAGATATTCAATTTTATGGGTATATCATCCCATACATCCAAGTACATTGAGAGAAAAGTTCAGTAACATTAGCCTAAATTTTCTGTAAAATAATAAACATAACTTGCGACAACCTTTGTCGGCTTTTGTTTCATAACTCGCTTTGCTTCAAAACATAGCACACAACTATCACACGACTAAAATACCTCATAACATTATCTTCTTATCATCTTAAGTACCCTAGTCTTACCCCACAAGTACGGGTTATAAAATTCCCAATTTGCCGACATTCAACGAAACTTATTTTCTTCGATTCGTTTAGCTTCTTAACCTTCCAACCCTCATGATACTCCTTAATTAAAACTTGTTTTAACACTTCATTATCTTTATAAAGGTCCTTCAATTTTCTGAATTATATTGATTCACTTAAGATGAATTCTAACTTGAAAGTTCGAGGTGTAACAAAAAGTAAGATTAACGACTGAAATTAAAGAAGATAATGAGCCTGGCTCCCAACTCGGTCCTTCCAAGAGCAGAAATGAAGGCAATGCTAAAATTATTAGACTGAGCGAATAATGAAGTATAATTTTGTATACAAAATCTTTCCTATTCTTACGAGAGTTGCCAATCTAGTATTTATAGCTATTCATAAGGAGACAAGATCCTAATATCAAGCCTTTTTGAATGAGAATAAAAAGTGTCATTGTTTGGTGCATAACGTTTGGCTTTGAATGCAAATATTATCTGTAACAGTTGCTCATTTAATGTTATCCATTGTCAAGACTTTGAATCTTTGTCATCTGTTATGCTTCCTTCGGGATTCACCCTGTATCGGTTATGAACTTCATAACCGATGCCAATTACTTACCGACTCAACTTCTGTATGTTCTCGGTTCCACGTGTCACTTTGTTATTTAGTCACCTGTAATCAACCAATTTCACCCATACACGTAAAATGTTACTAAAATATATGATGAGTGTGTGCCTTTTTGCTTTTTTTTTTTTTTCTTTTTTGTCTTTTTTTTACAGGAAAGAAAATTCAGTAGCCTAAGCTTCACTTTAAAAAAAAAAAACAGCTAGCGGTGCACTCTAAAACAAGATCTTTCCAGAGTGATTGGATCCAGAATCAATAAATTTTACGCTTTTCATTACGAAAACTTTATATTACCTTTCAAGCCTTCAAGGGTTACCTCTATACTGTCTTGATACGTGGAAAAGAAAAACTATTTTCGAACAGTCTTAAAAGAACAAATCAACAAGGAGAGTCCCAAAGGTATTCATGCTCCCTCCCACTCACCTCCAAATTTTCTACTACATTCAGACTTTTCTATAACAACAATCTTTTATAACTAACACTTTAATATAATGGTCAAGTTTTCTTTGGAACCAATTTTTCATATTATGTGTGATATATGTTCTCTATAATATCACTTTACTATAGCAACAAAAAAATATCGGAACAGACAAACTGTTATAGAGAGGTTTAATTATATACTATTTATTTTAATAAGTTGTTGTCCCGCTAATAAGACGTTCTGCCTTTAAGAAAAGAAGTAACTGTTATGTACTAAAGGTGTAAAAACATAAATAAGTCACTTTTTTAAGTGGTTCCAGATTCAAGAATTCTAACACGGAAATTCATTATAAAAAAAAAAGAGGTAACTTTAGATTTAAACCTGCAACTTGAAGTAAATTTTGAGCCACCTTTGATCTACATTAAAAGTTTAGCTAATGTCAAGGGGATGAAATGATTTATTGATGTATATATAACATAAATAAATCTTACAAGAAATTTGACTTGTTTATCAGATATTAAATTACGCTAATAATATAATAAATCATTAATTATACTGTTCATGTACATACAACATAAATAAATCTTACAAGAAATTTGCCTGAAGATAAATATAGAGGAACCTGACTTTACGGAAGTATTAAGAAAGGCCATAGGCTAGCAATTGGTGACCCTTTGCGGTTGCGTAGTTCCAAGTTCCAACTAGTGTGATAGCTAAAGCAAGATCCTTTATGAGCACAAAATGGGAAATATTCCCTTGCAATTAATGGTAATAAAAGAGAATATAAAGAATACATTTTTTTTGTCTCCATAGCCTACGGAGCTACGAGGTACTTGACTTACAAAATTCTTAAATCTTTGTCCCATTAGACAAAAAACAGTGGACCTTAGTTAAGCTTAGTACCGGTCCATGCATGTTCCCCTCTTATTCCGATGTGATTTGCTTTTATTTCATTTTTGGTTTCAATGGGGTTGGTGAAAGATTACTTTAGATTTACTGCTTTCTGAAGGATTTCCATATCCAATATGGAGCAACAATCCACCTTCCTGTGCCTGGGGGAAAAGAAATAGTAAGGGTTTGCTTGGTTATGGGGAATAAGATTATAACTTCCAAACAAACACTACTAAAAATCTGTTAAAAACCGATCAACTATTTCCGACCAACGTTGATCGGTCAAAAAATGCGACCAAAAACCGTCCAGGTTGGACGCAAACTGGGAAAAAAAAGCATTTATATTTTTTTAAAACAAAATACTGACCAACGTTGGTCGGTAAATTGGTCAATAGCTGGTCAGACAAGAAAATTTTGGATTACCGACCAACGTTGGTCGGTAATCTGGATCCAATTTTTAAAATTTTAATAATTATTTTATTATTTAAAATATTTTATAATATTTAAGAATTTATATTTAAAATTACCGACCAACGTTGGTCGGTTAAAGATTTTAAATTTTTTTTAATAAAAAAACGACCAAAGTTGGTCGGTTTTTGGTCAAACGGTCAGCACTTAATGTACCGACCAACTTTGATCGGTAATTCTAAAATCAGAGAAGTGAAAAACGGGGGAAACCCCCATTTCTCTGAAATTTTTCACTCTTCTTCCTTCCCTTCTCTCCTTCTCCCAGCCCCTCCCCCTCACCGTCCAGGCCTCCCCCTCGCCATCTAGCCCTTACCGTCGCCGTCGCCGCGCCGTCGCCGTCGCCGCTGCCACTGCCACTGCCGCCCCTCGATCTCCTCCTCCATCTCCTACAAATTCTAGGTTTGAATTACAACCCATTTATTTATTATTTCCAGGTTTTGTTAATTAGTTATGAATTAGTTTCAATTGATTAGTGTTTCAATTATTTAAACATTGCATTTTATTGAGGATTAGGGTTTAGGCCTTATTTTAATTAGTTTTGTTAATTAATTTTATTAACTAATTAGTTTTGTTAATTAGTCAATTATTTATGAATTAGTTTAGTTTAGGGTATGGGTTGAATTTCTTTAGTTTAGTTAGTTTATGTTTAAACTCGTAGGATATGAATTGAAATTTTAGTTTTTAGGATTTGTTCTTGTGAATTGAACTTTTAGGATATGAATTGAACTTTTAAGATATGAATTGGACCTTTTGGATATGAATTGAACTTTTAGGATATAAATTGGTGTAATTAGGAAAAAATAATTATCTTGAATTAACTAAAAAAGATATAATTAATTTATAATTGTAGAATAAATTAATTTGTTCTTGTGAATCGAACTTTTAGGGTATGGGTTGAATTTCTTTAGTTTAGTTAGTTTATGTTTAAACTCGTAGGATATGAATTGAAATTTTAATTTTTAGGATTTGTTCTTGTGAATTGAACTTTTAGGATATGATTTGAACTTTTAAGATATGAATTGGACCTTTTGGATATGAATTGAACTTTTAGGATATAAATTGGTGTAATTAGAAAAAAATAATTATCTTGAATTAACTAAAAAAGATATAATTAATTTATAATTATAGAATAAATTAATTTGTTCTTGTGAATCGAACTTTTAGGGTATGGGTTGAATTTCTTTAGTTTAGTTAGTTTATGTTTAAACTCGTAGGATATGAATTGAAATTTTAGTTTTTAGGATTTGTTCTTGTGAATTGAACTTTTAGGATATGAATTGAACTTTTAAGATATGAATTGGACCTTTTGGATATGAATTGAACTTTTAGGATATAAATTGGTGTAATTAGAAAAAAATAATTATCTTGAATTAACTAAAAAAGATATAATTAATTTATAATTGTAGAATAAATTAATTTATTCTTGTTTTATTTGTATAGATGGAACATCGTACTTGGATGTACAATAGAAATTATCCTAATCGGCGGGGATTGCGGGAGGATTTTGTAGAAGGGGTTGATGACTTTATTAGACATGCAATGTCACTTCCACCATACCAAAGTGAAGGAGTAATTAGGTGCCCTTGTGTCAGGTGCGATTGTATGAAGTTTAAAAAATCGGAGGAAGTTAAGCTTCATCTTTATAGGAAGGGGTTTATAGAGAATTACTTTGTGTGGACTAATCATGGAGAGATCGATGGTAGCCGTGGGATATTTCATAACATGGTTGTTGGTGAAAGTAGTAGGTCGGTGGAGAATACAAATCTTGATTCTAGAATTCAGGATATGGTTGCGGATGCTTTTGGGGGTGAGCCCAATGAAAATGTTGAACAAACTCCTAATGATGACGCAAAACGTTTTTATGAACAGTTAGAGGAAGCTAGTCGTCCACTACGTGAAGGAAGTCCGCACTCTGAGCTGTCTGTTGCAGTTAGATTACTAAGTATCAAATCTAATTGGAATATTTCTCAAGCAGCCATGGACTATTTCATTGACCTTATGAGTGAACTAGTTGACCCTAATATCAACTTACCTGGTGATTTCTATAAGGCGAAGAGATTGGTTTCTAAGTTGGGACTTTCGTCAATGAGAATTGATTGTTGTGAAGATGGTTGCATGTTATATTATAAAGATGCTGCAACTTTAGACAGTTGTAAATTTTGCGAAAAGCCTCGTTTCAAGAGGCTTTCCAGCGGGAATATGGTCGCTGTCAAGGCAATGCATTATTTACCTCTTATACCTAGGTTAAAGAGGTTATATGCGTCGATGAGTTCTGCTCCTCATATGAGATGGCATTTTGAAAATAGAAGACCACCTGGTGTTATGTGTCATCCTTCAGATGGAGAAGCTTGGAAGCACTTTGATAGGACATATCCAGATTTTGCTAGTGAACCAAGGAACATTCGGTTAGGTCTGTGTGCCGATGGCTTCACGCCTTTTTCTATATCTGCGACACCATATTCATGTTGGCCTGTCTTTCTTACACCTTATAATCTACCACCTGAGTTGTGTATGACTAGTCCATATATATTCTTAAATTGTATTATCCCCGGTCCACGTAATCCGAAAAGTTTGATTGATGTATATTTGCAACCTTTGATTGATGAGCTAAAACAATTGTGGTATGATGGTGTTGAAACATATGACATATCAACCAAGCAGAATTTTAATATGCGTGCTAATTTAATGTGGACTATTAATGATTTTTCTGCGTATGGAATGTTGTCTGGGTGGATGACTGCTGGGAAGCTAGCTTGTCCTTACTGCATGGAAAATAGTAAAGCATTCACTTGGAAACATGGCCGAAAGCAATCATGGTTTGATTGTCACCGTCAATTCTTGCCTGATGATCATGAGTTTAGAAGGATGAAAAATGCATTCAAAAAGAATAAAGTGGAATATGATTCTCCACCTCCGATACTTTCAGGTGAGGAAATTTGGGAGAGGGTCCAGAACTTCAGTAAAGTTACTGAGGCTCCACCTTATAGATTCCCCGGATATGGTGTTAATCATAATTGGACGAAACAGAGTATATTTTGGGAGTTGCCTTATTGGAAGGATAATCTTCTCCGACACAACCTTGATGTCATGCATATTGAGAAGAATTATTTTGATAATTTGTTCAACACAGTGATGGATGTTAAAGGTAAGACAAAAGATAACCCGAAGGCTAGAATGGACTTACAAGAATATTGCAGGCGGCCTGAATTATACTTGCAGACAGCAAACAATGGTAAGGTGTTCAAGCCCAAAGCAAGTTACACATTCACTTTGGAGGAAAGACGATAAATTTGTGATTGGGTTACGAAATTAAAGATGCCAGAGGGTTATGCGTCGAATCTTGGAAAAAAAGTAGATATGGAGGTAGGGAAGTTGAGCCATTTGAAAAGTCATGACTGCCATGTTTTCATGGAGACCTTAGTGCCTATTGCATTTTGTGGTTTGCCTGAAAGAATCTGGAAACCCATCACAGAGATTAGTTTGTTTTTCAAAGACTTGTGTTCTACCACATTAAGGGAAGAAAACCTACTTCGGATGGACCAGAACATCCGTGTAATTTCTAGTAAGATGGAAAAAATATTCCCATGTGGTTTCTTTGATGTGATGGAACACCTTCCAATACACCTTGTACACGAGGCACGACTTGGAGGGCCTGTTCAATGCAGATGGATGTATCCCTTTGAGAGGTAATATTATAAGTTTGATGTACTATTCTATTTTATTTGAATGTTATTGGCTAACATGAGATTATGTAGGACAATTGGCAAATGCAAACAATTTGTTAAGCAGAGGAATAAGATTGAAGGATCTATATGCGAAGCCTATCTTGCAAAGGAAACTGCACATTTTTGTTCTTATTATTTTGAGAGTAACGTGCCATGTTCTAGGAATAGGCCCAATAGGCACACGGTCGAATGTGTGAATGATCCATTATATCCACCAATGTCCATATTCAATCAACCAGGCCGATGTTCTAAGGATGTTAGAAAGAGAAGTTTGAGTGATATGGAGTACAAGTCAGCTACACTTCATGTGTTGCTAAATTGTCCCGAAGTTGTACCATTTCTCAAGTAAGTATTGATTTATTAGTTATCAAAATGTAAAATTTACTGTGACTACATATTGATGCAACTACTAAAAATATTTGATATGTCACAGTCACTTCTTGGGTCAATTTGGCTATGATGCTGTATATACGAGATTTGATACGTGGTTCAAACAGTTTGTAAGTGTGTGTATATATATATACATATGTAGTGAATGTATAAAAATTGATTCAAAAGTTGTGCTAACTTATGACTTTTTTTAACTCTATGTAGGTAAATAATCCAAATAATGGTGTAAATCAATTTTTGAAAGATATATCTTGGGGACCTGGGCTTCAGGTCACAACAATGTCTAAGTACGTAGTGAATGGTTATAAGTTTCATACAGAGGATTGCTCTAAAAATAAAAATAGCAACAACAGCGGGGTGTGGGTTCAAGGTGGTGATGGCAACCAAGTTGGAGATATTGATTATTATGGTGTGGTCAAAGAAATATTACAACTAGAATATACAGGTTGGCCATATAAGAAATTGATACTCTTTAGATGCAAGTGGTTTGACCCAAATCCAACAAGAGGTACAAGAGTACACAACCAATACAACATAATTGAGGTTAATCATACGAGGGAGTATGATCGCTATGATCCTTTCATAATTGCACATAACGTTAGGCAAGTGTATTATGCTCCTTATCCATTGCAGCGGAATAAGTCCGATTGGTGGGTTGTAATAAAAACTAAGCCTGTAGGTAGGGTGGAAGTCGAGAATGTGTTAGATGTTGCATATCAAAACGATATCTCCAATATTCACCAAATAGTGGACGATCAGTTAGAAAATGATTTGGAACATCCTGAACGCATATTGGAAGAAGTTGATATAAATGAAGTAACAATTATAGAAAATGAGGACGAGGAATCAACTGATGAAGCTCAAACAAGTGAGGACGAAGAATTCTCGGACGAGGAACAATACGTCGATGAGGATTAAAAAGTTGGTTTTTTAAAGCACTCTCGTTTTATAGCTAGTTTCTTATATGTTTCAATCTAAATGTGTATTATATTATGCAGATGGCAGGCAAGGGTCAAGGTAACAATGACCCTACTAGTTCTCGGGGTCGAGAAAAGGGTAGGAAGGGAAAGAGGCGGGTAGAAAATAATACTCCCTCTTGTCCACCCTTTTCAGAGATGCCTATGTCTTATCCTCCACCACACGGCTATACTGAGCTGCCACAGCATCACGAGCCGTACACCTTCATTCAGACACCCAGTCTTCCATCACAGGGCCACAGGACTATACGTCCGACATACAGTCCAGCTGCCTCACAGCCATCTGCATCACATCCACATGGATCACATCCCTACATATCACAGCCACATGGATCGCATCCACCCAAGTCACAGCCACTCGGGTCACAGCCAATCGGGTCACAATCACTCGGGTCACAGCCATCGGTATCACATCCACTTGGGTCGCATCCAGCTATGTCGCAGTCATAGGGATCGCAACCAACTTCATCATCGACTCCATCTATTGCAGGCCTTCGCCTGGGAGGCATTAGCTCTGACCCGCCTACACCGTCTTCACATGCCTCTGATACACATGCTTCGGATGGTGATGACGAGGTAGTGCATTATGATCGATATGGCAGGATCATCATAGTCCCTGAGGGTGATGGGTAAGTGTTATTCATTATTTTTGCGTCTATTGATTTGTAACATTTTTACTAAGATATTAATGTGTTTTTATTGTTAAATTGCAAGTTCAGGCCGAGTAATAAGACTACGAGGATAATCACCAATGTCATCAGAAAGCTTTATGATGGCCCTTATGCGACTTGGACTGATTGCCCATTCTCACTGAAGGAGCAAATTTTCAATCAATTTAAGGTATAAATGTTCTTTTAAACAGTTTAATAATTTATATTTATGATGTTTCCATCTAATATTTAACTTTTGAAATACAGAGCAAGTGTGTATGGGAAGACCGCTATAGCGCGGAAGTGGCTACAAATTTTCATCATAAAGCTCGCAAGAGATTGGCGGATGCTTTCTCGGATGCTAGAAAGAAGAACAAGAGGCCTGGCTGGTTACTTGAGAATTTGTGGAATGATTTGCAAAGGCAATGGCTTACCGCAGAGTTCTTAGAGAGGAGCGAAAAAGGAAAGAAAGCTCGCGCATCCGAGAAGGGAGGCTCCTTGCACACTGGAGGTACGATCAGCCTAGGGACAATAAAAAGAAGATTGGTACGTAATTGCTTAAATTATTTTACTTTTCTAAGTATATCTATTCTGTTTATTAACTAAATTAATTTGTTTTCAGGAAAAGAAGTATGGGCGTCCAATGAGTCATGATGAGTTATTCAAGGAGATACATGTTGTGAAGAAGAAGAAAGAGGGGGATCAAGATAGGTGGGTCGAGGACCGGGCCTCGACTGCATATGTAAGCTTTCAATTTTATTTAAGTATTATAATTTACTTTTATAACCAACTTGAAATACTGATTTAATTTAAAATAATATAGGGTCGCTACCAAAGTAACGTGGAGGAATTCATCCGTAGTCATCCAGTTGGTGAATCGGGTGAGCCAACCCAACCTTCGGACAAGGATGCTGAAAGAATATGGTTGGAGTCTGTTGGCGGTCCAAAATGGGGGAAGGTATACGGGCTTCCTATTAAAAACTTCCATCGCTATAAGTGTGGAATGCGAGGAATAGGGACTTCCTCGCAAGGCGAGCAACTTAATAGGGAGAGCCTCTCTGCTATGCGGGAGACAGTGACAAAGCTCACATCAGAGCTAGAAGCGGCCAAGGAAAGAGAAAGGCTTAGAGATGCTCAATTCCTTGGCATGCAAGCTCAGATCAGAACTCTCCTATCTAGTGGAGCTTTTCCGTTGCCCCGATCTCGTGAGTCATCTCCAGAGGGTCGACCTCCACGTGATCGTTCCTCCCGCCCTACTCGTGATCGTTCCTCCCGTCCTCCCCGTGATCGTGCTTCCCATCCTCCACAAGACCTTTCTCTATATCGTCTTGTAGATGAAAGTTCATCAGACGGTGATGATGATATTGTACAAAACACCCCTTGACTTTTATATACTTTGAACTAGATAAATAGAACCAGTTTTGAACTAGTTGTAATTAGTTTTAATTTGGTTTTGGATTTTTATGTTCAATTGAACTTTAATTTGTTAGTTTTAAAGTATTTATTGAATGTTTTGGTTGTTGTTGTTGTGTTGTTGTTGTTGTTGTTGTTGTTGTTCTTGTGTTGTTGTTGTTGTGTTTTTGTTGTTGTTGTTGTTATTGTTGTTGTTGTTGTTGTTGTTGTTGTTGTTGTTGTTGTTGTTGTTGTTGTTGTTGTTGTGTTGTTGTTGTTGTTGTGTTGTTGTTGTTATTGTTGTGTTGTTGTATTGGTATGCTGGCAGGTGGTTTAGCTGCCAAAACAGGCATTTTATGCCAAAATTAATCCCAGAAAAACCGACCAACGTTGGTCGGTTTTTAATAAAATAAATAAATTATTCCAAAATACCGACCAAAGTTGGTCGGTTAATGAACATTGAATTCCCAGAATTCAACACTACCATCCAACTTCGGTCGGTATTTTACTTGCATTGTTGAGATTACCGACCATAGTTGGTCGGTAATGTTTAATTTTAATTAGTTTTAAAAAATATATATTTTCAATTACCGACCAAAGTTGATCGATTTTTTTTAATTTTAATAATTAATAAAAAAATATAATTTAGTTAAACCGACCAACTTTGGTTGGTAAAATTAAATTAATAAAATATGTTTCCGACCAAAGTTGGTCGGTAAGTAATTAAACTTGTCAGATGGTCGTTTTAATATACCGACCAAAGTTGGTCGGTAATTTCCGACCAACTTTGGTCGGTAAGCCATTCCGACCATCAAAACACCGTCCACACCATAATGGTCGCATTTTGGTCGGTAATTTGCCATAACCGACCAACGTTGGTCGGTATTTTTGGTCGGTTTTTAGCGAATTTTTAGTAGTGAAAATTTAAGATTGTATTTATCCTATATTTAGTTACGGGTCTTAGCTAATACTGATATAAATTTTATATCAAAATGGTGTGCGATATTAACTATCCCATATTTTATGTGGGGTAATAATCTCAGGATACTTTTGGTGACGACATGATTCTCTCTCGAGGCAGGTTAGTCTAAACGTGAGCCAACCATGGGAAGGAGAGCTCGTGTACCATCTCAGAAGGTGTTATATGTCGGTTGCGTCTCAAGCCAAATTCAGAGCAGGAACAAGTGCTACTACTGGTTCGATACTAGGAAAGACCAATTCTCCTAGTGTAAATTTCTCAAATGAAATAGTAACCAATGTAACAGTAGCGAATAATGCGAATGGAGAGAAATTGAAGTAGAAGCAAACGATGAATATGTGGAATAAAGCAATTCATAACCCTAGGAGTAAGCGAATTTCAATTCCTCGTGTTCCAATGCCGGATTCAAACTGGAATATATTCCATCCAAGGTACAAGGTGAGTCTCGTGTAGTTGTAATTAAACTTGATGATATTACTAGTGAGATTGAATACTGGAAGAATGTGATAGTATGTTATGTACTAGATGTGTATCCTCCATTTGTTGTGATTTAGGACTGTCCAGAAGTCATGCGCTAAATATGGCATAAACAAAATTTCTATGCTAACAAATAGGGTTATATTGGTCAAATTTGATACGGTTGTAGCAAAACAGGAGGTGCTAAATGTAGGGATCTACTATTTTAACAATAAACCATTCATTGTCAAAACATGAAGCCCAGATTTGGAGTTTACAGTGCCAATATGGATAAAATTTCCAAGCCTTGATTTTAAGTATTGGAGTCCTAAGGGACTTAGTAAGATAGACAGCTTGGTTGGAAGACCTTTAATGGTAGACCAAAATGCTAAAAATAAATGTGGGACTACAATTTTCTAGGATATTAGTGAAGTAGAGTTGGATGCACAGCTTCCTGATACTATACTATTTCGAAATGAAAATGGTCAGCCTATTGAGCAATGAGTAAGCTATGACTGGAAACCAACTTTATATACTTATTGTCACTCTTATGGGCATGTAGAAGAGGTGTGTAGAAAGAAGAAAAAGCATGTGGGTCAACAGGACAAGGCTTCTCCAGCAACACAGCAGCCGCAAGAGAAGTATCAAAGCACAGTAGAAGGAGAGATTGCAATGGGGAAGGGACAGAAGGGAGAGGCCCAACAACAGCCAACTACAAGTTCTGGGTGGATTACTCCTCTAAGAACTAGTAGGAGTCCACCTAAACATAATCAACAGATAGCCAAAACTAACACCTATCAACTACTGGATAAGCCTGGGATTGACAATCTTATCAATGCAGCAGGTACTAGTGCCACATAAGAAAAAGGGGGAGGTGGAACCATACCTTACATTGGGGATGGTTAACCTACTATGCAGGAATGTTAGGGGCATGAATGCCCCAAATAAGCATAAGGAAGTTAAGATCCTCTGCAATAAAGTTAAAGCAGGAATTGTAGGTTTTGTAGAAACAAAAATACAAAAGAATAGGATTGAAAAAATAGCTGACAGATTATTTGGGGGCTGGCACTACATTACCAACTTAGAATCACACTACAATGGCAGACTTTGGCTAACTTGGAGGTAGCATTACTACAGTGTAGTCCCTATTAGCATTAATACTCAAAATTCTGATTTGTGAGGTGACATATATTCCCCTACACTTGACATTCATGTTATCTATGGTATATGCTTTCATTACAAGGGAGGGAATAAGAGAGTTATGGGACAACATTCTGCAACAAAATGGGTTATGTACCAAACCATGTTTGATCTTAGGGGACTTCAACTCAGTTTTGACAGGAGAGGAAAAAGTAGGAGGAAACCAAGTCACATGGGCAGAAGTGGTAGATTTTAGAAACTATATGGATACATGTGGATTAATTGAGCTTCCTCACCAGGGGAACAAATATACATGGAATGACAAATATTCAAAAAAAGAATATTTTCCAAAATTGATTGAGCCTTCATCAATGACAAATGGCTTAACTTAATGCCTGCTTGTCGAACTAAGTACCTACCTGAAGGAATAAGTGACCACTGCCCCACGCAAATAGAACTAAAAGGGGAAAGAGCAAGGTAGAAGAAGTCCGTCTAATACTGTAATGTATGAGATCAGCACCCTCAATTTGGAGATATAGTGAAAGCTGGTTGGGAGGTGTAGATAGAAGGGTGGCAAGAAGACTAAAGTTGCTAAAGAGAGGACTGGAGCAGTTAAATTCTAAATATTTCGAGGATAGAGTAAATGAAGTAGATGAAAACAGGGAAGAATCAAGGAGGATTCATGAGAAACTACAAGTAAATCCACTGAATATGAAAATACAGCAGAAAGAGAAAGAAGTGTATCAATAATTCAGGAGGACATCCTACATGGCAGAAATTTACTTGCAACAGAAGTGTAAAACTACTTGGCTATGATTGGGTGATGACAACAATAAATATTTCTATTCAGTGATTAAATACAAAAGAATGAAACAAGCTACTACTCAGATAAGGGATGGGCAAGGCAATTGGCAGACCAACCCTGCTGAAATGGCCCATGTGTTTGTAGATTACTATAAGGATCTTCTGGGCAAGACCACAACCTCAAGAGTCAAAGATTTTAATAGTATTTTGAAATAAAGGCATGTGCTATCTTCAGAGCAACATCTAGACTTAATCAGACCTTATGTGGGAAAGGAAATCAAAGAAGCAATGTTCCAAATTGACAAGAATAAGAGTCCTGGTCCAGATGACTTTGGTTGTGGTTTTCTTAATTAGCTTGAAGAATTGTAGGAGCAGACATAACTGGTGTTCTTCTGGACTTTTTTGAGAATGGTAAACTGCTCAAACAACTAAACTCTACCAATATTGCACTGATACCTAAGGTAGAGAAACTTGAGTATGCCAGCCAATATCGACCTATTTCATGTTGCAATGTTCTGTATAAGTGCATTTACAAGATGATTTGTAAGAGATTAAAGCATGCATAAGCTACATTGTGGCAGACAATCAAGAAGTACTTGTATAGGGTAGGTCCATGATGCATAATGTATTAATATATCATGATCTATTGAGGCATTACAAGAAGAAGACTTTTGTTGGGTATCTTATGAAAATAGACCACGGTAAAGCCTATAATATGGTGGATTGGGGATTTCTAGAGGAAGTACTGATAGAATTTGGGTTCACAGAGGTTCATCCAACTAATCATGGTATGTGTGTCATCTCCCAAGTTTACCATCAAAGTGAATGGAGAAGGCCATTGGTACTTTGGGGGGATGAGGGACTAAGGCAAAGGGATCCTATGTCTCCTCTACTCTTAGTCTTAGTGATGGAATATCTCTCAAGAGTCCTAAAAACTATGAGTGAACTTCCAGATTTTCAATTTCATCCCATGTGCAAGCACGTGAATATGACTCATCTGATATTTGCATATGATCTTATGATCTTCTGTAAGGGCAACCTTGCTTCAGTAACAAGGGCGGTTGAAGCACTGTCTCACTTTAGTGAGGCATCAGGATTGACTGCAAATTTGGAGAATTCAAACATCTTTATAGCTAGGGTGGATGACTTGACAAAAGAGCGGTTGATAGCTAAAACATGATTCACTCAAGGATCTTTTCCAATATGATACCTTGGGCTTCCCCTTTCATCAAAGAAATGAAATAAGTTGGATTGCCTATAACTAGTAGATAAGATAACCAATAGGATAAAAACTGCATACTCAAAACAGCTGTCATATGCAGTCAGACTACAGGTTATAAACTCAGTACTATTTTCCATTTATAACTTTTGGAGTGCAGTGTTCATTTTGCCTCAAGGAGTAGTGAAGTAAGTGGATAGAATATGTAGAGAATACTTATGGAGAACTACAGAAAAGAGGAAGAAACTTGCACTAGTGGCATGGGAGAGAATATGATTTCCTAAGAAGTTTGGAGGCATGAAATGAAAGGAAGAAAATTCTAGAATGTTTCTTCTGTTGGGAAATTTCTATGGCAGTTGATTAACAATAAGGAAGCTCTATGGAAGGAATGGGTTGATCGGCTGTACAAGAAGTCTGATGCTAACATCTGGACTCATAAAGCTCTAGGTGACTGCAGTTGGTACTAGAAGAAGATTAACTCATTGAGAGCGGATATGGATGGATGGTATGTTCCAGGACAATATACACTAAGCAAAGGCAAAGACTATTCAATAACTAGGAGCTATATTTCACTACTTGGGGAGCTACAAAGAGTGCACATTGTTGATTTGATCTGGAGCAGGATTGCACAACCAAAACATAGGCTCTTTCTGTGGCTAAGGGCATAAAGATGACTACTTACAAAGGAGCGTCTAATGAAACTGCCTGAACATGTGGAGAACTTACACTGCTACTTATATAAGGACCAAGCTGCTGAAACACATCAGCACGCGTTTGTGGAATACCATTGGATACAGTTTGTTTGTTCAGATATCTTGATATGGCTAGACGTGCAATTGCAAGAGGGAGACATAGAGAAAACACTAGTCAACATAAAAAAAATGCTGGAAACAGATAAAGAAAGAAGTAGAGGCAACCATTGTTGGAGCTGTGTTCAACCACACGTGGAAGAAAAGGAACTAGAATATCTTCAAAGGCATACATGTAAATACGAATGAAGTTATAGATCAGATAAAGAAGGAAGCAATAGAAAGATTATGTTCAATACAAATGTCAAGAAAGACACATAGAGGTAGAGAGTTCTTGGGGAGGATTACAAGTATATAGTATTTGTTTCGAGGCTTAATATTCATAATACCCTTCTTTGAAGGTAGTTATGGTATATCAAGTGCTCTCTAGGTGTAATCATCTGGTTGATCAAAGGTAATATTCACATTATTACAAAAAAAAAAAAATCTCGGGATTATAGCTGTAATGACCCGACCGGTCATTTTGAGGATTAGCGTCCCGTTCGGTGCCTTCAGGTCTCGAGCAGCTTTTTATTATGTGCTATGATGTGCGTGAGTGGCCGAGTTCAGATTTCGGATGATTCAGGATTGATTTGGAAGAAGAATTTTTATTTTAGAAGCTTAAGCGATAAGAGTTAATCAGAGTCTTGACTTTTGTGTAGACGACTCCAAAATGAACTTTTGATGAATAAAATATCTTCATATGGTGATTTTGGACTTAGGCGTGTGTCCGAATTTAGATTTGGAGGTCCGTAGGGTAATTTGATGCATTTTGGTAAAATTGGAAAGTTAAAGTTTTGGAAGGTTAAGAGGTTTGACCGGGAGTTGACCTTGTTGATATTGGGCTCGGATAGTGATTTAGAGAGTTGTATTAGCTCTGTTTTGTCATTTGGAACTTGCATGCAAAATTTGATATCATTCAGGGTTGATTTGATATGTTTCGGCACGAGTTTTGGAAGTTGGAAGATTTGAAAGTTCATAAGTTCGATTTGAGGTGGGATTTATAAATTTGACGTTAATTGAGGTGATTTGAGGCCTCGAGTAGGTCTGGGTATTATTACGGGATGTGTTGGTATATTTGGTTGAAGTCCCAGGGGCCTCGGGTGGATTTCGGATGGTTAACGATTTGGATATTAGACTTAGAAAATTCCTAGGCTACTAGTTCTGGTGCGTCGCACCAAAAAGTTTTTGTGAGCAGGTGCGTGACCGCTTCTGCGAGATTCTTGGTTGCTTTTGTGATGTTGGTGTAGGTTCTGTTGCGTCGCTTTTGCAGATAGGGGAGCACAGGTGCGAGCTCGTATCTACGAAAAGTCGATCGCAGATACGCGATATCTGTTCCAGGTGGTCATCCGCTTCTGCGGTGTTTATCACGCTTCTGCGCAATCGCAGATGCGATTACTGGATCGCAGGTGCGAGCTCTGGGCTCTCATGTGAAGGCCGCAAGTGCTGTGCTTTTCTCAAAAAAGTGAGGCCGTATGCGCGGCATTTTTGTGCGCAAATGCGAAGAGCGCTGGGCAGAACACATATATGTCGAGGGTTTGATATTTTCAACATATTTTAAGTTGTAGATCTCGGCTTTGGGAGATCTTTCATGGGTTTTTCAAGAAATTCATTGGTGTAAGTGTTCTATCCCCGAATCTTATTATATTTCATGAATCCATTGCTATTTTCATCATTTAATTAGTGAATTAGGTTGGAAATTTGGGGAAAATTTGTAAAACTCTTTCAAAATGTAAAATGATGATTTGAAGAATTAATTGATGTCATAAATTGGTAATTTTGGTATGGTTGAGCTCGTATCGGAAAGAGTGTTCGGGTTTTGCGAATTTTATCGGGTTCCAAGGTGCAGGCTCGGGAGTTGACTTTTTAGTTCTTGTTAAAGATTGAAGCTTTATTATCCGGAATTATTTCCTATGAGTTTTATTTATGATTTGAAGTTATTTTGGCTAGATTTGAGTAGTCTGGAGGTTGTTTCACTCGAGATGGTCATTTTAAAGTATCGATCTAGCTTCTTTGAAGTAAGTATCTTGCCTAACTTTGTGTGGGGGAACTACCCCCTTAGGATTTGAGTCATTTGGGCTAATTGTGTCATGTGAAGGTCGTGTACGCGAGGTGACGAGTACGTGCTCGGGCTTATTTGTGGAAATTTGATTATTTAGGGCTCTTAGATTCTTATGTTCATTAGATATGAAGTTGTTTGTCATTTGAATCCCCCATTTACTAAATTCACCCTTACGTGTCTTAATTGGAATTAATAGCTTCATGTTCTATCCTTATTGCCGATTAAACTCTTATGTGCCTTAACTGATATTGTTGCCTCTTTTATTGTCATGCCATCCTTCCCATAGTTGCTTAACCTTAATTGAAATCATTATTATCTCTTCCGTAATTGTTTAGACTTAAATTGAAGTTTATTATCCCTTTCATTGTTGACGTATTATTATTTGGGGTCATTGATTCATGTTATCTTTCTTGTTGTTGAATTGTACTTTCATGGAATCATTGCTACACATCACCTCTCCCTTGTTGAACTATTCTTGTTGAGACTATTATTTCCCTGTGGTATCTTTCTTTGTGAGTTCTTTTTTCCGTTTGTTTATGTTATGAAGTTCTTGTATTGATTTACTTCCCGTATACTCGTGTTATTGTTGTTGTTGTTGTTGCTATTGTATTCATTGTTGTTGAGCCGAGGACTATGAGTGGTTGTGATATTGAAACTGTTTTATGGAAATATTGTGGCATATGGGCATAAATTGTGAAAGTCATTTTGTTGAGTTGTTATGTTTTGACACACGTGTTATTGTTGAGAGAATTGTTATGTTGTTTGCACGAGGTTTCTGTCATGTTATTGTTATGTAGTTTGCACGAGGTTTTTGCCGTGCTGTTGTTATATTGTTTGCACGAGGTTTCTGCCATGTTGTTGTTATTACCGATACGCATGCGATGGTATAAGGTCTGTGTGTTAAAATGCATGTGGTGAGATAAGGTAGGCTTGATACGCGTGGCTAGTAGAGGAACTACTAGAAGCCAAGCGGTGTGATAAGGTGGGATAAAATGCGGGATGTTATTTCGGGAAAAAATAATTTTCAAAAGTAAATGTAAAGGCTCCCCCGGTGATATAAGGAAAGCTTGTGATTCATTTTATGATTTGAGACTACGAGGCGGTACCTCGGTAGGGATTTTGTTGATATTTTACCATGTGGTGAGATAAGGTAGGCTTGGTACTTGTCTTTGATTGTTGTTTCCTTAGCATACTATTAATTGTCTTTCTCCGTGTTGCACTATTTGCTTAGTTCTGTGTAGTTAATCTTGTTGTACTATTTGTGGTTTCCATTTCACGATTGTCTTTATCACACTGTACACTTTGATGTGATCTCTTATTACGTGCCATTTATTGTCTCTACTCTTACTTGTTGACTTGAATTGTGGTAGAAAAGTTGCACAAGTATACACATAGATAAATCACCCATATCGGCCTAAGAAGATGAATCCTGATGTTTTGACCATTTACATGTACCCAGTGTACTTGCCTTATGTGTGAGAATTATCTTGTTGGCACGCGAGTTGTCCGTGCAGTCATGAGTTATTATTATTATTGGCACGTGAATGGTCCGAGAGAATATTAGATATTGTCACCCCTTGGGCAGTGCTGTTATGAATTGTAATGTAGGCACAATATGCCAAGTGATTAGGGTTCACGATTTGGGACCCGTGATTGTGATTTTGAGGTTTGGTACGTCGTCGAAATTCTTGGATAAACCTGGTGTGAAAGCGGTTGTTCCTACTAAGTTGTCACTTGTCTTCCCTTATTTGGTTTCACCGGATTGAACTGTGTTCAACTTACTCTACAGTGTTATTACTTATTGTGCCTCATTGCTTACTGTTGCTTTTAGTCCCTATTACACATATTGTATTATTATTGACATCATGCCTAGATTATTATTGATATTGTTCCCTGTTAGCTCTACATTTATACTTGTTCAGGTTGTTTAGTACAGTAGGTGTCTTGACCGTTTCTCGTCACTACTCTACCGAGGTTAGTCTTTATACTTACTAGGTACCGCTGTGGTGTACTCATACTATGCTTCTGCACATTTTTGTGCAGATCCAGGTGCTGCGGTTATTATTGATTATTAGTTGGCTG
This sequence comes from Nicotiana tomentosiformis, assembly GCF_000390325.3. Lineage (NCBI taxonomy): Eukaryota > Viridiplantae > Streptophyta > Magnoliopsida > Solanales > Solanaceae > Nicotiana > Nicotiana tomentosiformis. The sequence goes on from NC_090820.1 coordinate 82,487,135, forward strand.
GTCGAGCATTGCTATGGAGACTCAAGGTAAACCTGCCGTCACGTTCGCAGGCCCCAGAGTCGCCTTCTGATATTGTACTTGTACTATTTAAATTCTATTTCAAACAGCTGTATTTAGGGATTTTCTAGCAAACTCAGTAGATCTTATGACTTGTACTACCGGTTTTGGGGATGTTATTTCACGTTGTAAATGTTGAGTTCATTTAAAAATGTCTGATTTCTGGTTAATAGTTCTTTTGGTAGATTTATGTCAATTTATTTAGTAAGTGTTAGGCTTACCTAGTCGTAGAGACTAGGTGTCGTCACGATAACCTGCAGAGGGAAATTGGGGTCGTGACAATAATCCTTGGATTATTAATTCTTGTATATCCCTCATTGCAACCAAATGACCCCTAAGAATCTAAGTTATATAGTATATAATGTTAGTGAAGAAATTTTGCTTCATATTTATCTATTATGACACATAACACATTTTATTTTTAAGATTACAAATTTCACTTTTATGAAGGTTTACCTGTAAATATTCTTTGGATGACCATAGTGTTATTTTTCTTTTAAATTAACAATATATGTAACTTAAAACTCAAGAAATGAAATCCTCTTCTGTAACGCTTGGAAATCATATAGTACCTATATAAGCAAATGAATTCAAGTTATATATATCGTCAGCTTAACGATTTTTACATATGAATATAGTTTAACTTGTGATAGTAATGTAACGACCCAACTAGTTATTTTGAGAATTTGCATCCCGTTCAGCTATTCAAAGTCTTGAGCAGCATCGTATTATGTATTATGACTGGTATGAATTGTCAGTTTTGGTTTTGAGGTTATTCAAAATCGATTTGGAAGAATGAATTTCATTGTTGAAGCTTTAAGTTGGAAGAGTTGACCAAGTTTGACTATTTAGTATTTGACTTCATATTGGAGTTTTGACGGTACCGTTAGGCCCGGATAGTGATTTTATACTCGGTCGTATTCCCGAATTTGTATTTGGATGTTCCTAGAAGGATTCGACACTAAATAGCAAAAGTTGAAAATTTGAAGGTCTGAAAAGTTCATAAGTTTGACCGAAAGTTGACTTTGAGGATATCGAATTTGGATTTTGGTTCTAGAAATTTGAATAGCTTCGTTATGTTATTTGGTACTTGTGTGCAGAATTTGGGTTCATTCTGGGTTGATTTGATATGTTTCAGCGCGAGTTTTGGAAGTTGAATGTTCAAAGTTCATTCTAGTTCGAATTAAGGTGCGATTCGTTGTTTCGATGTTGTTAGGTGTGATTTGAGGACTCGAGTAGGTCCGTGTTATGTTATGTGACTTATTGGTATATTCGAACGAGGTCTCGAGTGGCTCGGGTGAGTTTTGGACGGGTTTCAGATCGATTGAAGCCTTATTGAAGCTGCTGGAAAATTTGGGTTGCTGGTACAACCGCTTCTGCAGTCGCAGAAGCGACTCCACATAAGCGAGCAGCCCATTGTAGAAGAAGAAAGGGCTACGTTTGGAAGCATCACAGATGTGATGTTTTGGGCCGTATCTGTGTTATCGCATAAGCGATGGATGGGGCGCAGGAGCAGACGTCTGCGCAGATGCGCGTTTCTTATCGCACCTGCAGTTGCACAAAAGCGAATGGAAATTCGCAGGTGCGAGGGGTCAGCTGGCTAGTGGAGTCTGCATAAGCGGAGCTTGTGTCACAGAAGCGACTCCGCAGAAGCGGCTCATGTGTCCGCAAAAGCGGAAAAGGCTGGGCAGAAGCCTTTAATTGGGGATTTTAGCCTAAAGCCTCATAGAGTGGGTTTTTGAGTTTTGAATGTCGATTCGGAGTCGGATTTGAATGAAACTAGTATGGTTGGACTTGTAATTGATTGAGTTATAAGATTTTGTGAGTTTCACTGGGTTCCGAGGCACGGGCCCGGGTTGGACTTTTTGGTTGATTATGGGCTTTTGACTAAAGATTCAATCTTTATCGATTCGGTTTGTCTCCTTTGGCATTAATTGATGTATTTGAGTTGTCTTTGGCTAGTTTCGAGTCGTTCGGAGGTTGGTAAGCACGTGATGGCATTTTTAGAGCATCGCTTGGCCTACTCGGTATTGGATTTGGCTTGTCTGAGGTAAGTAACACTTCTAAACTTGGTGCTGAGGGTATGAAACCCTGAATTTCATATTATGTGTTTGGTGTTGAGGTAACGCACATGCTATATGACGGGCGTGTGGGAGTGCACCGTGTGAATTATGACTCTGTTATTTCTGTGGTACTGTATAGTTACCTGATCTTATCTGTAACTATAAAATCTCTACGTACTAGAGTTGTTGAGCTGTGATCCATGTTAGAAATCATGTCTAGGCTACATGCGTTTTCTGTTGGGACCCACTGAGGTCATTCTTGCTGTTGAGTTGTTTGCTTACATTGCAATTTCATACTTAGTCATGTTCATTTATTGCATATAATATCTTAGTCTTTGTTGCTATATATTGACACATCATAACATCAATTTTATGCTAGTTTCATGGCATTGTAAGCTTGAGAGACTAAAGAGATTGATGACTGAGTGAGGCCGAGGGCCTGATTGTGAGTGATATTATGGGATCGGGCTGCACGCCGCAACATGTTACATTGATTTATGCCTGGATCTGACTTATTATGGCGCTTGGGCTGAAGGAGGAGCCCCTCCAGAATCTGTACACCCCCAGTGAGCACAGTTGATTATATTGAGGGATGGATCTTCCTTGGGCATGGATCTTGCCCAAAGCATTTATATTTGGGGATGAATCTTCCCCGGGATGGATTGGCCCTATACAGTACTGAGTGACTGACTGTCAGTTAATATATATATATATATATATATATATATATATATATATATATATATATATATATATTATATTTGGGATGGTTCTTTCCTGGGTTGAATTGTCCATATACAGTACTGAGTGACTAAGCGTGTCGAGTGATTGAGCATGATGAGTGAAAAGTGTGAGACAATATTGAGTGACTGAGCGTGTCGAGTGATTGAGCATGATGAGTGAAAAGTGTGAGACTGTGAGATTGAGTACTCTGAGAGTGTGAGTACATGAGCTCATCACTTAGATACATTGCATTTGACATGCATACTTGAGATACACGCATAGAGATGCATTTCTTTTTTCCACTCCGATTTTAGTGCCATTCATGATTTCACCTGCACATTGACATGTGTATAGAGATGTATTTTTTCTCATGCCATTTGATAATAAAACATCTTATATGCTGTTGAAAAGGTTTTGGGAAAAATTATGGTTTTCAAACTTACTCATATATTTGGTGATTTCGGTAAAGGATTTGGGCTTTCGCTGATCTACTTGAAAAGCAGGCCTATTTTTCTGGAACTGTGAACGAGCTGAGCATTTTATCTCTGTGTTACTTCTTTTATTACTTCCATTATGTTGTTATAAACTGTTGTTGGCTATGGGTGTTGGACCCCGACGTGTGTTCCATCTTGTCACTATTTTCAACCTAAGGTTAGGTTTGTTACTTATTGAGTATATGTGGTCGGTTGTACTCATACTATATTTCTGCACCTTGCGTACATATATTGGATGTTGATGTTGCTGTGATTGACGGGAGTGGGATTTGAAGACGTACCTATATTCCGGTTGTAGCTGCCTCTTGTTCATGGTAGTCTTAGATTTATAAAAATTTGCTTATGTACATTTCGAACAGATGATGTATTTATTTCATACTAATTTTGTAAATTCTAATCTTAGAAACTCATAATTTGTATTACTAGTCCTTAGGGAATGTATAAGATTCACATATTTTCTTTCACTTGATTGTCTTAGTAAATTTTATTGGAATTGGATAGTTGTTAATTGGCTTACCTATCGGGTTGGGTTAGGTGCCATCACGACTAGTTGGATTTTGGGTCGTGACAAGTAATTTATATAATTATGTCAAAATAAGCATATAATAATGTGGATTTATATATGAAGCTTAATTTCAAAAGGTAGAAACAACAAATTAACTTTAGACACGATTTGTTCTTTTTAGAAGAAAAACAAAGTGTTCATTTTGGACGGAGGGATGGTTGCGCAGGTAGGATGGTCTCCTTTCCTCTCAGCCTTTTGGATAGTTTTACTTAACTTTTTACATAGCTAAGTTTGTAGGCAATTAAGATAATTTAACAACTGGAATTTTAATATGGAGGTATATATCTAAATAACAAGAGTAGCAGTACTTTTTACTCGTATATACAGGGAATGAAACACGGCAAGTGCAACAATGAAAATCCTAAGATGGTTTACCATATAGCTTAAGATGGCTAACCATTTTTTGCGTAACAGCAATACTCGCATCCACATACACTACAGGGAAATTGATATTTATATACAACTCTAAAGAGCAATTGACAACCCTTTAGCAATAATTGGTATTGACACCTATAGCCCAAATGTATTTAGCAACAGCTAATTCCTATAATTTTGCCTCTTTTTCTTCACATTTTTCTTAACCCTCTCAAGTTCTGTTCTCCAACAATCCCTTAATAACTCATAAAATACTCAGGGTTGTTATCTATAAAAAGTAATGACACTAGAAAGCCTCATTTCTGGTACATTTTCTGTCCAAGATTGATTATATACTTTTTCATCTAAAATACTTTTGTCTGTTCTTTGAGTGAGCTTGGTTGGGTGTAACGCCCCGACCGGTCGTTTTAAGAATTAGCGTCTCGTTCGGTGGCTTAAGGTCTCGAGCAGCTTCATATTATGTGTTATTACTTACTTGTATGGCTGAGTTCAGTTTTCGGATGATTCAGGATCAATTTGGAAGAAGGATTCATGCTTTAGAATCTTAAGGAGAAAGAGTTGACCAGAGTTTTGACTTTTACGTAGACGACTCCGAAATAACATTTTGATTATTCCAATAGTTTCGTATGATGATTTTGGACTTAGGCGTACGTCCGGATTTGGATTTACAGGTCCGTAGGGAACTTTGAAGCATTTCGGCGAACATTGAAAAGTTAAAGTTTTGGAAGGTTGAGAGGTTTGACCGGGAGATGACCTTGGTGATATCGGGGTCGGAATGCGATTCTGAGAGTTGGATTAACTCCATTATGTCAATTGGGACTTGCAGTTGGATTAACAAGTTTTGAAAGTTGGAAGATATGAAAGTTCATAAGTTCGATTCGAGGTGCGGTTTGTAGTTTCGATATTGTTTGATGTGATTTTAGGTCTAGAGTAGGTCCGCGTTATGTTATGGAACCAGTTGGTATGTTTGGACGAGGTCCCAGGGGGGCCAGGCATATTTTGGATGGCCTACAGGCCATTTTCGTATGTTTTGAAATGCTGCATTTTCTGGTGTCTGGTGTCCTTCCGTGCGATCGCGTAGGTGTAGCCGCGATCGCGAAGGCTGTTTGGTGGGCTGGTTCTTTTTCCTCTTCGCGTTCAAGGATCAGTCTGTGATCGCGTTCGTGTGAGTGATTGCTTCTTCGCGTTCGCCTTGGGCCTTCCGCATTCGCGTACTGTTGACCTTGCTGGGGAGGCCGACACTTTGTTCTTCGCGTTTGCATAGCTGTGTACGCGATCGTGTACGTTGAGGCAGTGATGAACCGTGATTGCCTTTCTTCTTCCGCGTTTGCGTAGTAACTTTTTGTGGGGCAGTGTCATTTCTTCTTCGCGGTCGCATGGATTCATTCGCGGTCGCGATGCGCAAATACCTAGGCAGCAGATTATATTTTCCAAAATCGAGGGTTTGGTCATTTTTATCATATCTTGAGTTGTAGACCTCAGATTTGAGCGATGTTTCGTGGGGTTTTCAAGAAAATCATTGGGGTAAGTGTTCTTCACCCAGAATTTATTATATTTCATGATTCCATCTTTATTTTTATCTTTTAATTAGTGGTTTGAGTTGGGAAAATGAGGATTTTGAGAAAAACTTTCAAAAATGTAAAAGGACGATTTGAAGGATGAATTGATATCGGAATTTGATAATTTTGGTATGATTGAACTCGTATCGGAATGGGTGTTTGGGTTTTGTGAATTTTATATGGTTCCGAGGCGCGAGCTCGGGGGTTGACTTTTTAGTTTTCATAAAAGATCGAACCTTTATTATCCAAAATTGTTTTCTATGATTATTTATGATTTGAAGTTATTTTGTCTAAATTTGAGCCGTCCGGAGGTTGTTTCACTCGAGAAGGTCATTTTAGAGTAACGGTCTAGCTTCTTTGAGGTAAGTATCTTGCCTAACTTTGTGTGGGTGAAACTACCCCTTATGATTTGAGTCATTTGTGCTAATTGTGTCATGTGAAGGCCGTGTAAAAATATAGTACGTGCTCAGATTTATTTGTAAAAATTTTACCGTTTAAGACTCTTAGGTTCGTATGTTCATTAGATATATATAAAGTTATTTTGTCATGTTAAATCCTTCATTTACTAAATTCACCCTTACGAGTCTTATTTGAAATTAATTGCTTCATGTTCTACTCTTATTGCCGATTAAAATCTTATGTGCCTTAACTGAAGTTGTTGCCCCTTTTATTGCCATGCTATATTTTTCGTAATTGTCTATCCTTAATTGAAGTTATTATTATCTTTCCATAATTGCTTATCCTTAATTTAACTTGTTGTAACTCTTTCGTAATTGCTCAACCTTAAATGAAGTTTTGTTATCCCTTTTCATTATTGACTTATCCTTAGTTTGAATCATTGATTCATGTTATCTCTCTTATCGTCGAATTGTACTTTTGTGAAATCCTTGCTACACATTATCTCTTCCTTGCTTAGCTATTCTTGTTGAGACAATTATGCCCTGTTGTGTCTTTCTTTGTGATCTTGTTCTACCATTTTCTTGTGTTCTGAAATTCCTGAGTTTATTTACTTGTCGTATTCTCGTGTTATCGTTGTTGTTGTTGTATTCAGTGTTGTTGATCCGAGGACTATGCCTGGTTGTGATATTGAAACTGTTTTTGAGGAAATATTGTGGTATATGGGCACATATTGTGAAAGTCATTTTGTTGAGTTGTTATGTTTTGTCATACATATTATTGTTGAGAGGATTGTTATAATGTTGCACGAGGTTTCTGTCGTGCTGTTGTTATGATGTTTGTACGAGGTTTCTGCGGTGTTGTTGTTATTATGTTTGCACGAAGTTTATGTCGTGTTGTTGTTATTATTAATACACATGCGGTAGTATAAGGTCTATGTATTGAAATGCATGCTGTGAGATAAGGTGGGCTTGATACGCGCGACTAGTATGGGAACTACTAGAAGTCATGCGGTGTGATAAGGTGGGTTAAAACGCAGGAGGCTACTTCGGAAAAAAAATAATTTTCAAAACTAAATCTAAAGGCTCCCACGGTGATATAAGAAAATATTGTGATTCATTTTGTGATTTGAGACTAAGAGGCGGTACCTCGGTAGTGGCTCTTGTTGATATTTTTTCATTCTTTTGTACTTGTCTTTAATTGTTGTTTCATTAGCATACTATTAATTGTCTTTCTCTGTGTTGCACTATTTGCATAGTTCTCTGTAGCTAATCTTGTTGTATGATTCGTTGTTTCAATTTCATTGTTGTCTTTATTACGTATACAATATACATTTTGTGGTGATCGTTTCTCATGTACTATTCATTGTCTCTACTCTTACTTGTTGACTTAAATTGCGGTAGAATACTTGCACAAGCATACACATAAATAAATCACCTATACGGGTCTAAGAAGATGAATCCTGATATTTTGACTATTTACATGTACTCCTGTGTACTTGCCTTATGTGTGAAAGTTATCCTGTTGGCACGTGAGTTGTCCGTGCAGTTATGAGTCATTGTTGGCACGTGAATGGTCCATGCGGATATTAGATATAGTCACTCTCTTGGCACATGAGTCGTCCATACTATTATGAATTGTAATGTGGGTACAAGATGTCAAGTGATTAGAGTTCACGAGTTGGGACCCGTGATTTGTGATTTTGAGGTTTAGTACCTCGTGAAAATTCTTGGATAAACCTGGTGTGAAAACGGTCATTCCTATTGAGTTGTCACTTGTTTTCCTTTATTTGGTTTCATCGGATTTGAACTATATTCAGCTCACTCTACATTGTTATTACCTGTTTGTTCCTAGTTGTTAACTGTTTCTTTTAGCTTCCTATTACAAACATTGTATTATTATTGTCATCATGCCTTGTTTTATATTGATATTGTTTTCCTGTATCTCTACATTTATACTTGTTCAGGTTGTTTAGTCCAGTGGGTGTCTTGACTGTCCTCGTCACTACTCCACCGAGGTTAGTCTTGATACTTTCTCGGTACCATTGTGGTGTACTAATACTACACTTCTGCACATTTTTATGCAGTTCCAAGTGCCTCGGATATTGTTGATTATTAGCTAGATGGTCGAGTATTGATGTGAATACTCAAGGTAAACCTGTCGTCGCGTTCGCAGGCCTCGGAGTCACCTTCTGATATTGCACTTGTATTGTTTAATTATATTTCAGACAGTTATATTTAAGAATTTTCTAGTAAACCCAGTAGAGCTTATGACTTGAACTACCGGTTTTGAAATTGTAAGTTGTGTATAAAGATTTCTATTTCATATTTATCAGTTGAATTCTTCTATTAATTTAGTAAGTGTTAGGTTTACCTAGTCTTAGAGACTAGTTGCCATCGCGGCATCCTACAGAGAAAATTTGTGGTCGTGATATTGGGATTAATTGAAAACACCTAGATGAGGCTATATATAAAATTTAACGGAGATTGAATGTGATTTACATTGATTTAAAGTCAAAACTCAAAGTTAAAATCGACCTTGAAAATGTCAGCGTTACAATGTATATTGCGTATGTATATCATGTTGATCATTATATATCATTCACAGATATACATGATATACAAAAAAAGAAATACAGTATGTCAGGCGGTTACAAAGATATGCACCGCATCAAAAACTCATTTTTCCTTATTTTCACACATCCTCAACTGCACCGCATAAAAATGAACCAATTTTCGGTACTTCTCTAGCCCATTGGCGAATATTATTTTAATTAAGAGTTAGGAATTACGTAACATACGTTGATAGTGTAATGGTTATATTTTTTACATTATCCGTAAATTTTAACTTGTGCTAATAAGCTAGTTACTATTTCTGGAAATTACCAATTAATATTATTAAAAAAAGTTACTTTTAATTATCTTTAAGAGAGTAGAACTATCAATTTGAGTCGGTACAGACTAGCCTAGCCCATGCACCTTGGCATTTGATGCGCTGGGCCGACCCACTATTTTGGTGGGCCTTAAAATCGAGTCCAGCCCATCCCTACATGCGCCGTGAGGCCCAGAGGCTGGCTCACCACTTTTTAAAAATATTCTTTAATTTAAATTCTAACCTAAAATTCATATATATATATATATATATATATATATATATATATATATATATCCAAAAAATATCTTGTTGGGCATAAAACTTCTGCAAAACTTAATAGCGTATGAAGTTATTCCAACAATTTACAGTAAAACACACAAATGATACTAATTCATTGTAAAAATTGTACGTTTCAAAAAAATAAAATATATATATATATATATATATATATATATATATATATATATATATATATATGTCAAAAAATATCTTGTCGGGCATAAAGCTTCTGCAAAATTTAATAGCTTATGAAGTTATTCCAACAATTTACAGTCAAACACAAAAGGATACTAATTCATTGTAAAACTTTTACGGGCGTCCTATTTGGTCGCCCCCATTTAATATGTATCTTCTTCTTTAGTGATTTTATATGATGTTTGTGAACTTAATTTAAAGTAATTTATGATATTTTACAGTGGTAAGGTGTTGTGGCGCTTTATTTTTACTATTGCTTAGGGTTTGTTTTTTTTCTTTTTCTTAATTGCAAAATAAGTTCTTTAGATTTATTGTTGTTTTGAAAAATTTATGTTTGGGGTTTTTTCTTGATAATATTTGGAGGTTATATTTCAAATTTGAGCTCATTTGAAATAGATTCAGGTATTAAATTGTATATTGGATTGTTAAAATTCGAAGAGCAAATTTATGTTTCTAGCCAATTTGCATTTCAGACCTATTTGGCCTTAAGTGCATGAAAATGTTGGTTGCACTTTAGACCTTTTGGCCTTAAGTGCATATGAAGTGCAATTTTACACTTCAGACCTATTGGCCTTAAGCGTAGGAAAACGTTTGTTGCACTTTAGACCTTTTGGCCTTAAGTGCATCTAAAGTATAATTTTTCACTTCAGACTTATTGGCCTTAACTGCATGAAACCATTGGTTGCAGTACAGACCTATTTGTACTTAAGTGTATCTGAAGTGCAATTTTCACTTCATACTTATTGACCTTTAAGTGTAAGAAAACGTTTGTTGCACTTCATACTTTTTGACCTTAAGTATATCTGAAGTGTAATTTTTCACTTTAGACTTATTGGCCTTAAGTGTGTGAAGCTATTGGTTGCACTTCAGATCTATTTGGCCTTAAGTGCATCTCAAGTGCAATTTTTTCACTTCAAACTAATTTTTTTTAACTTCAAACCCGACAAGTCTTAAGTTGATTATAAAGTGGGTGGGCTTGCAATTTGTTTTTCCAAAATGGGTATAATAACCGAGTGTAAATGGAAAAGCCCCTAATTCATTCATTAAAAGTCAGAAGTTCAAACAAACTACTGAAAAAAACATTCATGGTATTTATGACATAACCAACACCTATACATCATCTTCATAAGCGTATTTGAAAGAAAGTAAAAAAGCACTAAATCTTATTAGGGTTTAGGAAATTTAGGATTTTATTATTTACTTACTTTATAATTTTATTTGACTTACATTTATGTTTGAAATTTAAATTTTAAGACTTTGATATATATATATATATATATATATATATATATATATATATATATATATATATATATGATGGGCTTTGTAGAATTTGGGTTTGAGCTGCTCTTCTTGTTATCTTTAGTTTCCTATTTGTTTTTACTTTTTAAATTTTTGTTTAATATTTTTTATTAGGCCCACGATCCGGCCCATCCCAACCTCGATCAAGCCTCGGAGGCCACATGTTCACTTGGGTCAGCCTATTCGTTCTTAAATAGGCTCCATTAATATTAGTCCAAACCCATGAAATCAGGGTGAAATTAAAAAATAGTCATATTTACAAGTGGTAATTGAAAAATAATCATAGTTTCAAAAGTAATCGAATTTTAGCCACTTTTCATGTAAAGATAAATCTGAATGAAAACATTATTCAAAATCCGAAAAATATTCCAGCATAATATACTGACTTCTAGTATAATATACTGGAGTTCCAGCATAATATACTGGACTCCAGAATATTATAGTGGACTTCCAGCACAATATACTGGAGTTCCAGTATAATATACTGGTCCAGTATAATATGCTGGAAGTTCATACGCAGGTGCTCCATTCTCCAGTATATTATGCTGGAACTCTCTGTATGTTGGAGTTCTAGCATAATATGCTGGAAGTTCTTACATAGGTGCACCAATCTCCAGTAAACGAGTTCCATTATGTTGGAACTTTCCGTGTTGCAGCAAAATAGTAATTATTTTTTAATTAGCATTTCGAAAACTGGCTAGCCCGTACTATTTTCACACGAAATCACAACCTGGATTGGGCTAGCCCAATAGGCTATCCCCATATTAACAACTTTATGAGAGAGCTGATTGTGGAAATAGTTTTTACACACAAGTAGATAGAACATACAATTATTGTAGTCGATTATGCATTTTGTTGTGAAAGTAGCCTCCAACCCGTAAAAACGTTTTTTACTTCTTCCGCGAGCTTCAATATGTCTTCATTTATGTAAACTTTTGACATATTAATAATCTCGATAACACCGGCTAGTAATTAGTTTAGGTGATGCAACATTGAGATTCTCTTAAGAGACAAACTATTATGGATATAATATTAGTTTGCTAAATATGTTGTGCTACATATGAAACTGAGAAAACCGTGGGTTAACTTTTAGGAATAGTTAAACTCTCTAGCTTACTCTCCAACTCTAAGGGTTAATATTATAGGTTCTTGAACTCCTCAGAAGAAAATTCATTAAACAAACAGGATCGTACTTTCCGTACTTTAATCTAACATGTTTTCAATGGATTTGTATTTCCCATGTCCCCCCCCCCCAAAAAAAAAAAAAAAAGCAGTTGTGCTGTTCATTTGTTGAGATACGGAAATTGTCCATTGTCCAAATCAAAAACTTGCTAGCACTTCTCCTTCCTTCTTCCTTTTTCTTAAAAAATAATTATTTTTACTATTCCGTATTCGATTGCATGCCAATTGTGATCCAGCAGAACTCTTAAATAGCATGATATAGTAAAAGAAGAGGTAGAGACGAAAGTAAACAGTAGCTAATTACCGCTTTCGTTTCAATTTATGTGAACCTATTTCCTTTTTAGTCCGTCCTAAAAAAAATGACTTCTTCCCTTATTTGAAAACAATTTACTTTTACGCATATGCAATGATTTATATCTACACAAAATATATGTGCACTCATTTTACACCACAAATTCAAAAGTCTTCTCTCTTTTCTTAAACTCCGTGCTCAGTCAAACTGAGTTCACATAAATTGAAACCGAGGGAATATTAAGTACTTTGAGGAAGAATCGTGATAACGCCGCATTAATAACCTGAAGAAACTATAACAAAATTTACAACTTTGATTCCCTAGAAACTAATCTAATCAACTGAAGCACTACTCTAAATACATGCATGCAATATATCAAAGTGACAAAAGAAAAGAGCATTACAACAGAACAATATTGTCATCAGACAACTTGCTAGTACATTGGCTTAAACGAACACTCTAAACTCCAAAGGCTTTGCAACCTTCAGAGCTGGTTGACAGCGCCATCTAATTCCCTCTCGTTCTTTAATAGACATCTTTCAATTCTACGAACAACTTTGTCAATCATGTTTAGAGTGACCAATGCCTGGACTATGACCTGGGGTAACAGGATGAAAAGAATCCACACTTCCTTCTATAAATCTAAATCTATGTTTCATTATGGCCAGCTTCTTTCCAATCTGTGCTCCAAATGTTATTTTTGCACCATCCACAACAAGATTCACATTCTCTTTTGTCGCAAGAATTCTTCCTTGGCTGAAAATAACTTGGTTTGAGAGGATGAATAACATGAAGAGTGAATTAGTGATACAAAAGTTGGCCATTTTAGGGAAAATGGCCATACAAAAGCTTGGGAGTTGGGTGGGGTGGGGTTTGTGAATAGTCAAGACTCAAAAGGACACGAAGAGCTTACTATAGTGACTTTGGCTAGAGTTTTCAGGGTGTTATTTAAGGAGTTAAAAAGCAAAAGACAGGCATGTGAGGTCCCAACATCAAGGGAAGATTCCATAGGAAGAGGTGCCAATGTCTCAATATAATGCCTCGTGAATCGAATTCTTGTTTGAGAAAAAATTGATGGTGGATAGCCACTAAATTCTGAGCCAGGGATTTCTCCAGCTAGGATACTTTCACTAAATTCAGGTTGACACGTAGAAAACCGACGTGGAGGCAAATTTAGGTGTAACGATCCGACCGGTCGTTTTACTTTTTAGGTCTCCGTTTCCCTAATTAAGACTCACCGTATGTGCTTTTACTATTTTATAATTTGTGGGGATGGTTGGCTTGCGTTTGGAAGGGTTCGGGTTGAAATCGAAACACTTAGTTCCTTAATAGTGGCCTAAGATGGCCAAGTTTGACTTGAGCCAACATTTTGAGTAAACGACCTAAGAACTAGGATTTGATGGTTCCAATAGGTTCGTATGATAATTTTGACTTGAGCGTGTGTTCGGATCGACTTTCGGGTGATCCGGGAGCGTTTCGACGCGTAATGTCGAAAGTTTATTCATTGAAGGTCTTATAGTCCTTTTGAATTTAGTTTGGAGTAGAATTTGATGTTATCGAGGTCTGTTTGTGATTCCGAGTACGAGAATAGTTCTGTATGGTGAATTATGACTTGTATGCAAAATTTGGTGTCATTCAGAGTAGTCTAAGTATGATTCGGCGCGTTCGGAGATAGTTGAGAAGTTTGAAGTTCATAAATTGATTCAATTTGGTTTTGGGATACAATACTTAGTTTCAATGTTGTTTTACGTGTTCCAAGGGTTCGAGCAAGTCCGTATTATGTTTATGGACTTGTTGGTGCAGTGGGACGCGGTCTCGGATAACCCGGGTGTGTTTCAGACCTCCCGGAGCTAAGTCCAAAACTGTTGATGTGCTGGTTATGGTTTCTTTCTTCGCGAACGCAGGGGCTGTGTCGCATTCGCGTAGAAGAAATTGGGGACTGGGCAATGTTACTCTACGCGTTCGCGATCAGGAGGTCGCGTTCGTGATGGCCACGTTGCCTTCACGTAGAAGGGTTAGGGGGCCAGGGGTATGTGGGTCATTACCATTTGCGTTCGCGGAGGGCAGGTCGTGTTCGCGATGCTTCGACTGGTCTAGCCTTTGTGATCACGAGTACCCTGTCGCGTTAGCGTGAAAGGGTTTCAGGGTCCGGGCAGGCTTTGCCTTCGCGTTCGTGAGGCCCTTTTCGCGATCGCGAAGAAGGGTCTTCTGGGCAGTGACTTTAATAAAATCAGGACTTAGACCATTTTCTCTCATTTTCACTACCCTTGGCCGAATTTGGAGCTTCTTGGAGAGGGGTTTTTACCTAGCTATTGAAGGTAACTGATTTTTATATAATGTAAGTTAAATACATAGATTATGGGTAGATTTTAACATGAAAAATGTGAAAATTTTAGGAGTTTGTTGAAAAATTTAGGTTTTGATAAAAATGAGATTAGACCACAAAAAAGATTATGGAATTGGGCAGAAATTATATATTTTTTTGTGTGAGATTATGCGTAACAATTATTTACAAAACTTTTCAGAATCCAGACACGTGGGCCCGGAGTGAATTATGAACTTTTGAGCAATTATTGATTAGTTTGTAGAATCTTTGGCTAGTTTCGGACTGTTCGGCACCGACTTGATGCTTTAGTGCGAGTTGTGGACCGGGAAGTGGGCTTGAAAACGAGATAAGTCTCTTGACTAACCTTGTAAGAGGGAATTAACCCCATAGGTGTTTAAATTTCTATTTGCTACTAATTGTGGGTACTACGTACGTACGAAATGACGAGAGTCCGTATGTAGCTAAAATTCATGTTATGTCCGGGTAGACATAGGCCTTTATTATGCAATTACTTGCACTATATGAACTCCACTTGCTAGTTTAATTGCTTGTATTAATAAGTAAAAATTGATTAAAGATTATGTTAAATCGAGCTTCATTACTTAGAGATTTGGCGGAAAGTATAATTATTGGTGGAAATCTATATTCTTTTATGGGATTACATTGGAGTTGTAAATACATAATTCGTAGTCCGTAGAGTTTTCCTATTCGTGTGGATCAGGTCGTACGACCTCGGTAGTGTATGTACATAATATTTATGGATCGGACCGTACGACCTCATCATAACTCATGCGTGTTGTCGCTATGAGTCCAATTATACTCGATATATCCTTCATGACTTGAGAATTTGTAAATACATGTTGGCCTTCACTTGTTGAGATTAGTATGTGATATTTGGGGACTTTTAATTTGTTATTATGTTAAAGAATCATTTAAATTATTGCCTCTTATTCCATTATTGTTATTGTATTTCATGCCTATTTATAATTCTTGCACATTATGTATATTGACCACTAGGAAGTGTCGATGTCGACCCCTCGTCATTACTTCTTTGAGGTTAGACTAGATACTTACTGGGTACATGTTATTTACGTACTCACGCTAAACTTCTGCACATATTGTGCAGGTTCTGAGGTAGGTATATCTGGAGTTCATCCAGGCGCGTATTCGCATTACTCGGAGGCCCAGTGGTGAGCTGCTTCTCATGCCCTGTTTGCAGCACCCGGAGCCTTCTCTTGTTATGTTTATTATTTCTCTCTATTCTGTTTCAGACAATAGTTTTAGGGAGTTTTATATATTCTACTATATGCTCGTGCACTTATGACGTCGGTTTTTGGGAATTCTAGTAGATACTCATAGTTTTTTATTATTTAATTCATCATCTTACTTTCATGTTTAGTTTATGCTCTACATTATTACGCTCACTTACAAGTTGTTTCCTTATTAAATAAAAGTCAAAGGCTTTAAAGATATTAAAAATATGAAATTAAATTGATAATTCACCGATGGCTTGCATAGCCTTGACGTTGGGCGCCATCAATGCCTATAGTAGAAATTGGGTCATGACGGCTTAGTATTAGAGCGCTAGGTTCACATAGATCTCACAAGTCATGAGTGGGCCTAGTAGAGTCTAGCGGATCGGTACAGAGACGTCCGTGCTTATCATCGAGAGGGTATAGAGTGTTAGGAAACATCTCTTTCTTCATCTCCTATCGTGCAATTGATGTTGTGCTAAGTATCTTTCTCTTACTCTTTCATAGACGGTGAGAACGTGCATGGAAGATGTACCTGGTGGTGGAGGATCTGCTCCCCCTGTTGCTAGAGGCCGAGACAAAGGTAGAGGGAAGGCTCCAGCTCCTGCTAAAGGACGAAGGCATCCTAGAGTTGCTCCCGTCGTACCACTAGCGGATCTAGTGGAGGATCCTGTCATTGTAGAGTAGGGTGATGTGCCTGGAGCTGAGCCGGCCCCGACAGTTTTCATGTCCGCACCGAGCTTTCAGGAGGTCATGGGTCGTATGTTGCGGTTCATGGACTCTATGACGCAGGCTAGTTTATTTCCAGCAGACCCAGCCATATCTTAGGCGGGAGGGGGAGCACAAACCCCTACTGCTCAGGCTCCAGGGTATGCTGCTACTGTATATTAGACCCCAGGTGCACTACTTGTAGGCGGGGCTCAGCCAATTGCAGCAGCTGTACCAGAGCCCAGACCTTATGCAACCATCGAGCCACATAAGCTGTTGGATAGATGGACCAGACTGCATCCTCCTGCCTTTGGCGATGAGCGACATGAGGACCCCCAGGAATTTATTGACTATTGCAGAGACAAGCTGCACAACATGAGAGTATTTGAGTCCAACATGGTGGAATTCACCATATTTTAGTTGGAGGGCAGGGCCCGTAGATGGTGGCAGTCATATCTTCTTAGCAGACCAGCGGATTCGTCTTTCTTAACTTGGGATTAGTTCACACGTCTCTTTCTGGAGATATATATTCCACCCTCACGAAGGGAAGAGCTACAGGGTCAGTTCAAGCTGCTCTAGCAGGGTTAGATATCTGTGACCGATTATGAGGCGAGGTTTTCTGAGTTGTCCCGCCATGCACTTATAATACTACCCACCGATGCAGAGAGAGTATAGAGGGTTATTGCTGGCTTGCATTATGGTATTCAGGTTACTCTGGCCCTAGAAGTGGAGATGGGGACTCCTTACGAGTAGGTTGTAGAGATAGCTTGGCGGATTGAGGGTATCCGCAACCAGGGCCGATTGTATACGATAGGGGAGAAGAGGCCCTAACATTTTGGAGGATTCCGCGGTGCCCCGGCTGGGGGCAGAGGTCACTTCGTGAGGGGTCAGTCTAGCAGACCCACTTATTCAGCACTGCTGCCTTCTCGGGGTGCACCAATGCAGCCCTATTTCAGCGCCATTCCAGAGAGCTCCTACCGTACACCGACTATTCAGGATTCTTCCAGCGGGTATTCAGGTCCCCAAGGTCATACTCAGGGTAAGTCATCTTCCGCACCGAGAGGTTGCTATGAGTGTGGGGAGCTTGGTCACATAAGGAGATCTTGCCCCAGGTTTCGGAACAAGGCAGTGCAGCAGGGCCATCAGCCCATGATCATCGCCCCAGTTGCTGCACAGGCCGTCCGGCCTACCAGAGGCAGAGGGAAGGTAGGTAGGGGTCGCTCTAGAGGTGGAGGCTAGTCGGGTGGCGATCCAGCTAGGTTCTTTGATTTTCTAGCCAGACCAGATGTAGTAGCCTCAGATGTCGTGATTACAGGTATTATTTCCATCTGCGGTACGGATGCTTCAGTACTATTTGATCTAGGGTCTTCATATTCATATGTTTCTTCTCTATTTTCTCAGTATCTGGATGTCTCTCGTGAGTCCTTGGGTGCTCCTGTGTATGTGTCCACGCCAGTGGGAGATTATGTGGTTGTGGATCGGGTTTACCTGTCCTATATTATGACTTTCTATGGTTTTGAGACCAGAGCAGATTTTCTGTTGCTCGACATGATCGAGTTTGAGGTCATCTTGGGCATGGACTGGTTGTCTCCGTATCATCCCATCCTCAACTGCCATGCTAAGACTGTTACCTTGGCGATGCCAGAGTTGCCCAGATTGGAGTGGAGGAGTTCATCTATCAGCACAACTAGTCGGTTTATCTATTTCTTGAAGGCTCGATACATGGTCGAGAAGGATTCTTTGTCTTATCTGGCTTATGTTTGAGATCTGGGTATCATTAGGTGAAGATTGGTGCTTCAGATGTTTTGAAGATGACTTTCCGGACTTGATATGGCTACTATGAGTTTCTAATGATGTTTTTGAGCTTGACCAATGCCCCGACGGAGTTTATGGATTTGATGAACTGAGTGTTCATGCCATATCTTTACTCATTTGTCATTGTCTTCATTGATGACATATTGATCTACTCGCGTAGTATGGAGGAGCATGAGCAGCATTTGAGAGTTGTATTTCAGACCTTGCGGGAATAGAAGCTTTATGCTAAGTTCTCTAAGTGTGAGTTCTAGTTAGATTCTGTGGCATTCTTGGGGTATGTTGTATCAGGTGAGGGTATTAAAGTAGATCCCAGGAAGATCGACGCAGTTCAAAGTTGGCCTCGTCCTACCACAACGACTGAGATCAGGAGTTTCTTGGGGTTAGTAGGTTATTATTGGCGATTTGTGAAGGGCTTCTCATTTATTACAGCACCTTTGACTAGATTGACCCAGAAGGGTGCTCCGTTCTATTGGTCCAATGATTGCGAGGCGAGCTTTCAGAAGCTCAAGACCGCATTGACTATAACATCGGTGTTGATGTTGCCTTACGATTCAGGAATGTATACTGTGTATTATGACGCTTCACGCATTGGCCTGGGTTGTGTATTAATGCAGGAGGGGCGAGTTATTGCATATGATTCACGTCAGCTGAAGCCCCACGAGAAGAATTACCCCGTACATGATTTGGAGTTGGCCACAATAGTTCATGCTCTCAAGATCTGGAATCTTTATGGGGTGTCCTATGAGGTTTACACCGATCATCGTAGCTTACAACATTTGTTTAAGCAGAGAGATCTTAATTTGAGGCAGTGTAGGTAGCTTGAGTTACTGAAGGACTATGATATTACCATCTTTTACCATCTGGGTAAGGAGAATATGGTTGCGGATGCCTTGAGCAGAAAGGTCGGGAGTATGGGTAGTTTGGCATTTATTTCAGCGGAGGAGAGGCCATTGGCTTTTGACATTCAGTCCTTAGCTAACAGACTTGTAAGGTTGGATATTTTAGAGCCTAGTCGAGTCCTTGCATGTGTTGTGGCTCATTCTTCATTATTTAAGAGGATCAAGGCTCGTCAGTACGATGATCCGCACTTGCCGGATCTTAGAGAGATGGTACTACAGGGTGGCTCGAGTGTGTTTCGGACCGCCCGGAGCTAAGTACAAAACTGTTGATGTGCTGGTTCTGGTTTCCTTCTTCATGAACGCGGGGGTTGTGTCACATTTGCGTATAAGGAATTGGGGGCTGGGTAGTTTTACCATACGCGTTCGCGATCAGGAGGCCGCGTTCACGAAGCTTCGCATTGCAATGGCCACGTCGCGTTCGCGTTGAAGGGTTAGGGGGCCAGGGGTCTATGGGTCATTGCCATTCGTGTTCACGAAGGGCGGGGCGCATTTGCGATGCTTGGGCTGGTCTAGCCTTTGCGATCACGAGTACCCTGTCGCGTTCGCGTAGAAGGGTTTCAGGGCCTGGGCAGGCTTTCCCTTCGTGATCGCGAGGCCCTTTTCGTGATCGCGAAAAAGGGTCATCTGGGAAGTGAGTTTAATAAAATCGAGACTTAGGCCATTTTTTCTCATTTATATTTCCCTTGGCCGAAATTGGAGCTTCTTGGAGAGGGGTTTTTACCTAGCTATTGAAGGTACGTAATTTTTATACAATGTAAGTTAAATACATAGATTATGGGTAAATTTTAGCATGAATAATACGGAAATTTGATGAAACATATATTTTAAACATATAAATGCATAGAAGGGTCACAACTCACATGCATGCAGGTAAGCTCGCCTTCCACTCTCACCTCCAAAAAAGCAAATTCTATTAACTATTTATAAGTTTATTGCAATGTAATTTATTTTAAATTATGAAAAATATATCACTTTTATATACACGTTGTTGATAGTATCTTGAAGTAGTTCCGCAAGGCCCTACTCCTACTTCAATTAAGTCCTTCCACACCTCCACATCAAAAGTCAAGATACTAACATAGTTTCCAACATCAACTATGACGGATAGCTCTATACTTGGATTAATGAAAATACATAAATTGTTAATTATTTCATCCACGTAAAGAGTGAGGAAAGTAGAGAGCTTCAAGTGCTGGTAATTCGGTGTAATAGCCGATTGGCCAAGTATATATGTGTTACCGAAAGGAAACGAGGCCTATATTTACAGAGTGGTTCTAAAAGTAGTCTGGAATTATTGTAGGGTGAGGTTCCATCTTCTTTCTTTACCAGTATACGTCGAACGAGTTGGCAAATTTGATCATAATCTGCTCCTCGAATGAGCTGCTAGCCTATCTATATTATATTAAAAGAAAGATAGTGAAACATGGTATTAAATCAATTGGCGCATTGAAAAAAGTCACTTGGTAACTTGGTACTTATAAAATATAATCTAAATAGATTTTAGATAAATATAATTTATGTATCTATATCTATATCTATATTTATATATAGATCAAGTAATTAATTTTTCTTATATATTAGTTAGAAACATGGAAATGAAAAATTAATTAAAGATTCATACTAGAAAGAAAATAAAAAAATATAGAAAGACGTAAAATTGAGATAGGCTATGACTATTTACATTTTGGGGTAATCTAAAATATAAAATAAAGTAATTTGTTTTTACTTAAGACATTAAAGAATTGATGATTTTGAAAATTAAAAAATTTCAAGCTGCAAGATAAGATCTTATATAAAATACATAAATTATTAATAAGGCAAGAAAAAGAGTTAAAAAATCATTACAAAATTATATTTAATATAAGAATAATAAAGTCATTTTGTTGAAAAATTGAGCAAACAAACATTTTATATGGAAATAAACGTCTCTTATATAATTAAAGAATTTAAACTTAATAAGAACAAATCTTACCAATCGCAAAAATGGCAAGTGGGATGCTATGTAAAAGAATATATATAAATATAACTAAGTCTCTCTCTCTCTCTCTTTATATATATATATATATATATATATATATATATATATATATATATATATATATAAATCATCAAATTTAATCGTTAGAGATGAGCTTCAACCCTTCGTTAACTACATGTAAGGATGACGATAGTTGATGTAAGACCCGATCGGTCGATTTGAGCTTTAGTATTCCGTTTGGTTGTTTAAGACTTTGATTAGCTTCATATGATGTATTATGACTTGCATGTATGGTCGATTTTAGTTTTAAAGTAGTTTGGGATTGATTTGGAAGAATGACTCTCGATTTGGAAGTTTTAAGTTGGAATAGTTGACCAATGTTTGACTTTTGAATAAACGGACTCGGAATCAAGTTTTTATAGTTCTGATAGATTAGTATGATAATTTTGGACTTGTACGTATGTTCGGATTCGGTTTTGGAGGTTCCTAAAAGGATTTGACACTACTTGTCGAAAGTTGGCAATTTGAAGAACTTAAGAGTTCATAAGTTTGACCAAGAGTTGACTTTGATGTTATTGGACACCAATTGGTGTTCCAAAACTTTGGATAGGTCTAAATAGTTGAATTGAACTTCTGTGCAAAATTTGGAAGTAATCCTAAGTGTTTAAGTGTGATTCGAACACTCTTTTGAAAGAATGAAGATTTAACAACTTAAGAGAAATTCTATTCGGTTTGAGCTTCGATTCTTTGTTGTAATATTCTCGTCGGTGTTTTGAGTCTTAGGATAAATTTGACAATGTATTTGTACTTGTTGATATGATTCGATGGGGTCCCGAGGGGTTCGGGTATGTTTTGGATCATTGGTTGAGAAACTAATTAAATTAAGGATTTGGAGTTTGACCATGGTCAATATCGGGTCAAGATGACCTCTTTTCGGTATTTTGAATACGCGAGCTGGTTCGTAGCATATTTTATGATTGAAATGCATATATGATTTGTGTCCGGGAGGTTCCGAATGAATTTTGGGTGCTAAAATAAATATTCTTTGGTTGCGGATTTTTTGGTGTAAAATTAATTACGAAAATATCATTTTTGTCCCTTAAATTTCTAGACTGCCTTTAAAACTTCAACATCATATGTCCCTCATTTTAAGGCCAAATTGGCTGATTCAAAAAGCTATATTGGCTGTAATCGCGCAAGGATTATTTTGGACTTATCAAAAGTGAGATTCTGGGTCTTCTAGGATTTGATTCGAGCCATAACAATTGCTGTATTTTTTTAATTATTCCTAAATTTAGTCACTTTTTCTCACAAGGTTTTGAAACTCGGATTTGGGTGATCTTGGAGGGGATTTTCATAATATGGATTGGGTAAGTATTTTTTACTCGAAGTTTTTTATATTTCATGAGTCCAACCTTGAATTTAGCGATTGTTTGATGAATCAAATTGAAGAAATTGAGAATTTTAGTAAAAACTTTTCTAAAAATATAAATTGATGATTTAAAGGTCGATTTGAGGTCGAAATTGGATGAAATTAGTATGGTTGGACTCTTATTTGAATGGGTTATCAAAATTTATGAGTTTTGTCGGGTTCCGGGATGCGGGCCCAAGTTGGAATTTTTGTTGATTTTGAGTATTTGAGTAAAGATTCGACATTTATCATTTGGGTTTGCTTTTTATCACATTATTTTATTATTTTGAGTTGATTCTAGCTAGTTTTGAGCCGTTCAGAGGTCGATTTGTGCGGGGTGGTACTTCTAGTGTATCGATTTGGCTTGTTCGAGGTAAGTGTCTTGCCTAATTTTGTTGGAAAGTTTTTTTTTACTATTTGATATTGTTTGTTACATGCTAGGTTGATGCATATATGAGGTGACGAGCGTATATGCATGTGCCAGGGTTAATCATGCTTGGAGGTAGATTATACGATTATTTGTGCCTTATTGGAATATATGACCTTCTAGCTTCATGTTTTACTTGACTTCTAGATTAATATGAATATGAAGTTAAATACTAGAAACCATAATTTAGCTTATTATAACTTGATTAAAATTTGACGAACTTTTTGTGAAACTATTGATGTGCTAAATTCGGTCATCACTATACCCAATCACAAATACATCGCTACGACCGTTATTCTTGAGTTATTTGGATTCCATACATGAATTGAAGATAGATTTTGAGATTCGTTGAGATACTTGAACAATAAGGTTCTTGAGGTTTATTGAATTGTTATTGGCTTGAAAGCTATGATTGATGTTCATTTGGAGTATTTGCTTAATCACTCTTCTTGATGTTATTCATGCTTCCTACTTTGCTAGTTATTAATATACATGTACTTGGTGAGGAAGAGTGTAAATCACGAATGGTGATGTCATGCCATTGCTTATATATTTTCATGTGAGGAAGCATGTAAAACACGAAGGGTGATGCCGTGCCATTTCATATATATTATTATGTGAGGAAGAGAGTACAGTACGAAGGGTGATGTCATGCTATTGTATTTACATTATTATGTGAGGACGATAGTAAAAGTACAAAGGGTGATGCCATGCCATTATTTTTATATTATCATGTGTTCATGGCACGAAGAGTGTTTCCGTGCAGGAGAGGACGAGAGACATGCATTATATTGTGATGTCTTTTCCTTGTATATATATTTATGTCTTTATCTTGAGTTGTTACTATTGCATCTATGTTTTCTGTGACTTGTCATTGTTGTTATGTCTTTGTCCTCTACCTAAATTGTTGTTGCATTATCTATGCCTTCTATCTGCTTAGCTTATAAAGATCATGCGTTTCTTCTTGTTTGTAATATCTAAATCTATGCCATTTTTTATTTGTTGCACTTTCTTATAAGCCTTCTATCATGTTAGTTATCCATACCTTCTATTTTGTTTAGCTTATAAAGATGATGCTTTTCTTCTTGCTTGTTATATCTACATCTATGCCATTTCTCATTTGTTGCACTTTTGTATAAGCTTTCTACCATATAAGTTAGTGAAATTTATGTTCTCCCATCTTTTTTGCTATCATTACTTCTATGCCTCTTACCTAGTCTGTTACCGTTGTCCACATGCACTGCTTTGTTCATTATTACTACCTGTGCACTTCTCACTTTGTCCTTACTGTTGTTGCCATTTCTTTCACCTGGTTGATATTGATATACATATGCTTGGTGAGGAAGAGACAAATGCACGAAGGGTGTTTCCATGTCATTCGATTTGAAATACATTCATATATTTAGTAAGGATGATATAAACACACGAAGAGTGTTGCCGTGTTATTTGATTTGATATCTTGAGTATATTTCTGACACTATGAAAGTTCTGGGTTTAATACCGTAGTCAGATGGTCATCGCTCTAAGGAAAGGATTGGTTGTGATATTGAGAGTTATTGACCGTAACCTTTTCTAGTAATCATTTACTGCTTCGCATATTTGTTCTTGTACTCTTCTATGTTATGTTCTTGTATTGTTCCTATTGCAAATTCTACTGCAGATGTTATATCAGTTAGTATCTTTTAACCTAAAAGCCTCGTCACTACTTCACCGAGGTTAGTCAAGATTCTTACTGGGTACATGGGATCGGTTGTACTCATATTATACTTCTGCACCTTGAGTGTAGATCTTGGAGCTAAGATGCGGTGGATGGTGGGAGCTGACACTAAAGATGTACTTGCCTTCCAGATTTAGCTTCCACTTGTCCCTGGGTAGTTTTAGAGTTGAATTTTGTTTATGTACATTTCAAATAGAAGTTATATTTAGTTCATATTAGTTTTTGCAAAAATCTAGTCTTAGTAGCTCATGACTTGTACTATCAATGCTTGGGATATCGTATGACATTCGGTTATATCATTTGTTATTCACTTTTATTTTAATATAATTGTGTTGAATATTATTGGGCTTACCTAGCGAGTTGGGTTAGGTAACATCATGACTAGTTTAGTTTTGGGCCGTGACAAGTTGGTATCGGAGCACTAGGTTCGTAGGTTCTACGAGTCATGAGCAAGTGGCTAATATAGTCTTGCAGATCGATATGATGACGTCCATACCTATCTTCAAGAGGCTACAGGGCATCTATTAAACTCCCCTTCTTTCTTTCCTCATCGTGCAACTTTGTTTTAGCTTGGTACCTATATCTTTGATTTCTTCCTATTCACTCGTATGTCATATTGCGCACTGGTATCGGCTACATGCCAACGGTTTTTGATGTTGTGGATGGACTACTAATGGCTATGTATGCTTGATTATAGTTGCGTATGTCGTCCAGTCTTGGAAGGGGGGTGCAATGGTAGACCTTTCGGTGGTTCAATTGTGGGAATAGAGTGGATTCTTGTATCTAGTTGATGAGTATGGACTCGGAAGGATTAATTGGTTTCCTAGTTGTTGTGACCATAGTAGGGTCATGGGGAGAGGTTGGATTGAAGCTAGCCGTGGGATTCGTGGTTGTCTGTTTTGTAAGAGGTTTCTAATTAGTGGAATGCATATGTCATCATTTCAGAGCATTTGGGGGAAGTTTTCTTGACTATTGCAAGGATGGGTGTGCACTTGGCAGAGTCTTCGGAGTGTTCTATGACCAGTATTACCTGAGTCTAGGAAGTATTCAACCGATGTGCAGTGCGGGATCGGGGCAGCTATGAAGATATGGTACTATGGATTACCGACGATGTGTTCTATGGCTTCGAGCTATGTGGGAGAGTCTGCTATCGACGATCGGATTGCATGATCATACATTGTATCACTTTTTGGGTTAAAGAATTGCTAGGTTGTTTCTTTAAATAGTCATATGTTGGTGATGCGTGGGTCGCTCGGTGCATATTGGTTGTGTATTAGATATCATAGTAAGGTGAAAGGATAACGAGAAGATTTTGATGAGTTCCAGATCATATGTGGCATCTAAGGACTCTTGAATTTGTGTATGGATAGGGCTTGAGATCGGTAGTGAATGGTGACCGGATCTGCGGTATTTTTATGCCAAGAATAATTCTACATGGAAATTTTAGAGAGATGCAAGAAACGGCTTCGGATTCATAGCAGGTCCTTTTAGAGCGAGCATTTAAGATTGAGTTACTTTTAGGTTTGGCAGCCTGCGTGACTTGGTTGAGTTAGAAGAAATCAGTTCTGAAGACTTGATTATCTTTTAACGGGTTTCAATGAATTCACGATGGTTATGGCCACGACTCGGGTTGATGTCTTCTACGGGTATATGAGTCGTGTTGCACGTGGTAATGCCCTCCTAGACTGAGTTATATAGACGGTTCTTGATCAATGATGTGTTCATCCTGCTTGTGATTCAGAGTTGATTATGAGCTTTTCGTATTTTTGCAAATTAGCATGATTATTACGGTGCGCCGTGTGGGGTTGGAAGTTGTGAGTACGAGGTTGCGATTTAGTTTCTACGGGAAGCTCATTAGTTTTACATTTCATATACGATTTCAGATGTTTAAGATAATGTTGGCACTATTTGGTATTGCCTGGGAAGGGTGTGCCTTTTAGAAGGCGCCATGTGTTTTGACATGTGGATGCTTGACTAGTGTTACAGTGATCGCCTAGTTTTGAGCTGTTGAAGTTCAGGTTTTGCTACGTGGTGTAGAGGATGTAGGTGGATATTTTTTCTATAAGATGATGGTATACAAGTGATGTATCAGTAATTTGAGTAGTGGAGGTTGGATCGAATATGGAGATTTCAGTATCCATGAGGTTTAGAGACTGGATGTTCTCATGGGCCGATTGTTCCTTGATTGCGAACTATAAAGATATGTTAAAAAAATGAATAGCTGATGGTATGTGTTACGAATAGTTTAATATGAGCTTTTGGGAGGTTATTTACCTATTTGGGGATGATCGGAATTGGTTTGGGGGCTATTTGTAGGCCTAAGAAGAATGGGTATTCTATATCAGATCGGGGTTGCTTATGTGTTTCTCCCTTATGCTATGACGGGTTGTGAGGTTACATGATTATTCGCACGCATGTTGTGATCCCGTTTAGGTCTTATGGCGATATGGGCCAGATGGCCCTCACGATGTTGATTTGCTTATTGCACCATAGTTGTGCTTGCCTTTTTCTGTATTGTATTATGCCTACTCACCTCCCCACAGTTATACTTGTGCACTCTATCGTATTTGATATTGACGCACATGTGCTTAGTGAGCACGAGCATTATGGCTAGATGGGTATCCCTACGTGGATTGATATGTTTAGGATTGGATTGTGCGCCGCAACAGAGTTATGTGGGATACCCTTCCTTATGTTTATTTCATGTGGGATGAGTTCACGAAATTATGCCTTTGTTGTTATATTAGTTGTACTTGTTGGATGGTCCTCGTACCTTATTTTCTTCCCATTTTTGGATATATCTGAGTTATTGCTTGTTTGGAGTACGAACCGCATTGTGTGAGGCTCCATGTGAATTTTGGTGTGATTTATTGGTTGGGTTGTTTGTATGGGGTGAGATGAGGTTTTTGGACTTGGGGTTTGCACTATCGTATTGGGTAAGGAATGTTTGGAAGAATAATATTATATTTTCCCTCAGAATTTGTCAATGGTCCTTCTCGGAAGAGAGAACTCCACGACTTATTGATTGGGTGAGTGATTAGGAGTTTCTATATGTTTCTTTCATCATTGGCAGAGTACGAAGGTTTGGAACAAGGTTTTATTTGATATGAGGTTTGTTACAAGTACTTAGTTTGGTAATGGGCAACTATTATGGTTAGAGATATTACTATGAGCATATGAGCGATGGGCTACATTGTGTGGTTATATCATGTGAATATATTTATTATTTGTTGCAGCTATTTGATATCACTACAGTGTGTGTATGAGGGAATCAGATCGTAGAAGGAGTCTTGGATGTTGAAATTTGGTTCTAAGGCTTATCAGTTAAGGTTAATGGAGGAATTTTCGGTTGAGATTGTGTCGATGGGCTTTTATGGATTGAGGTGACGTGGGATAATCCATGAGTATGTGTATGGTGTGTTTATACAGTGAATCGATGGCTTTGAAATGACTCTTGGCATGTTCGAAGATGAACGTAAGTTTAAGTGGGGTGGGGTGGGGTGGGGGAATGTAACAACCCAATCGATCATTTTGACCTCTAGTGTTCCCTTCGGTTGTTTGGGACTTTGAGTAGATTCATATGATGTATTATGACTTGCGTGTATGGTCGGTTTTAGTTTTTGAGTGGTTCGTGATTGATTTGAAAAAATGACTCTCGATTTGGAATCTTTAAGTTGGAAGAGTTGACCGAGGTTTGACTTTTGGGTAAACAGACTCAACATCGAGTTTTTATGGTTCTGATAGGTTCGTATGATGATTTTGGACTTGTACGTATGTTCGGATTCGATTTTGGAGGTTCCTAGAAGGATTAGACACTATTTCTCCAAAGTTGGCAATTTGAAAAATTTAAGAGTTCATAAGTTTGACCAAGAGTTGACTTTGACGTTATTCGAGACCAACTGGTGTTCCGGGACTTTGGATAGGTCTGCATAGTTGAATTGAACTTGTGTTCATAATCTGAAAGTAATCCTAAGTGTTTAAGTGTGATTCAGATACTCTTTTGAAAGAATGAAGATTTAACAACTTAATAGAAATTCTATTCGGTTTAAGCCTCGATCCTTTGTTGTGATGTTTCCGTGGGTGTTTTGAGGCTTAGGATAAATTTGGATAATGTATTTGTACTCGTTGGTATGATTATATGGGGTCCAGAGGGGCAAAGGTGTGTTTTGGATCATTGGTTGAGAAACTAGTTAAGTTAAGGATTTGGAGTTTGACCATGGTCAATATCGGGTCAAGATGACCTCTTTTCAGTGTTTGGAGTGCGCGAGCAGGTTCGCGGCGTATTTTTGTCACGATCGAAAATCCGACTAGTCGTGATAGCACCTGACCTCACCCGCTAGGTAAGCCAAATAACAATAATCCGATTCAATTAATATTTAACTGACTCTAATACACTCCCCAAAGACTGGTAGTACAAATCATGAGCTTCTAAAATTTGAATTTACAAAGCTAGTGTGAAATAAAATACATCATCTGTTTGAAATATACATGAACAGATTAATAATTCTAAAGCTACCAAGAACAAGAGGCAGCTGTGACTGGATCACAGATACATCTTCAATGCTAGCTCCCGCCATGCACAACAACATCATCATCCAAAATCTGCATGTAAGGTGCAAAAGTGTAGTATGAGTACAACCGACCTCATGTACTCAATAAGTAACAAACCTAACCTTAGGTTGAAAGTAGTGACGAGCTTGTACCAAGGTCAGAGTCCACACCCATATCAAGTAACATCTCATAACAATAAAATTGAGGCAACACAAAGAATAACTCAATAATAAAATGCTCAGCTCGTTCACAGTTCCGGAAGAATAAATATTTTCTTTTAAAGTATAATAGTAAAACTCAATTCTTTTCACTGAAATCACCAAAATATGAGTAAGTCTTAAAACTGTGATTTTTCTAGAAAAACAATTTCTTCCATAATAGGAAATTTTATTTTCAAATGGCATGAGGAAAGTACATCTCTATGCCTACATGTCAATGTGCATACCAATGCTATACAACATAGTGATAAAACCATATGCATACTCTCAGAGTATCAATTCACTCAGTCCTCCCAGTCACTCAATCCTCTCAGTCACTCAGTCCTCTTAATCACTCAATCCTCACAGCCACTCATGCCTCACAGTCACTCAATCCTCCCAAATCACTCGGCATTCGCGCTCGGCACTCTCACTCGGCACTCGCACTCAGTAGGTACTTGCGCTTACTGAGAGTGTGTACAGACTCCGGAGGGGCTCCTTCAGCCCAATCGCTATAACAAGCCAATCATGGCATAAATCAATAAAATATGTTGCGGCGTACAACCCGATCCCATAAATATCCTCACCATTAGACCTTCGGCCTCACTTAGTCATCAACCTCTCCATTCTCTCGAGCTCGAAAATGTCATGAAAATCAGCCCAAAATGATGATATAATGTATCAATAAATAACAACAGAGACTGAGATATTATATAAATGAATGAACATGACTGAGTTTCAAATTTCAATTTAAACAAATTCAACAACAATATGACATCAGTGGGTCTCAATAATACTGGCATATAGCCTCATCATGATTTTAACATGATTCTTAGCTCAAATTCCTTTAACATATGACAATATAAGGAAAATGCCAAGATTAGATTACTATAAAATTCCACGGAATCAATTACGTCATAATTTCAACGGTGCACGCCCACACGCCTGTCACCTAGCATGTGCGTCACCTCCAACCAAATCACATAACACGTATATTCAGGGTTCATACCCTCAACTCCAAGTTTAGAAGTGTTACTTACCTCAACAAGACGAACCCAACGTCGAGCAAGCTAATCAATACTCAGGAAATTTCATTTCGCGTGTATCCACCTCTGAATGCCTTCTTGTCTCCTCAATTCAATGCCAACTATCCGAAACTAAAATTCACCCTTTTATGATTCTACAACGATCTACTATACTAAGCAACTTCAATCTATAATATCAACATCCAATGGAACCAATATTAGTAATCAATTCCACCATCATTCTTTAACAACTTATAATCCTAACATCACATGTGTGACCAACCATTCTCATCCAACTAACAAAATTCCATCAAATAATAACTTTTCAATTTCTACAATGGGTATTCATTTAAATTGAGAATTTATGGCTTCCAATCACTATACCATAAGTTCCAATACTTGATTCATACTCATATTTCCATAATAAATCCATACATCTATACATAATACTCTCACACCCAAGAATCATACTTCTTATAACCTACTTTTAATCCAAATCCCAAAATTAAAAACTAGGGTATGGAACCTTACCTCTTTGATGAAGAACTTGAGGGATTTCTTGTTGGATTTCAAGGCTTGGACAAGAATTTGATGAAAAAGACACTTCATCTACTTCCTCTATCTAGAACAGTCTCACTTCTCTCTAAAATCATCAGATAATTGCCCCAAAATAAGCCCCAAAGCCTATTTATCAAAATGGGGTCGTGTTATGAAAATAGAAAAATTAACCCTCCTAAATCAAGTTTGCGGTCGCATAATGGACCGAAGAATGGGTATGCGGGTCACAAAATACACCGCAAAATCGATGCTCAGAAATGGCTTCACTGGATAGGTCTGCGACCATTTTGCGGTCGCATAACTACTTCTACGATCGCATAATGGTTCTGCGATCGCAGAATTGGTCACAGAATTACATTTTTCCAGCCTTTGGTAATTTGGTCATAACTTCTTGTAGGAATGTCCAAATGACGAACGGTTTGAAGCGTTAGAAACTAGACTTGAAGATATTTCATTTAATAGGTAGATCATCACATAACTCCATATATATATATATATATATATATATATATATATATATATATACCCATTTAAAACTTTAGTCTATCATGAAATTTCCAACTTGACTTGGATTTAGGGCTCTTCTTAGACCATAAACCATTCTTAATGAACCACATACATATATTATCATCATAAATTGATATTATTCATATAATAGTCATTGTCTACACATAAAATAACACAATTAGCACACATCAACTTTCTTAATAGCGCTTAATTACTTCGAAATTTTCCTGGGTGTTACATTCTCCCCCACTTAAGAACATTCGTCCTCGAATGTTTCACAAGTCACTTCTAATAATAGAGTTACCATCCTTTTACCTACATCCATTATACATAGGAGCTTATGACTACATGGGTTTTATACTTCTTTTCCAAAATCTAAACTTACTTATGGCCCTTAAAATTTGGCTATCTTTACAAACTCTTAAAAATTTCGGCAGATTTTTCCCTGTAACTGGGCCTATCTACCTGTCAGATAATTACCAAAATCAACCTATCAAGACATACACACCTTGACAAAGCATCACCATGTATATCAACATCACAAATCTCATCATTACATGCATTATATTATCAAGAGTGATATCTGGACATGAGCTGCACATATTTAAATCATAACACATAGAAAGTACCTTTCAAATCACAATCATTTGACTATACACTCAAGTGAGAACATTTTATTTCCTTAACACTTTTGGCCCTCAAGGTGGCCTCCTCAACTTATCGACTTCGCCATAACACATTAACAGAGGCAATCTCAACTCCCGGACTTTTCTAACAAGGATAGCAAATAGTTGCTCCTCATAAGACATAGACACATGAAACACCGGGTACACCGAGAATAATAAAAGAAAAACATCATACTCATAGTTTAGTCTATTTCCTTCGATATTTCATAAGGCCTAATGTGACTACACATACTTTACCTTTATTAACAATTCACATAGCATCCTCATGGAGAAAATATTGAGAATAACCCGTTCACTTTCTTCAACTCTAAATATCTACGCCGAACACCCGAACTAAACCTTTGGTGACCTCCAACAATTACTCTAAGATGTTCTAGTATGAAAATGACATAAAAGTTTCTATCCAATATATATTTGATCACGGGGTGATGCTTCTTCTTTGACATGTTTTAGCCTTCAAATCACTATTTTATCTTATCACGCATGCATACCTGAGCTGATCCCATGTCACCCTATCCCATATAGGCCTAATGATACCACATAATTGAGAATTACTAATTTAGCCTTAGCCCATAAACCTTGGAATCCAATTTCCAACATCCAAAAACTTCTTTTCAAGACCCGAATTTCACATCTACACACTATATAAATTTGCGAAAGCTGTATTAAGCTGTAACCACAACCTCAGATATAATCACACAACATACTATACAACTCGTATATTAGTAACACAATTCCCGATCATAGTAACTACTCAAAACCAAACAAGTACTAGTATTAAACCCCACTTTCCATAAAACCTCATTCCAAAACCTTTGCACACTGCCGATGTTATTCTCCTAACTATACCGTAATCAAATTTGATAGTACTCATTCTAGGTCCAATGGCCTCATCTCATTAAGCCTAACCACTTTATTAACATTCAACCCCAACATTTCTAACCAACTCCTAAAATTTCGTGCAAAGAATAACCGTAGGTGCATGTGCTCAATTCCTCAAATACACTGCTCAATAATATTATAGCATGTAGAGGAAGGAAAGACAATTAAATTAGATATGAGAAACATCACAGCTTAAAACTCAACAGTCGATTCCAGACTTGTTATAGCCCAAACGTAATCTGAGCATGGA
The DNA here is from genome assembly GCF_000390325.3 of Nicotiana tomentosiformis. Classification (NCBI taxonomy): domain Eukaryota; kingdom Viridiplantae; phylum Streptophyta; class Magnoliopsida; order Solanales; family Solanaceae; genus Nicotiana; species Nicotiana tomentosiformis. The sequence goes on from NC_090820.1 coordinate 82,520,681, forward strand.
TAAATAGCCCTCTAAAAAGTCCTCAATAACTTAACCATAACCCGTATTATTATCTAGTTAACTTGGCCACAACTTTATAGTCCGCGGCCCCAAACAATTTGCTTCTGAGAGCTCCCAATCCCTAAATCCACATAACACATGAACCAATATAGCCGATCCCAACTCCAATACTTGAATGACTAACACACCCTTCATGCCCGATCATCCATTAGGAATACTTCCATAATTATTTCTTTCCACATAACAATAATTTGAATATCAGCAGTCTATCAACCAAGTGAGTATCACAATAACAGTGAACATCCGTAAGTCAAAACACAATGTGCCTTCTGAAATGCGCACTATTCTCAGGATTTACTGAGGAGTATAACATTCATCTAAGTGTCTAAAACTGACCATGTTGTCCAAAATTCGTGACCTTCCATCCAAGACTGAACTGCCACCTTGCAAATGTAAGTCTTAATCCCGCATAACACGCCACATCTATCATGCCATCATGTGAAAGGCACGAGAATCTCATTATTAACTCTGAGTCACCAGTAAATTACATACCCGGTTAGTTATAAACCTTCCATTTGATCCCTTCCAGGAGGAAATCACAATACACAACATGTTCCTCACATAGGTAGAAAATATCAGGTTCAAACCATCAAGAACACTTTGAAATCCATTCACACATAACCAAGCTATCTGCATTTAATCTTTCTAAATCAACCAAGCCACGCTTGTCGCAAAATCCTAGAGTATTACCACGAAACACTCGTAAGGCCTCATTATAAGACATCCTAACTTAGAACCACACCGCCCTAAGGCCCATAAGCCGTTGTATTCCTTCTTAAGCACCCTATAAGTACCACCACCGAGACACCCACTCTAAAGAGACCTTATATGAACTTAAAATTGTTCTTTTACCGTTTTTATATTGGAATGTAGAGACCATAGTCATAATGAATTACCGCGAGTCCCGACACTATCAAACGCAAATCTCAAATTTTATCCATATATAAGTCCGAAAAAAATTTCAATTGCTATATATAAATCTCGGACCCATTAGAACCTTCTCAAGAGTCACCCACTCAGCTCAAAATTTAATCGCACCGCCTAAACGGGCCAAAAGACACATGCTTCATTAGCACAACAACACTCAAAGAAATAACCCTGCCTTAACACCACTAGTCAAATTCATATTCCATGCGCACTACATTTTTTGCAATTTACAACTTAATCATTCAATGATTTTTCATATTTTCGTAAGTGAATTATATCCCGTATTCAGGAAATTTCCTTACTCGAGTCATCCTCGATCTCAACCTCTGCAGTCATAACTGCTCCACAAGTATATCTCAGACCAAAACTTAATTTAACCTATAACTATGAAATCAGATTGTCAATAGTAGGCTCCCCCACTTGGCTCAAATTCATAGATCAAAACATTCAATAATTCACAATACCCATATTCAATTACTGCCCTAACACTGTAGTGAGATTTAACTAAATTCTTGCCAAGCTCATGCATCACAACCTATATGGTACCTCAAATCGTCTACTAAGCCTGCCTTCATTCTCGTGACGGTCAGGTCAGCTTTCTTGACCAATTCAAATTCAAATCCCAATACATATTCCCTACTAGTAGAAAAGAAGATTCTCCACACAACATTATAAAGAACACACCTCTGTAGTTTATTCCGCAGGTGATAACCCGCATGTTTAGCCTCAAACTGACATCTTTCTATACCCTTTTTACTGCTACAACTCCTAGCTAATCACTTAACCTTCATGAGTTTGAACTCATCAATAAGACACAAAAATTTAATTTGTTCTACAATTACACCACGTGAAAGATCCTTCAACACATTCATAACTCGAGACTCTACGTCAAATCGAGACAGAAGTCAAATACCCAATAGTCCTTTTTACATCTCAAGCAAATCGAGGCAAATATTTGTTTTCATCACTTTCAAAGAATCTGAATTGTACAAGTTCACACAATTGAAACTATCGAGCCTAAGCTGCAGTCTAATCTTGGCTCAAGTCCTCCAAACTGGCCCATCACCAAAACACAAAATACACATTTCGAACCTCGTTCATGAAATCAGAAGCCGGCGATGCACAGCTGATACCGAGCGCTCACATGCGCACACGAATGCGTGGAAGGAATTCAAAGAGTTATGTCTCAAGCCGAATCAATTTCACACGATAAGGAAAGAAAGATGTGAAATTATCCTAAATGCCCTACAACCTCTCAAAGATAAGTATGAACGTCATCATACTGATCCGCAAGACTCTACTAGACACTTGCATATGAATCGTAGAACATATGAACCTAGGGCTATGATACCACATTGTCATGACCCAAACTCCGACTAGTCGTGATGGCAACTGACCTCACCCGCTAGGTAAGCCAAATAACAATAATTCGATTCAATTAATATTTAACTGGCTCTAATACACTCCTCAAGGACTGGTAGTACAAATCATGAGCTTCTAAGATTTGAATTTACAAAGCCGGTATGAAATAAAATACATCATCTATTTGAAATACACATGAACAAATTAATAATTCTAAAGCTACCAAGAACAAGAGGCAGTTGTGACTGGATCGCAGGTACATCTTCAATGCTAGCTCCCGCCATGCATAGCAACATCAGCATCCAAAATCTGCACGCAAGGTGCGGACGTGTAGTATGAGTACAACCGACCCCGTGTACTCAACAAATAACAAACCTAACCTTAGGTTGAAAGTAGTGACGAGCATGTACCAAGGTCAGAGTCCACACCCATATCAAGTAACCTCTCATAACAATAAAATTGAGGCAACACAAAGAATAACTCAATAATAAAATGCTCAACTCGTTCACAGTTCCGGAAAAATAAACATTTTCTTTTCAAGTATAATAGTAAAACTCAATTCTTTTCATTGAAATCACCAAAATATGAGTAAGTCTGAAAACTATGATTTTTCCAAAAAATCTTTCTTCCACAATAGGAAATTTCATTTTCAAATGGCATGAGGAAAGTACATCTCTATGCCTACATATCAATGTGCAGACCAATGCTATACAACATAGTGATAAAACCATATGCATACTCTCAGAGTATCAATTCACTCAGTCCTCCCAGACACTCAATCCTCTCAGTCACTCAGTCATCCCAATCACTCAATCCTCACAGTCTATCATGCCTCACAGTCACTCAATCCTCCCAAATCACTCAACACTCACACTCAATAGGTACATTTTCTCACTGGGGGTGTGTACAGACTCTAGAGGGGTTTCTTCAGCCCAAGCGCTATAACAAGCCAATCAATGCATAAATCAATAAAATATTCTGCAGCATACAGCCCGATCCCATAAACACCCTCACCATCATGACCTCAGCCTCACTCAGTCATCAATCTCTCCAGTCTCTCAGGCTAGAAAATGTCATGAAAATCACCCCAAAAATGATGATATGATGTATCAAAAAATAACAACAGAGACTGAGATATGATATAAATGAATGAACATGACTGAGTTTCAAATTTCAATTTAAACAAATTCAACAACAATATGACATCAGTGGGTCTCAACAATACTGGCATATAGCCTAATCATGATTTTAACATGATTCTCAGCTCAAATTCCTTTAACATATGACAATATAAGGAAAATGCCAAGATTAGATTACTATAAAATTCCACGGAATCAATTACGTCATAATTTCAACGGTGCACGCCCATACGCCCGTCACTTAACATGTGCATCACCTCCAACCAAATCACATAACACGTATATTTAGGGTTCATACCCTCAGATCCAAGTTTAGAAGTGTTACTTACCTCAACAAGACGAACCCAACGTCGAGCAAGCTAATCAATACTCAGGAAATTCCATTCGGCGCGTATCCACCTCTGAATGCCTTCTTGTCTCCTCAATTCAATGCAAACGATCCGAAACTAAAATTCACCCCTTTATGATTCTACAACAATCTACTATACTAAGCAACATCAATCTATAATATCAACATCCAATGGAACCAACATTAGTAATCAATTCCATAGTTTAGGCCATTTAGACAATTTACCAAACACCTAGTGGGCATATATTTATACATTTCTTAACCATAGAATTAGTTCTTCCAACTACCATCATTTACTAACAATTCATTCCACCATCATTCTTTAACAACTTATAATCCTAACATCACATGTGTGACCAACCATTCTCATCCAACTAACAAAATTCCATCAAATAATCACTTTTCAATTTCTACAATGGGTATTCATTTATATTGAGAATTTATGGCTTCTAATCACTTTACCATGAGTTCCAATACTTGATTCATACTCATATTTCCATAATAAATACATACATGTATACATAATACTCTTAAACCCAAGAATTATACTTCTTATGACCTACTTTTAATCCAAATCCCGAAATTGAAAAGTAGGGTATGGAACCTTACCTCTTTGATGAAGAACTTAAGGGATTTCTTATTGGATTTCAAGGCTTGGACAAGAATTTGGTGAACAAGAAACTTCATCTACTTCCTCTCTCTAGAACACTCTCACTTCTCTCTAAAATCATCAGATAATTGCCCCAAAATAAGGCCCAAAGCCTATTTATCAAAATGGGGTCGGGTTATGAAAATAGAAAATTTAACCCTCCGAAATCAGGTCTGCGGTCGCATAATGGACCGAAGAATGGGTATGCGGGTCGTAAAATGCACCGCAAAATCGATGCCTAGAAATGGGCTTCACTGGACAGGTCTGCGACCATTTTGTGGTCGCATAACTACTTTTGCGATCGCATAATGGTTCTGCGATCGCAGAATTGGTCGCAGAATTTCATATTTCCAGCCTTTGGTAATTTGGTCATAATTTCTTGTAGGAATGTACAAATGATGAACGGTTTAAAGCGTTAGAAACTAGACCCCAAGATCTTTCATTTGATAGGTAGATCAGTACATAACTCCATATATATATATATATATATATATATATATATATATATATATATATATATATATATATATATATATTATCGTTCAAAGTTGGGTCTTGTGCGTACTCATTTGAAACTTTAGTCTATCATGAAATTTTCAACTTGACTTGGACATAAGGCTCTTCTTAGACCATAAACTATTCTTAATGCACCTCATATATATATTATCATGATCAATTGATATCATTCATATAATAGTCATTATCTACACACAAAATAATACAATTAGCGCACATCAACTTTCTTAATAGCGCTTAATTACTTCAAACTTTTCCTGGGTGTTACAAGTTTATGATGGAAATGCATATATGATTGTTGTTTGGGAGGTTCCGAATGAGATTTGGGGTGCTAAAACGAAGATTCTTTAGTTGCTGATTTTCTGGTGTAAAATAATTACGAAAATATCAGTTTTGTCCCTTAAATGTTTAGACTTCCTTTAAAACTTCAATACCTCATATCTCCCTCATTTTAAGACCTAATTGGTGATTCAAAAGGCTACCTTGGATTATGTTGGGCTTATAAAATGTGAGTTTCGGGGTCATCTAGGATTTGATTCGAGTTATAACAACTGTTGTATTTTTTTTACTTGTTCAGAAATTTAGTCACTTTTTCTCACAAAGTTTTGGAGCTCGGATGCGGGCTATTTCGGAGGGGATTTTCATAATTTGCATTGGGTAAGTATTTTTGACTCAGATTTATTTATATTTCATGATTCCAAACTTGAATTTAGCGATTGAGAATTTCAGTATAAAAATTTATAAAACATAAATTGATTATTTGAAGGTCGATTTGAGGTCGAAATTGGATGAAATTAGTATGGTTGGACTCGTATCCAAATGAGTTGTCAGAATTTATGAGTTTTGTCGAGTTTCGCGATATGGGCCCTGGTTGACCTTTTGGTTGAATTTGAGTATTTGATTAAAGATTCGACCTTTATCATTTGGGTTTGCTTTCTATCACATTATTTGATATTTTTAAGTTGCTTTTGGCTAATTTCGAGTCGTTCGAAGGTCGATTTATGCAGGATGGTACTTCTAGTGTATCGATTTGGCTTGTTTGAGGTAAGTGTCTTGCCTAACTTTGTTAGGAGAATTATGCCATGGTTAATCATGCTTGGGGGTAGATTATACGATTATTTGTGCCTTGTTGGAATATGTGACCTTCTTACTTCATGTTTACTTGACTTCTAGATTAATATGAATATGAAGTTCAATGCTAGAAATCATGATTTAGCTTATTATAACTTGATTAAAATTTCATGAACTTTTTGTGAAACAATTGATGTGCTAAATTTGGTAATCACTATACCTAATCACAAATACATCGCTACGACCATTATTCTGGAGATATTAGGATTCCATACTTGAGTTGAAGATCGCTTTTGATATTCATTGAGATACTTGAACAATAAGGTTCTTGAGGTTTATTGAATTGTTATTGGCTTGAAAGTTGTGATTGATGTTCATTTAGAGTATTTGCATAATCACTATTCTTGTTGTTATTCGTGCTTCCTACCTTATTTGTTATTGATATACATGTAAGGACCTGATTGGTCGTTTTGAGCTCTAGCGCATCATATGACAGTTTGAGGCTTTTAGAAGCTTCACTTCATGTTTTATGACTTGTATGTGTGGTAGGGATTGAATTTCGGGAAGTTCGAAGTTGATTCGGATGGAAACTTTTGAATTCGGAAGCTTAAGTTAGAAGAGTTTACCAATGTTTGACTTTTGAGTAAATGACTGCGGAATCAAGATTTAAAGGTTCCAATAGGTACGTACGATGGTTTCAGAGTTCGGTGTATGTTCGGGTCGAGTATTGGGTGGTCCGGGAGCATTTTAGCGCTTATTGTGAAAAGTTGGCATTTTAATGGTTTTTAGAATTTTCTAAGTTTGGTTTGAAGAGGACTTTGGTCTTATTAATGCCCGTTTGGGATTCCGAGCCTTGGAATAGGTTCATATCATGATTTGTGATTTCTACGCAAATTTTGGCGTCATTCCGGAATGTTTAAGTATGATTCGGATGTGTTTGACGAAGTTTGATGGTTTGAAAGTTAAAAGAAGGATCTTGATCGTCTATTCATTGTTTGGATGTTGTTTGGTGTGATCTGAGTCCTCGAGCTTTTTCACGTCATGTTTTGGGACTATTTGGTGTGTTTGGACAGGTTTCCGGGGCCTTAGGGGTGGTTTTAGACCAAGTTTAGGTGTTTCGATGCTGCTGGTGTGCTTCGCGATCGTGAAGGTAATCCCGCGATCGTGAAGAAGGTTGATAAAAGGCCCCTATTTTTCTCTTCGCAAATGCGAGGAGGCTCACACGAACACGGAGAAGGACCTGGCCCTACTTCGCGAACGCGTAGGCTTGATCGCGGCGCGAAGAAGGCCGGGAGGGGGATGACTGTGAGGCAGAAGGCCTTCGCGAACGTGAACACGAAGGGCAGGGTCAGCTGGGCAGCTGGGTGGAGTGGGCCTTCATGATTGCGAGGCTTTTTCCGCGATCGCGAAGAAGAATGGGCTCGGGCAGATTTGATTTCATATGGGATTTGGCTCATTTTCTTTTATTTTCACTTGGTTGGGCGATTTGTGGAGCTCTTTAAGAGAAGATTTTCATCATGTATCATGGGGTAAGTTATTCCCACTTGTTGTGAGCTATATACATGAGTTGTATATGGTTATTAACATGAAAATTTATAGAAATTGTGGGATTTTGGAAGAAACCTAGAATTTTATATTTTTGGATTTTGACCACGAAATTGGATATGAGATTAGGAATAAATTATATATTGGTGTTCATGGTATTTTGGACAAGAGTGGGTTGCTCTAGTGGTGAGCACCCTCCACTACCAATCAAGAGGTTGTGAGTTCGAGTCACCCCAAGAGCAAGGTAGGGAGCTCTTGGAGGGAGGGAGCCGAGGGTCTATCGAAAACAGCCTCTCTACCCCAGGGTAGGGGTAAGGTCTGCGTACACATTACCCTCCGCAAACTACACTAGTGGGATTATACTGGGTTATTGTTGTTGTTGGTGGTGTTATGAGTAATGTTTATCTTCAAAAAGTTTCAGAATCCGAGCACATGAGCTCGAGGGTTGACTTTGTTGACTTTTCGAGCGGAGTTGGAAATTATTATAAATTGATTAATTATGAGTCTTAGAGTATTTTTTTATTAGTTTTGATGATTGTTTGATTAGTTTTTGATCGATGGGCATTGGTTGGGATGCTAGAGAGGCGTTGGAACCGGTTATGGAACTTCGGAACGAGGTAAGTCTCATGTCTAATCTTGTGAGGGGGATTTACCCTGTAGGTGTTATACTTATTACATGATCCATGTTGTGGGAGCTACGCACCTATGAGGTGACGAGTTTCCGTGCATATGCTAGAGTTCCTGATTATGTCCGCTTAGACTTAGATTCATGCCATGCTTTAACTGTACTAATTGAGCTATTTTTGCCTATTTAATTACTTAAATTCACATTATGACATAAGACTAGACTCGCGTAGAGTAATGGACTCGCTATTTTAGATATTTGATGAGCTACTTGATTAGCCATAAGAATTGTAATTCTCTTTCGGATTTATCCCGCGTTGTGCGTTCATGATGACACCTAACCCCAACTGCTAGGTAAGCCAATTAGAAACCATCCAATTCAAATGAGATTTTCCAAGAGAAATAATGATAATACAACTGAACTTTTATACAAAAATTCCAAGGACCCGCAGTACAAATCATGAGCTTCTAAGATTTAGAGTTTACAAGATGGTATGAAATAAATACATCATCTGTTTGAAATATACATGAACATATTAATGATTCTAAAGCTACCGAGAACAAAAGGCAGCTATGACCATAACGCAAGTACATCTTCAATGTCATCTCCCACCATACACAACGACATCAACATCCAATATCTGCACGTAAGATGTAGAAGTGTAGTATGAGTAAAACTGACCTTATGTCCTCAATAAGTAACAAATCTAACCTTAGGTTGAAAGCAGTGACGAGCTTGGACAATGGTCAAATTCCAACACCAATAGCCAAGAGCAATTCATAATGATATAATAAAAGCAGCACAAGTAATAACTCAAAGATATGATGCTCAGATCGTTCACATTTACAGAAAAATAGTCATACTTTTCAGGTATAACAATAAAAACCAAATCTTTCACCAAAATCACTAAAAATGTGAGTATATCAGAAAAACTGTGATTTCTTCCAAAAACTTTCAACAACAGATAAGATATTTCATTATCAGATGGCATGGAAAAAGACATCTCTATGCCTACATGTCAATGTGCCTATGAAGTCATGAATGCCACAATATTGTACAGCGTGAGGAAATGTATCTCAATGCCTACATGCCAAGTATACATGTCAAGTGTAATGCACCACAGTGATAGAATCATGTGCTCATGCTCTCAGAGAAGTCAACCTCACTCAGCATGCTCAATCACTCAGTCCTCCTAGACCTCTTAGTCACTATGCCCTCTCAGTCACTCGGCACTCTGCTAGGCACTCACACTCAGCACCCGCACTCAGTAGGTACCTGCGCTCGCTGCTCGTATGTCATACTATGGAGGGGAGGATCCTGCCCAAGTGCTAATATAAGCCAATCATAGCATGAATCAATAAAGCTTGTTGTCGATGCGTTTTAAACTCGTAAGGGACATCCGATAAAATTGGAATGATAACGAGAAGATTAACATGGCCCATGTTCAAGGATGACACGCAAAAATCGAGAAATGGTCCAAACATTTTTCTGTAACAGTCCAGCCCGTTAGTGATATTGTCAGTTCTGGGCCTAGCCCCTCACAAGTTTAAAATGCGTCACTAGGGTCTAAGGCTTATTACGTTATATACCCAACATTCCTCTTGTGTTTTGCCATTGTGGGACTCTGTCTAAAGTCTGGGGTGTTACATATGCCCCCTCTTATGGACTCAGTGTCCTCGCTGAGGTTTTTCCCACCGCATGAAATTTTCCTAGACTCAGCACTGAGGTTTTCCCCGCCTAACCGAGATTTGCCTAAACTCAGTTGAACTCTAACCCATCTAGTATTTTAAGAGGCGTGGGTGTAAGGCGAGACATTTTACATATGCCTCAGCGAGGCGTAAAGTCCCGAGGCACGAGGCGTAATCCCCATAGGTATTTAATTTTTAATATTTTATAAAATAATATAATGATAGTAAATATTTATATACAGATAAAATTGCATAAAAATTGAAGAAAACTCTCTCTCTCTCTCTCTCTCTCTATATATATATATATATATATATATATATATATATATATATATATATATATATGTGTGTGTGTGTGTGTGTGTGTGTGCATGCTCTATCCCCACAAAAAAACTAGTCAAAATAATCTATTATATGCTACTTACAAGCACAAGTAACTTGAGTCTAAAAGAATAAAGTTTTCTACATGGAGGAATAAAAAGGATGATTAACATGGAATTTGAACTTGCTGCTATAAAAGAGAATGGGGTTCTCTTTGTATTTGTAAGAAAAAAATATCCGTTGCTTTTGGAAGATATTAGCAGACTAGCGGACAAGATAAAGAATTGGGAAAGACCATAAATTAGGACTTTAATCAATAAAAAAGGTTTTGGCCTTTTAAATTTAATACTTTTGCGTTTCTTTTTAAACCTTTTGAGTAATTACCAAACCGACTTTTGAGAATTTGGGTATTATATGAAGGACTTATTCAACAAATTTTATTTTAATTTGAAAAGTCTCTGGGGATTACTCCTCACTAAAAATACGCGCCTCGAACACCCGGGCGTACGCCACTTGAGAATTTCGCCCCACACCATCGCCCTAGGGCATTTTTTGTATGCCTCGCCCCGAGGCTCTTCCCGAAAATGCCTTTTAAAACACTAGACCCACCATCGGCAAGGCTGACACAAGAGTGGTTATGATACCATATGTAATAACCCAGCCTACTAGTGATATTATCTGCTCTGGGCCTAGGCCCTCACGGGTTTAAAATGTGTCACTAGGGTCTAAGGCTTGTTAACTTATATACCGAGCATCCCTCTTGTGTTTTACTGATATGGGACTCTGTCTAAAGCATGGGGTGTTACATAACCAAGTGCACAAGAGTGGCTCTGATACCATATGTAACACGTTGTTTGCCTATATCTGTACTCATTGTTTACATACCATGTTTCATACTTTTCTACTTTATTATATTTGATTTATTGGACCATTAGTAAGTGTCAATGTCGACACCTCGTCACTATCTCTTCGGGGTTAGGCTAGATACTTACTGGGTACGCGTTGATTTACGTACTCATGCTTCACTTCTGCACTAAATGTGAAGGATCTGACATGTTCATTTGGTGGTTATTTGGGCGCCTAGGCGCAGCTGCTGAGGAAAGATTATGGTGAGCTTCATTCCATGCTACGATTTGTAGCACACAAAGTTTCCATCATAATTATTTACTTTATCCTGTCTATCTTGTATTCCAAACAGATATTGTATTGTTATTGTACTTCCTAGTGGATGCTCATGCACTTGTGACATCGGATTTTAGGGTGTTCTAGAATTTGTTTATGGTTTGCTTTACATTGTCACACTTTTACTCTATATTTTAATTAAATTATATGTATCTATAATTTTTAATGCATTGTTCTCTCTATCTAATAAGATTTATGATTTTAAAAATAATAAAATGAATAATTAAGTTGGTAGTTCACCGCTGGTTTACCTAACGGCGACATTGGGTGCCATCATGACCTATATTGAAATTTGGGTCGTCACAATACATATGCTTAGTGAGGAATAGTGTAAAGCATGAAGGGTGATGCCGTGCCATTGCATATACATTTTCATGTGAGGAAGAGTGTATAGCACGAAGGGTGATACCGTGCTATTTACTATATATTATCATGTGAGGAAGAGAGTAAAATATCATGCTTTTCTTCTTGTTTGTAATATATACATCTATGCCATTTCTCATTTGTTGCACTTTCGTATAGGCCTTCTACCATGTTAGTTATCCATACCTTCTATTTTGTTTACCTTATAAAGATCATACTTTTCTTCTTGTTTATTATATCCACATCTATGCCATTTTTTTTGTTGCAATTTCGTTTAAGCTTTCTACCATACCAGTTAGTTCAATTTATATTCTCCTATCTTAATTGCTATCATTACTTCAATGTCTCTCACCTAGTCTATTACTGTTGTCCATATGCACTGCCTTGCTCGTTATTACTACATGTGTACTTCCCACTTTGTTGTTACCGTTGTTGATATTTCTTTCACCTGGTTAGTATTGTTATACATATGCGTGGTGATGAAGAGACAAATGCACGAAGGGTATTTTCGTGCCATTTTATTTGAAATACATTCATATATTTGGTGAGGATGAGATAAAAGTACGAAGGTTGTTGTCGTGTCATTTATTTGATATCTTGAGTATATTTCTCTCACTATGAAAGTTCTGCGTTTACTACCGTAGTCTGATGGTCATCTCTCTAAGGAAAGAATTGATTGTGATATTGAGAACTATTGACCGTAATTTCTTCTAGTAATCATTTACTGCTTCGCATATTTACTCTTGTACTCTTCTCTGTTATGTTATAGTATTGTTTCTATTACAAATTCTACTGCAGAGGTTATATCAGTGAGTATCTTTTAACTTAAAAGCCTCATCACTACTTCACCGAGTTCAATATACTTATTGGGTACATGATGTCGGTTGTACTCATACTACACTTCTGCACCTTGCGAGCAGATCTTGGAGCTGAGATGCGGTGGATGACGGGAGTTGACACTGGAGATGTATTTGCCTTCCGGATTTAGCTTCCACTTGTCCCTAGGTAGTTTTAGAGTTGAATTTATTTTATGTACATTTCAAAAAGAAGTTGTATTTAGTTCATATCAGTTTTTGCAAAAATTCAGTCTTAGTAACTTATGACTTGTACTACTAGTCATTGGAATATTGTATGGCTTCAGTTATATCATTTGTTGTTCACTTTTATTTTATTAGAAGTCTGTTGACTATTAATGGGCTTACCTAGCGAGTTGGGTTAGGTGCCATCATGACTAGTTTAATTTTGGATCGTGACAGTTGTGTATATAATAACTTCTACTGAAATTAAAGCTCCTTCAAAGAACAATAAATTCATGCCCACATCTCCAAACTCAAGAGAGACTACAAGGCTGAAAGAGAAAAATAAGTTACTTGAACTTTAAATAAAATAATATTATTTTTCTCTAATCTTAAAACAGAAAGGTAGTTTGTAATATGAAAATTTACTTGACATTTTTTAGGATAAAATCTTAAAATATGAGATATTACGACAATAAAGATCTACTATATTATGGAACAAATATTTACTATGATTTTGATGTTTCGGAAAGAAGTTATTGTACAAAAGGGAATGAAATGCTCAAGTTTGAGTAAATAATTAAAAACTAAATTCACTCTTATCAGATATATTGTATAATATTAAAATACGTAAATTGATATAAGATATCGCTATTTATACTTTTGGCTAAGTTAACAAAATAAATATACTTAAATTATTAGTCTGATGATTTTTAAAATTGATATAATTTCGAGCAGCAGAATATACTTCAAATATTAATCTGGTGATTTTAATGATTTAAATTTCGAGCTTCAGAATAAGATATTAAATAAAATTAAAAAACACATATATTTATAAAATAAAAAAATTAAATATATTATTAAAATAAGGATAGCCTTAACCCAATTTACACTTTATAAGACACATGGAAAATTTAAGAAAAATTCATAGAATATTTTAGATCATGTTCGGAGCGTTCACTTGGATGGATTTATAGAGCAACCTATCTGTATCTCATGACTTAACTTCTTAAATCATAGAAGTTAAAACTATTGAAGAATTTGTTAAATGCCTACATATGAGTAAAATATTTTACTGATTTCATATTTGAATTATGTTATGTTATATATGTAACATAATGTTGGACTGTTCTAACATGAAGGAAGTTTTTGAATTAGTAATCTTTTTACTAATTATAGTTCAAATTTTGTTGAAGAAGCAATTAAAATTTATATATTATCCTTTTTGACTTCCCTTGAGAAGAATGGAGTTAAAAAGTGCAACTAAAAGTAAAGAAACATGTATGGATATTTTTTATTGTAATAACTTTTAGGATAAATATTTTTTAGCAAAATTTTAGGTATTGAAATGCTAAAACACATGATGAACTATCGTGAAAAAGTTTCAAGAAATAATAGACAATATGTATGGAGAACCAACCAGGAGGTTGGGGCAATCTACTTGTAATTATGAGATTAATATATAGTATTCAAGCAGTAGATTTTTTTTTAGATAAAATACCAAATTTATGAAACTTCAACGAAATTTTTTTAATAAATTTTTAATAAGTATAAATCTATTGCTCGATCGTACTAAATATTTTTCATGAAAGATGATTTCCATCTTAGCAGATACCAAAACATTGCTTGATCATGAAAACAATTTCTTAAAAATTATTTTTCCTCATAACTGACACACCCTAAAAGGAAGCAGTTTGCCAATGTAGTTAGTAAGGATATTAAATCTAACGTAAGCTAATAAAAGGTCTTATGAAAATTTAATATTAGATAAGTAATGGATAATTCAATACCAATAAACAAGGAAGAACAAGAGAAAATATATAAATAAATAAAATTAGTTGTAGCTAATATAGAAGATTAAGATTTATTTGAATTTGAGATAAGTAAGTTATTTGAATTCTAAGAAGAAAAGTCATAATACTATATATGGATAGAGATCACATAGTTAAAGCCACAAAATATTAAACAATATAATAATTTCAAGCAATAGATTAAAATATTAAAATATAATTAAACTTCATATAGGTAATTTCAACAATTAAATTAATACTTGATATATGTTGTCAAATAAAAGAGAAGAAAAAACGTAATTTCTTATTACATATAGTAAATATAATTATGAAATATATCGGTAGTTTTAGAATTTCATGATCCGGAATCCCAACCTCGGGTGCTTGATGGCGCCTAACATTCCACTTGCTAGGCAAACAAACGTTACTTAATTATTTAACTAGTTCTAACAATTTAAAACAGAACATTAAAAATACGAAACTGTAATAGTCTGAAATAGATATGATAAATACAATGTAGTGTAGTCTAAACATATCCAGAAAATCTGGAGTCACAAATACATGACCATACAAGAATTCTAAAGATAAAATTTGAACGAATTACAACTGTTCGAAATAAGGAAAACAATAAAGATAGAGTAGAAGGGGACTTGAGGGACTGCGAACGCCAGCAGTTCTACCTCAAATCTCCGAAAGCAGTTGAGTCCGAGCAGTCTCCACTACGCGCCGTTGGGACTAACACCGGTATCCACACAAGAAGTGCAGAAGTATAGCATGAGTACAATGGACCCCATGTACTCTGTAAGTGCTGAGCCTAACCTCGATAAAGTAGTGACGAGGATACGACAAGTCACTCACAAATAACCTGTACGAAATAATAATAACAGAAAATAGGAATAGAAATAAAGCAGTAAACTCATATAAACGGACCCGAAGGTCAAATACCAGAGGGCCCCAGAATAACATAATCTCAAATCTCATATCACAATACCGAGAATAAACTCTACAGCCACAAACAACTACAATACATCAAATCCATTGTAGCATGCAACCCGCTTCCAAGTTTCAATACAATATCTTGTACAATGTACAACTCATTTTCAATATCAATATCATATCATTTCATGTTCTGTTGTGGTGTGCAACCCGATTCCCCAATATCAATTCATTTCAATATTGTTACAGCGCACAACCCAATCCTCCAGTTTCATGTTATTAGCATAAACAACTCAACACCAATATTAATGAAATACCAACACAAAAGAGAAAATGAAACGTGCAAAACAATAAGGAACTACCAATGCCAACGAAGAATACCCAATACTTCTGTCACGACCCAAAACCTAACCTGTCGTGATGGCGCCTATGGCGATACTAGGCAAGCCGGCCTTTCCAAAACACTTTCAAAATTTAACAGAAATGAATTAAGACATTTATAATCACCGGAGTTTTCATAAAAATGGGGGTAAAATCCAAATAAAATATAAGTGCGGAAACTAGCCCGATATTGGGGTGTCACTAAGTCATGAGCGTCTAATAACCAATCTGGAAATAGAGTCTACTATAGTCTGTGCCAAATGCCAATACAAGAGAGAAAGGAGAACAAGAAAGGAGAAACAAGGACTGCGAACACCGACAACTACCTCGCAAGTCTCTGATAATCAGCTCGCGCACGATCTCAGCGACCGCCAGAACCGTACACACCTGAATCTGTACATGAAGTGCAGGGTGTAGCATGAGTACAACACACTCAGCAAGTAACATAATTGAATAAGGAACTGAGAAACAACGACAATCTATAATAATACAGATCATTTCAAAAGTTTTTAGTAAAGAGTGAACATGCTTTCAAATCCAGTGGTATAAGTCAAATCAGTTCGAGCCCAAGTAAGACAGATATGAATCTTCCAGAAATTTCACAACAACATCAGATAGCAACTAAGTGCAACAATAAATAAAAGCAAGTACAACCTCTTAAGGCAGCAGTCACTCAACTCATCTCATCGGCTCATACTCTCGGCTCTCAACCCTCAATACACACTCTCAATAGGTACCTGCGCTCACTGGGGATGTACAGACTCCAGAGGGGCTCCTTCCATCCCAAGTGCTATCGTTGTGGCGTGCAACCCGACCCAATCATATAAGTAGCCATAAGGCTCATTGCGGCGTGCAACCCGATCCACAGTCCATAAGTAGCCATAAGGTTGTTTGCGGCGTGCAACCCGATCCATATACCCTTACATAGTTCACAGCTCGGCACTCAGACCCTATCTCAGTTACTAACCTCTCCAGCCCTTCGGGCTCACAGAATAACATAATAATCGACCTAAACAGAGAATACAACAAGTATCAACAAGAAATGAGAGGGAACATAGATATAACACACAAGTAGCACTGTGACTGAGTACAGGACAACAATTAGCAGTCAATTCAACAAGTACACGACCGCTGCGGGTCCCAACGGTGATATCATAAGGCCTAAGCATGGTGTCTAACATGAAAGGCAGTCAATGGCTCAAAGGTAAGGAAAAATAAGTAATAACAATGGCTATTCAACTTTACAGTCTCACGAGACGGACCAAGTCACCATCCCTTATGGTGCACACTCACACGCCCGTCACCTAGCATGTGCGTCACCTCCAAACACTCACATCATACCAATCCTCGAGGTTTCATACCCTCAAAACTAGATTTAAAATTGTTACTTACCTCAACCGCGTAGAAATCCTACTCCACAATGCCCTTGCCCCTTAAATCAATCTCCAAATGCCCCGAATCTAGCCACAAACAGTACGATATAATTAATGTAGGCTAAAAAAATCAATTCCACAAGAGAAACACGAAATTATAAGTAAAAATCCAAAATAGGCTCAAACCTTCCCCCGGGCCTACGTCTCGAAATCTGACAAAAGTCACAAAATATGAACACCCATCCACTCAAGAGTCCAACCATACAAGAATTACTCGAATCCAACCTCGAATCACCTTCCAAAACTCGAAAGTTTAGCCTGAGAAGTTTCTACCATTTTCCCCCAAATTTACAACTCAAATACCTAATTAGATGATGAAGAAAGCCATAGATTCATGAAATTTAGACCAATCCGGGTTAGAATTACTTACCCCAACGTTTTCCTTGAAAACCCTCGAAAAATTGCCTCTCTCCCGAGCTTCTCAAGTCCAAAAATCAAAAATGAAAGTCCAACCCTTGAGCTGGTGTTTTCTGCCCAGACATACTACACCTGCGGTCCTCTTGTCGCTTCTGCGATGTCACACTTGCGGAAATTCTATCACAAGTGCGGATTTCACTAAAAAATCCCGACCTTGCTCCTGCGGCCCCAAGACTGCATTTGTGCCTATCGCAGGTGTGGGAATCTATTGCACTTGCGGCCATTCTTCGCACCTACGCCCAGCTGCCGGCATCTGCGACCCTTGTAGGTGCGGGAAAAATCTTCGCACATGCGACTCCTGCCCAGCTCCTTCTTGGCCGCATCTGCGGACTCGCACCTGCGGTTCCCACTCCGCATGTGCAGTTACACCAGTAGCAGCAGCTTCAGCTGCAATTCTTCAACTCTCATCAAGTCGTTAACCACCCAAAATCACCCCGAGGCCTCTGGACAATCATACCAACAAGTCATATAACCCCTTGCGAACTGAGTCGAACCTTCGAATCACTCAAGACAACATCAAAATACCAATTACACCCGGATTCAAGCCAAAGGGACTTCTAAACTTTCAAATAAAACAAACGACGCCGAAAACTACCATGGGACGGATCACCGATATACTTCCGGAGCATAGAAACATGAAATACTGGATGCACACTGGACAAGCTAGGTGACAAAGCAAGCTTGTAAGCCACCTCCCCTATCCTCTGAAGTACCTCAAAAGGTCCAATGAACCGGGGGCTCAACTTGCCCCTCTTCCCAAACCTCATAATGCCCTTCATGGGTGATACCTTCAGCAGAACCTTCTCTCCGACCATGAAAGACACTTCACGGACCTTCTTGTTAGCATAGCTCTTCTGCCTAGACTGCGCCGTGCGAAGCCTCTCCTGAATCATTTTCACCGTGTCTAATGCATCCTCGACCAAGTATGAACCCAAGATCCTAGCCTCACCTGGCTCAAACTATCCCACCGGAGATCTACACTGCCTCCCATATAAATCCTCGTACGGAGCCATATGAATGCTCGAATGATAACTGTTGTTATATTCAAACTCCGCGAGCGGCAAAAACTAGTCCCATGAACCCCCAAAATCAATGACACAAGCGCGTAACATGTCTTCCAATATCTTTATAGTGTGCTCGGACTGTCCATCCATCTGAAGGTGAAAGGTTGTTCTCAACTCAACCTGAGTATCCAACTCCCACTGCACGGCCCTCCAAAACTGCGATATAAACTGTGTGCCTCTATCAAAAATGATGGAAACTGGGACACCATGAAGGCGAACAATCTCTCGGATGTAAATCTCAGCCAACCGCTCTGAAGAGTAAGTAGTACCAACTAGAATGAAGTGCGCGGACTTGGTCAGCCGATCCATAATCACCTAAATAGCATCGAACTTCCTCGAAGTCCGTGGGTGCCCAACTACGAAATCCATGGTGATCCGCTCCCACATCCACTCTGGGATCTCTAACCTCTGAAGCAAGCCACCCGGTCTCTGATGCTCATACTTAACCTGCTGACAGTTGAGACACCGAGCCTCAAACCCAACTATATCCTTCTTTATCCTCCTCCACCAATAGTGCTGTCTCAAATCCTGGTACATCTTCACGGCACCCGGATGAATGGAATACCGCGAGCTGTGGGCCTCCTCAAGAATCAACTCCAAAATTCCATCCACATTGGGCACACATATCCGGCCCTGCATCCTCAACACACCATCATCACCAATAGTCACATCTCTAGCATCACCTCACCGAACCCTGTCTTGGAGGACGAGCAGATGGGGGTCATCATACTGACGCTCCCTGATACGATCATAAAGAGAAGGCCTAGAGACCACACAAGCCAATACCCGACTTGGCTCCGAAATATCCAATCTGACAAGCTGGCTAGCTAAGGCCTGAACATCCAATGCCAAGGGTCTCTCTGCTGCTAGAGAATACGCTAAACTCCATAAACTCTCTGCCCGGCGACTCAAGGCATCAGCCACTACATTGGCCTTTTTGGGATGGTAAACAATGGTGATATCATAGTCCTTAAGAAGCTCCAACAACCTCTGCTGACGCAAGTTAAGATCCTTCTGTTTGAACATATGCTGCAAACTTTGATGATCCGTGTAAATCTCACAATGGACACCGTACAAATAGTGCCGCCAAATCTTCAAGGCGTGAATAATAGCTTCTTACTCAAGGTCGTGGACAGGATAGTTCTTCTCATGGGTCTTCAACTGGCGCAAAGCATAAGCAATCACTCTACCCTCCTGCATCAGAACACACCCAATACCTGTCACACCTCCTTTTTTCCGAGGGGATATGTGGAGTTTTTTCAATTTAAGTGATATTATTTGAATTGGGATTATTTAATTAATTTCAGAATCGCCACTAGGAATTATTTATTTACGGTGTTCCGAGTCACCATTTATTTTTAAAATTCTAAATCGAGGAAATTTGACTCCGTTAAAAATCTGCAAACCAGAAGACCGGGCAAAGAATTTTGTTAACCCGGGAGAAGGTGTTAGGCACTCTCGAATTCCGTGGTTCTAGCACGGTCGCTTAATGATTCATACTTGGCTTATTTGATCTAATTACTCATTTTAGGACCTATGTGTATTTATCCTTTACCGCTTTTAATTACTTGATTTATCTAAAAGATTACCTTAATACGAGTTACGCGTACGTATATCCGTTAAGTTTGGTGTGTCAAAAATCATGTCACGCATACGTGTACATAACTCACAATATTTGGTTTATTTAAGAAAAATAGTCAAAGTCGCGTGAACGCGTACTTTGGATTTATTTGAAAATCGAGATCACGTCACGCGAACATGTACGCAACCACGATAGTAGTTTAAAATCCGCGCCTAAAATCATTTCTATGAGTATTTGAGTAAGGCATTTTATTTACTAAGAGTGTTTGACCATGGTCACGCGAACATGTACCTTGGTTTATTTTGGTATCACAATGATGTCACGCATGCGTGCACATAATTGTAATAATTAATTTAATTATGAGTACCTAAAGTCGTGCCTATGTTTCTAATACTATGTAGTATATCTAGGTGTAAAGGTTCAACACTAATGTTACATATTTGTTTGTATCTAATAGGGCAACTTATCTACATACTGCCTATCAGGCCCAGATTGTTTAGAAGTTTGAGGCCTGATAAGGACTGAGTCCAAATAGACTCTGGCCCATGATTATATTGTGCATTATTTGGATCATACTACTGAATTAATTGGAAAAGAATTTGGGTCTGTTTGAGTCCAACTGGACTCTAACCCAATTAAGCATCTAATCAGTTAAACACATTTGATTTAGAGGTTTGGGTCTAATAATAAGTCTGAATGACTCTGGCCCAATGCATATTTATTTGAATGAGTTTGAATTTAACATTGGTAATGACGTATATAAAATTTACCTATATTTTGTTTATACTTTAAGCAGAAGTAAAAAGATCTTTGAATAAAACAAAACGAAATCTAGTTAAACTTGGCTAAATTTTCTACTGATTTGCCTAAGTTTTTCATTTAAAATGCTAAGTTTAAAACTCATTTATATTTGAAAATCTTAAAGTGATTATCTTTAATCAAAGTGTTTGTTTAATTTAAAGACTAAAATCTAAAATACAGTTTCAGGGATCCAATTGGTTTGGGCCTGAAACTGTATCAAAGCATGTTACATTAATTATCTTATGAATAACTCACTTTCATACAAATTTGAGTTATTATATTTAATCACTAAAAAATCAGAGTAGTAAATGGCTAAAATATTAAACGGATCTATAGCATAAGAAGATGTAAAAAAATGAAATTGTTACATTTCTTGTTTTGACTAACTAAATAGTGATAAAAATCAGCTTGTTATTACTTAAACAAATTTTTTGGACTGTTTTTCCCTTATTCTCACTACTGCATACATATCTCATGAACACAAAGCTTTAAACTTATTTCATAATTTCCTGACATTTTAACAGTACCACCTAAATTGCCTAGATAATTAATCCTTCATGAATTTACACATGATATATCACTCTACCAGCATCATTTAGATGATAACTTAGCTTAAAACATCCAGTCACATTCAAACTAACCACATACTTTATAAACAGTAAATGAAACTTCATAGCAAAAAGAATGAAAATTTACATTGTTAAGGAAGTACCTTGACAACAGCAAGAGAAATGAAAATAGTATAGCAGTAGTACAACTTTGAATTCTGCTGTACTCGTCTGGACCAAGTCCACACACAAGACATTTCTTGGCCTTAGCATTCTTCTCCCATTTCCTCAAGTCGTCAGCAGTGCAGTCAGCTCTTATTTTTGGCACCTCTTCTCCTTCGGAATTTATCTTCATGATATCCAATAGACCATCTGTGACAACGTCCCATAGTTCATAGTCTTCTCCTATGACGTGGTCTCTAATTCTGTTTTTCCACCAGGAGTAGTACTGGCCATTGAAGAGTGGTAGCGTAGCAGTGGATTTCCCTTCCCAGTTTTCAGGTGGTGCTCTCATCTTGATCTTCTCCTAAGGTGTTAGCCTCTTCAAGGATAACCTACTCTGATATCAATTGATATTTTAACTTCAATACCACACAAGAGGGGGGTGATTTGTGTAGTGTCCAATTTTTTGCGTGCACAGATTATAGAAGGACCTGGTTCTTCTATGTGTTCCTTATACTACTGTTGCGGAATAATAAATGCATAATTTTAAAAACACAAGTATTTTACGTGAAAAACACCTGGCTCAAAAGATGAAAAAACCACGACCTACTTCTTAGTAGGATTTTCCCAAACTCTCCAATAAATCACTGAGCCAAAAACTGTATTTACAAAACACTTTTGTAAACCTAGGATTAACTCTAATCCCGTTGTGGCAACCAGCCTCTAACTGCTGCGACAACTTCAAGTTAACTCTAACTTGAATACTCTGAGTACCTATTACAATTGCCTCTAGATAAAGCTGAAAGGTACAATATGAAAACACCTACTACAATTGAACTAGAATAAAAGACAGACACTTGGAACTGGTTCTTCTATCTGGTTTATGTAGCTTCAGGTTCGCACACTTGAATCACACATGAACTGCTTGAAAAATGCCTTGCTATTTTGCTCTCAATTCATGTTTAACTTCTGCTTTTATGCCTCACTGTACAATAAGAACATTCTGCAATATATAGGAGTTAGTAGGTAGAGAATTAACTAGAATCCTAATGCTACTCTTCCTTGGTGGAAACTTTCTAGTTAAACTCAACTCCTAAATCCTTCCTTATCTTAGATATTGTTCTTACTGAATAAGGAGTCCTTCTCCTTATCGTTTTTGCAATCTTTTCAATCAGGAAATATCTCATTCTACCAGAATACACTTATCTCCTGCATGTGCACCTCACGTGCCTTGACTCTGCCGGTATATATGTCTGCCAGTTATGGACATGGTTCATATCGGAGTTCCTTTGTCAATCTTCAAAACTATTCTCTTTCTTGGGCCAACAAACTCTCTCAAGAATAACTCTGAAAATCGAGTCCATGTAAGTGAAGCTGCCTTGGCTGGGCTACCCTTCTCGTACACTCGCCACCACTGATACGCTGCTCCTGATAGTTGGAAGTTAGTGAAAGCAATGCCGCTCGTCTCCATAATACCTATGGTATGGAGAATACGGTGGCACTCCTCAAGAAAACCCCGTGCATCCTCTGAAGCTAAAATACTGAAAGTAGGAGGGTGATACTTCTTGAACCTCTCGAGCCTAAGTTGCTCCTCCTCAAATGTGATCGCCCTAACTGCGGGTTGAATAGGAACAACAAGCTATATCGGTATAACCTATAGGACTTGATCAACCTAGACCCGCTGATCTAGGGTCTGGGGCGCGGGAGTTTGAGCTCCTCCCCTACTTGAGATGTGGCTGGTTCCAGTGGAATCAACCCCGCCTGAGCTAGAGTATCAAACATGCTCAAGAACTGTGTGAGGGTCTCCTGAAGTGCTGGGGTGGCAACATGCGCCTCGGGTGACTGTCCCCCAACTGGAGCTACTGGTGGCTTCTCTGTCGCAGCTCGTGCAAGTGCATTGGCTGCACCATATTCCCCTCCTCGGCCTCAACCCCGACACCGGCCTTTTGTGAATCTAGCAGGGAACGCTGGTGTCAAGTTGTCGGATCTAGCAGTGCGTGTCCTCACCATATGTGAGAAAATAGAAATTCAAAGATTCAGTTTTTGAAGTCAACCAATTTGCACGATCAGGAATCAAAGAAGTGAAGTTTTCCTAACAGTTCCGAAGCCTCTTGAAGATAGGTAGAGACGTCTTCTCACCGATCCATAAGACTCTACTAAACCTGCTTATGACTCGTAATACCTATGAACCTAGAGCTCTGATACCAACTTGTCGCGACCCCAATTTTCCTCTGTAGGATGTCGTGATGGCATCTAGTCTCTGCGACTAGGTAAGCCTAACAGATAATAATAACTTGGCAGAAACAATTATCAAAATACTAAAAAAAGCTAAATGACTGATATAACCTTACGAAACAAAACAGAATCTTATCAATATAAAACCGGTGGATCTGAGTCATAAACTCTATAGAATAAAACTAGAATATCTAATACATCACTGTCTAAAATAAATACAACAAGAAGTAAAATAGGGAAGGTGACTTCGAGGCCTGCGGATGTGGAGCACGTATACTTTGACGTCGCCAAGCAGCAGCTAAAATCAACTCTAGCGTCCGACATGCGCAGACGTACCTGGATTTGCAAAAAAATTATGCAGAAGCGTAGTATAAGTACACCATAATGGTACCCAATAAGTATCAAATCTAACAGCGGTAGAGTAGTGAGGAGGCAAGGTCAAGACACCTACTAGGATATAAATAAACAGAATAAAACCATAAGAACGAATATTAATGGAAAATGGAGAAATAATTGATACTAAATAAGATAATAACATGAACTAACACCTAAAGTTTAAACATGGAATTAACATAGCTAAAGAGAACCCAAATGATCATATACAGATAACAACTGCTAAACAAGGAAGAATAAAACAACAAGAAACGTTGCCACCAAAACTATTTGCAAAATGAGGTAAACAACAAGAATCACAACGAGGTACCGCCGCGTATACAATAAGAATCACCACTGAGGTACCGCCTCGTATAAATCAAGAATCACAATTGAGGTATTGCCTCGTATTCACAATTCTCAATATCAATCACAATCTTTTCTTATACTGCCGCGTGAGCCTTACATTTGTAATAGGTTTTGAAAATAATTTTTCCGAAATAGCTACGCGCACTTTAGCCCAACTTATGACACTGCGTGGTTTCACATAGTTACCCTATAAGACACAGGCACATAAGTCCCATCTTTTACCACCGCATGCATATTAACTCCAAGCCTTATACCGCCGTATGCGCGTCAATATCATATCGAAATAACAACTCGCACCACAAGGGCCCATATGTCACAACTTACCAACAATCAACAATATCAATATTTCCACAACAATAGCCCATGGCTCCACCACAACGGGTACAAGAATATCGACAACAACAACAACAACAATGAATGCAAAATGATCAACAAGGAAGATGTTTCAATAATAACA
This sequence comes from Nicotiana tomentosiformis, assembly GCF_000390325.3. Classification (NCBI taxonomy): domain Eukaryota; kingdom Viridiplantae; phylum Streptophyta; class Magnoliopsida; order Solanales; family Solanaceae; genus Nicotiana; species Nicotiana tomentosiformis. The sequence continues at coordinate 82,546,041 of NC_090820.1, forward strand.
ATTTTGCCTTAACACGGTAACGGCTTTCACAACTTCAACACCAATAACTCAACAGTGAGAAAATGTATAACCACGATATTAAACAAGAATAACTCACAATGAAAGAGATAATATATAACAATGACTTCAAATAATAGTAATCAACAAGGAAGTGGATAACATGAATCACAACTTCAAGTAATGATAATCAATGAGGAAGGAAATAACACGGACAATAACTTCAAATAATGATAATTAAGAATGAAGAGATAAGATGTAACAATAAAAGAGACAACAAGTTCAACTAGAGTATGAGAGCAATTTATAAAGTACTATGTAGAACAAGTGCTAAATAAGTCAATTAAGGCATGTAAGGATAGTCTTACACAAATAAGGATAGATTGACTATGAGAATTTAGAACATGATATGGCATTTCAATTAAAGCATGGAAATAGTATAAGTAGCATAAACCAGTCAAATACCACATACAACCCTTATACCCACTCATCACCTTGCGCACACGGTTTTCACATAGCACAAAAGACACAATCAATACCAAATCCTAAGGGGTAGTTCCCCCACACGAAGTTAGGCAAGACACTCCTCGACTAGGCCAACTCAACCCTCAAAAATTGCTTTTTCCTTAAAACTCACCTCCACACGGATCAAATATACCCAAAATTAACTCAATATCATCAACCAATGCAATAGAAAATAATTACAATAAATAGAGCTTTGATCTTTACACTTTTCCCAAAAGGTCAACAAAAGTCAACTCGGGGCCCGCCCTGTCAAAACCCAAGTTCAATGTTAGATTCCAACTACCCACGACCCCACGAGTTCATATATATGATTAGTTTCATTATTCGAGTCCAAATCAACTCTCAAAACTTAATTTCTTATTTTTCCAAAACTTGGCAGGGTTTCACAATTTTTCACTTTGATTCACATGATTTTGATGTTAAATCTAAGATATAATGATGGGATATGGTTATAAATAGATTAGAATCACTTACCCAAGGTTTGTACGTGAAAATCCCCTCTCCAAATCGTTTCCTACCGAGTTTAGGGTTCACAAATATGAGAATATGTTCAAAAATCCCGTCTCCCAGACCTTTAACTAGTTGCAGATGTCGCATTTGCAACACAGGCTTCGCAATTATGGACCAAGGCTCGTAATTGCAAACCAAGGCTCGCATTTGCGAACCCAGACAGCCTCAGCATTCATCGCAATTGCGATGGAGGCTTCGCAATGGCGAACTAGTGGTCATCACAAAAGCAAAGAAATGTTCGCAATTGCAAACTTAATCCAACTCATGCTGCCTTTGCAAATGCAAAAATAGAAGTCGCATTTGCAGCAACTGCCCCCCTTCTTTCACCTTCGCAATTGCGACCTTGGTGTTCACAATTGCGACACCAGAGTACCAGGCACCAGATTTTCTGCAATTTCAGTCCAAACCACTCCGAAACATGTCCAAAACTCATCCGAGCCCTCGGGGCTCCAAACCAAATATCCACACAAGTCTAAAACATCATACGACTCGCTCGTGCAATCAAAACACAAAAATAACATCTAAAACTACGAATCGAACACCAAAATGCATGAATTTTGTAAATTTCAAGAATTCTAAAGTTTATAACTAAATGTCCAAATTCTATCAAATCAACTCCAAACGACATCAAATTTTACAGACAAGTTCTAAATATGATATCGAACCTATTCTAAGTCCCAAAATCAAATTCCGATCTTGATAGCTAAAAGTCCACCTACGGTCAAACCTTTCAACTTCAAATTGCCAAATTACGGCAAATCAACATAAATCAACCTACGTACTTTCAAAATCATTTTTGGGCATACACCCAAGTCCAAAATCATGATACTAAGTTGTCGAAGTCATAAAAATTTAGTTATGGAGTTGTTTTCACAAAAGTCAAAGTTTGGTCAATATTTCTAATTCAAACTTCTAAGTCAAGAGTCAAAGGGTTGAAATCAAATTGGAAGCATCCCGAAACGAAAATAACCAACCCCGAAAGTCATAAAATCATAAACACACATGTATGAGGCATAAAAAGGGGTAATGGGGCACAATTACACAAAATGACCAATCGGGTTGTTATAGCTTTCCACTTTGTTGTTACTGTTATTGGCATTTCTTTTACCTGTTGGTATTGTTTTACATACGATTGGTGAGGATGAGATAGATGCACGAAGGGTGTTGCCATGCCAATTGATTTGACATATATTTATATGTTTGGTGTGGATGAGATAAATGCACGAAGAGTATTATCGTGCCATTTGACTTGATATCTTGAATAAATTCCTCATACTATGAAGATTCGTGAATTTACTATGTTGTTTGATGGTTATCGCTTTAATAAAAGGATTGGTTATGACATGGAGGAAACTGACCATGATTTCTTTATTAACTGAAAAAGTTATATTAGTGAGTATATTTTGACTTAAAAACCTCGTCACTACTTTACCAAGGTTAGAAAAGATACTTACTGAGTATATGGGATTGGTTGTACACATGCTACATTTCTGCACCTTGCATGCAGAGTTGGGGGTTGTGTAGCTGTGGGAGACAAAGCCTTGTATTGAAGACACACCCCCGTTGCAGATTTAGGCTATCTCTTGTTCATGGTAGCTTAGGATTTGAGTGTCTGTTTATGTAAAATTCAAATAGATATTGTATTTATTCCTTAAATCAGTTTTGTAAATCTAAATTATAATGGCTCGTGACTTGTACTACCAGTCCTTGGGGTAATTGTATTGAATTTAATTATAGTTTCTATATACATATATTGTCGATTCTCAATATTATGGTAACTTTTATTTTATGGCTTACCTAGCGGGTTGGGTTAGGTGCCATCACAACTTAATGGATTTTTGGGTCGTGGCAAGTAGGTGTTAGAGCACTAGGTTCATAGGTTCTACGAGTCATGAGCAAGTGCCTAATAGAGTCTTGCGGATCGGTATGATGACGTCCATGCTTATCTTCGAGAGGCTACAGGGCATTTAGGGAACTTCCCTTCTTTCTTTCCTTATCGTGCGACCTTGTTTCATCTTGAAACCTGCAACTTTGATTCCATCCATATGTGATGTTGAGCACTAAGTATCATTATGCACCGACGGTTTGTGATGTTGCGGATGGGCAGCAAAGGGTTGTGGATGCTTGATTATCATTGCGATGTTCTGTCTCGTCCTGGGAGCAGATGTAGTGATAGATCTTTCAGTTGTTCATTTGTGGTGCGAAGCATATTCTTGTATCTGGTTAGTGAGTGCAGACTTGGGAGATTGGTTAATTGCCTAGTTGTTGTGACCATTGGGGTCATGGGAAGGTGTTGATTTGAGTCTAGGCTGCGGATTATCTCCTACGTGATGCGTTGAGATCGTGTGTTTCGTATGAGGTTTCCATTTGCTGAAATGCATATATTATCATTTAAGAGCATTTGGGAAAGTTTGCTTGACTATCGCAAGGATGAGTATGCGCTTGGCAGAGTCTTTGGAGTGTTCTATGACCAGTGTTACATGAGGTTATGAAGTACCCGGCTACTTAATAGTGCGGGATCGGGGAAGCTATGAAGATATGGTACTGTGGATTACCGACAATGTGTTCTATGGCTTCAAGCTAAGTAGGGTTTACTATCGGTGATCGAATTGCAGGATCATGCATTGTATTAGTTTTCGGACTGAGGGATGCTTGTGGATTAGCTATGACTTGAAAAGAATACTTTGGGAATGATTCGAGCTTAATATTCATTGTAGATGTAGTGTGCGAAGAAAAGGAATTTCTTGGCTGCTTCTTTAGATATTCATGTGCTGGTGAAGCGCAGGTTTTTTGGTGTGTATTGGCTGTGTATTGGAGATTAGAGCAAGGTGAAAGGCAATCGAGAAAGTTATGATGAGTTCAAGATCATATGTGGTATTTAAGGATTCTCATATTTTTGTATGGTTAGGTCTTGAGATCGATTGTCGATGGTGTCAGGATTAGCGGTACTTCTATATCAATAATGATTCTACATGGCGGTATCATAGAGAAGCAAGAAATGCTTCAGAGTCACAGAAGGTTCTTTCAGAGCGAGCATTTCGGATTGAGTTACTTTTGGATTTAGCATTCCGCGTGACTCGGTTGAGTTAGAGGAAATCAGTTCTAGTGACTTGATTATGTGTTAACGGGTTTCGAAGATTTCGTAATGGTTATGGCCATGTCTCAGGGTTGATGTCTTGTACGAGTATAGAAGGTGCGTTGCGCATAGTGATGTCCTCCCGAATTGTGTTAAACAGAAGGTTCTCAATTGATGAGGTGTCTGACCTACTTGTAGTTCCGAATTAATTATGGAATATTCATATTTTCACGAGTTAGCATGGTAGTTGTGGTGCGCCGTGTAGGGTTGAAATTTGTGAGCACAAAAGCATCTTGGGTAAGGTTATGAGTTATTGAAGGCATGGAAGATTTCAAACGTCTAGGAGAATGCTGGCACTATTTGATGTCGTCTGAGAAAAATGCGGATATTGGCAGGCACATTGTGTTTTGACTTGCGAATGCTTGACTAGTGTTACAGTGATTGCCTGGTTTTGGGCTGCTGAGGTTCGGATTTTGCTACATGGCGCAAAAGATCTATGTGGGTTGATTTTCTTATTGCACCTTATCCGTGCATACCTGTTTTTTCGTGTTATATTATGTCTATTCGCCTCCCCGTATTTATATTTGTGCACTCTATCATGCTTGATGCCGATGCACTTGTGCTTAGTGAGTGCGAGCATTGGGATCGATGGGTATTCCAAGTAAATTGATATCATAGGATCGGGTTGCATGCCACAATGGTAGTGTGTGGGATCAGGTTGCACACTGCAATGGTACTGTGATGAGATGTGATTCCTTATGCTTATTTCGTGTGTTTTACTTCTACTTTGTGGAAATAGTTCATAGGAAAATGTCAATATTACCCTGCATGTTTAACTTGCTTGGTAGCCTTCTTATTTGACCCTCTTACTATTATTTGTCATATCTAAATTATTACATGTTTGGTGTACGGACCGCATTGTGTGGGGCTCCATGTGGATTTTGGTGCGACTTATCGATTGGTCTGCTTACATTGGATGAAACAAGGTTTTTGGATCTGGGATTTGATCTATCGTATTGTGATAAGGAATGTCTGGAAGAATAATTTTATATTACAGCTCAGAATTTGGCAGCATTCCTTGTCGAATGAGGGACTTTCTCGACTTGCTGATTTCATGGGTGTTTACGAGTTTCTGCATGTTTCCTTTATCATTAGTAGCATTGCAAAGATTCAGAACGAGGTTTCATTTGATATGAAGTATATTTCCAGTACTGAGTTTGCTGATAAGCACCTATTATAGTCGGAAGTTATTACTGTAAGTAAATAAGTCATGTGGCACATCATGTGTCTTGACCTTGGTAGTGTATTGACGGCTTGATGAAGCTTGTCGTGATTGATACAGTGTATATGTACAAGGATCGGATCTTTTAATAGATTTCGGATATTGGAGACTGAATTCTAAGGTTTATGGGTTGAGGTTGAAGTAAGGATTTTCAGTTGGGTTGTGTTTTCAGGCTTATATGGATTGGAGCGATGGCGGCTCACCCATGGGTATGTACATGGTGAGTTTATGCAATGATTTGATGGCGTGGGAACGACTCTTTGCACGTTCGATGGCGAACGTATATTTAAGTAGGGAGAATGTAACGACCTGACCGATCGTTTTGAGAAACTGCATGAGGTCATGAGTAGCTTCATATGACAGATTATGACTTGCGTGTATCATAGGTCTTGGTTCTCGAGTGGTTCGAGATCGATTTGTAAGAATGATTCTCAATTCGGAAGCTTTAAGTTCGAAGAGTTAACCAAGTTTGAATTTTGTGTATATGACATTGATCAGAATTTTGATGGTTCTGGTGGGTCCGGATGGTAATTTTGGATCTGTACATATGCCCGGATTTATATTTGGATGTTTCTATAATGTTACGGCTCTATTTCGCAAAAGTTGGCAATATGAAGGTTTGGAAAGTTTATAGGTTTGATCGGGAGTTGACTTTGATGTTATCAAGTACAGATTGTTGTTCTGGGAGTATGAATAGGTTTGTTATGTCATTTGGAAGTTTTGTGTAAAAGTTTAGGTGATTTCGAGTTGTTTTGACATGTTTGGCGTAAGTTTTTAGAATTTGGAAATATGAAATAGTTCATTAGGCTTGATTTGAGGTGCGATTAATGGTTTTGTTGTTATTATGTTTGATTTGAGACCTCGAGTAGATCCATGTTATATTTTGGAGCTTGTTGGTATATTCGGACGGGGTCCCGAGGGGCTCAGGTGTGTTTCGTATTGATTTCGGATCATTTCGGAGGTTGATTAAATTGCTGGTTTTCTAATGCTCCAGGTGTTCTACGTGATCGCCAAGGTTTGATCGCGATCGTGGTGTGTATGTGTGAGCTGGGTGTTATTACTCTACGTGTTCACGTAGGAGCATCGCATTCACGGAGGTTTAGTTCTTCGCGGTCGCATATAGCTGTCGCGGTCGCGATGCTTGACAAGCTTGGTTGGCATTTATTTTACGCGTTCGCGAGGTTGTTGCTGCGAATATGAAGGCTTATTCGAGGAGGTGTGATTTGTTTTTACATGTTCGCGAGGTTGTTGCTGCGAATATGAAGACTTATTCGAGGCGGTGTGATTTGTTTTTACGCGATCGCGAGGGACATGTCGCGATCGCAATGCACATGACTGTTAAGTGATTATAAAGTACTTTATTTCAGAGCTTGAACTCATTTTATCATTTTTTGAGTTACAGAACTCGGATTTGGGCAATGTTTGAGGGGATTTTCATCACATGGATTTGGATAAGTATTTTTGACTCGGTTTTGATTATTTTACATGATTCCATCTTCAATTTTGACATTTAATTTGATGAATCTAAAAGAAAAATTGGGGTTTTTTTGTCAAAACCTTTTTAAAGTGAATATTTGAGATTTTAATATCGATTCGGAGTCGGATTGAGTGAAATTAGTCTGGTTGGACTCGTATTTGAATGGGTTATCAGAATTTGTGAGTTTGTCAGATTCTGGGATGCGAGTACGGGTTGACTTTTTTGTTGACTTTGAGTATTTAATTAAATATCTGACCTTTATCGTTTGGGTTTGGTTCCTATGGCATTATTTGATATTTTGAGTTTTTTTTTGGCTAGTTTTGAGCCGTTCGGAGGTTGATTCGCACATGATGGCACTTCTAGTGTATCAATTTGGTTTGTTTGAGGTAATTATCTTGCCTAGATTTGTTTGAGAAATATTTCCTAATAAAATAATATTGTTTGCTACATGCGGAGGTGATGCATATATGAGGTGACAAGGGTATATGCACGTGACAGGGTTAACCATTCTCGGGGTAGATTATACAATTCTTTGTGACTCGTTGGAATATGTGATTGTCTTGCTTCATGTTTTACTTAACTTCTATAATGATATGAATATGATTTCAATGCTAGAAACCATGATTCAGCTTATTATAACTTGATTAAATTTGACAGACTCTTTGTGAAACTATTAATGTTCTAAATTTGGTCATCACTATACCTAATCACAAATACATATCTATGACGGTAATTCTTAGGTACTTGGGTTCCATACTTATGTTGAAAAGCATGTTTGAGCTTTTGTCAAAATACTTGAGCAATGTGATTCTTGAGGTTTATTGGATTATTTATTAGTTCAAGAGTTGTGATTGATGTTCACGTGGTGTATTTGCTTAACCACTCTTCTTTATGTTATCCATTCTTCCTACCTTGCTTGTCATTGATATACATGTGCTTGGTGAGGAACAGTGTAAAGCACAAAGGGTGATGTCGTGCCATTGCATATACATTATCATGTAAGGAAGAGTGTAAAGCACGAAGGATGATGTTGTGCCATTTCATATACATCATTACGCATGAAGGATAATGCCATGTCATTTCATTTACATTATCACTAGTAAATTTATCCGCGCTTCGCGCGGTTATAAATAAATAAATTAACATTTTCTTTTACATATTTTAAATTTAATCTGTATACATATAAATTTTGCATGTATATAAGAAAATTGATTTTATATCTAACACTCTCCATATCATTAATTTTACAGAGTGGATCACAGGAAGAAAGACAATCATATTGTAGCAAATTGGAATACATATTTAAGATAACACTACAATCAAGATTTAGTTCAAAAATTGGTCATCTAATGTCTGATTTCTGGAAAGAACTTGTAAAAGCCTTTACCTATTTCCTAGTAGTGTTATAAACTTTTAAAAAAAGAACCTTTATTCAAAACTCTTTTAAAATCTAATAGACATGCAATTTCAGAAAGTTCAAAAGCAAGCATCACGAACCCAAGTGGAGGGGACAAAGAAGTAAGATCATAATAGCTACGGCTTGATCCTGAGACCTGTGCTATCTTCGGCCTAAATGCTACCTAGCTAAATCAAACAAACATAAAATAGACCTCATAGCATTCCCGCAGTACATCAATCTTCTCGTAAATTCACTTGTCTACTTCTAAATGGATGATTTAGCTTCAGAATGTTGACCAGCTTTCTGAGGGTCGAGGAAGCAATCCAATTTTCAACAGTTTTATACTTTTCAGTGGGCATTTCCTCACATTTATCTTACAATATCAAGGTGTTTTACCCGTTTGTATTATCCCTTTTTCTTTTCTTGCCTTCTTCCTCTTTTTGTGTTATTTTTTTAGAAGCATCATCGTCAAAACTTGAGAGGACAAGTAACAACATCCCAACACCAAGTTTACACTTCAAGAAATTACCAATTTGAATTGCTGGTTAGTTAAAAAGGGAAAATAAGATCTCTGAACATCATATATATTATGTACCTCATGTTATTATTCTTAGTAACAGAATAACTCCACGGTTTTGAACAGGAAAGTCTCATTTTATGTGTCCACGTTTAATCCAGATCTCATGATTATATTTAGTTTAATCCATGTTGATAAAATATCTATAAGATGGTTGAGTAAAATGTAAACACACGGTGGAGAATGAATAAAAATTCTTTCTTGTAAAGAATCTCTAGTATTCTCATATTCGATATTAATGGAAAATTCTTTCTTGTAAAGTAAAATCTAAAATGAAGAGAAACAAATATAGAGTTAGTTAACAAATGCATCTCAAGAATATTCATATATTAGAATAAAGCAAATCCCAGAAAGAGAAGCACAAAGAGTAAGAGGTCAGTTGCCAACAATACTTTAAAGGAATTGTCTATCCAAATCCGTAACAAAAGAGAGTCGAGAGATCAGTGAGTTCTCTCATTTTTATTGCATCTACAATTCAATTAAATTCTATCAACAACAGTTTAATGGTAAGCCGGTGAGTTCTCTCATTTTTATTGCATCTACAATTGAACTAAATTCTATCAACGACAGTTTAATGGTAAGCCGGTTAGACATTTCTCTTTCAACAACTCAAGAGTAAAGTAGATGAAACATTCAATTCGCTATCCACGGCCAAAGCTTATCACACATCTAATAAGGTGATATCAAATCTTATCACATAGAAATTGATAAGGAAATATAAAATTCATCTTCTAAAGCACTTCCAGTCACTATACTTAAAGTACTCAAAAAACCATTACTGACATCTCAGTCAGAATTCAAGAAATAGTTCTTATACCATGACTGATATCTAGGAACAGTAAATATGAACTCCAAAAGTTATATGGATTTTAATTCCAAAAAAACTTAAAAATAATGATTATCCACCTCTGTTATGTAATATAACTCTATGAAATTTGTTTGCCAAATGCATCCAGTAAAATCTACCATGCAAATAATATGATCAAGATGTACTTTGGCTATTTCTTATAACTGTATATTTGTTGACTAAAATATTAAACTGCATTTTGATTCATTCATATTTAACCCTACGTTTAAGTTCAATATAAAAGTTATAACATAAAGGTAGATTTGTAGAGAATTTCTCTTCTTATTGATTATATTTTGCTTATTATTTCTTTAGACCATATTGTCAAACATATAAAGAACATGATATAGACTATTGTTTCTTTCAACTTTTCATATTAATAAGAGTAGTTACCTAATATTCAACAAATTGTTAGGAAATTAATGCTTCCAAAATCCCAAGAAACACTTCATAGAGACCCACGTAATTCTTAAAATTTTAATTAAAAGAAGATATGAGATAGTAACCCTACAATTGAGGAAATTTGAATTCAGGGCTGGATTTCCCGAGTCGTAGTTACTGGAGCATCAAGGCACATACTCTAGACAACGACCTGAAAGAGTGGCAAAAGTCTAATATGAACATAGCATATTTAGGGAAAATCCCCAAATTTGTATCTTCAAGTTCTAATAGAATCCCAAACCCTGTTTCAGGAGAACCCATGACAATTCCTAATAAAATTTTCTTACAAAAATAAGTGAACATCAAAAAAGAAAGGAAAAAGAATGTACCTTTAAGAAAAGAACTACCTCTTTTACCATTGAAATTTATTCACCGAAAAGTTTGATATTCGTCACTCCTTTTCCTTAAGCTTACTTTGAACCCTTCTTTGTCCTCTGTCTTCATCTTCTCATCAAATATGAAAGCCATATGCAGGATTTGTGAAAATCGAGATGGGATCAAGAGGGGAACGCCGTCATCTTGCGCTCCTCGGTAAGATTTGTGAAGATCGACGATATAATGATATCGATGTTCGTGTGGGAAATAGCATATAAACAACCGTTTCGGAAAAAGGCGTATAAAAAATACTTTGTAACCGAATATATATGTGAAGAGAAGTTCGGACTTCGGAGAGAAGAAAATGGGGAAAGAATGACAAAAAACGGAAAAATCATATAAATGCAATTCCTAGTCCGTAAGAGGTGCCACCTCACCGGGCTTAGGGCCCTCTATTATATATAGATATATAGATTTGAGGAAGAGTGTAAAGCACAAAGACTGATACCGTGCCATTTCATATACATCATTATGCACAAAGGATAATGTCGTGCCATTTTATTTACATTATCATGTGAGGAAGAGTGTAAAGCATGAAGGGTGATGTTGTGTCATTGCATATACATTATCATGTGAGGAAGAGTGCAAAGCACGAAGGGTGATGTCATACCATTGTATATATATTTGTGTTTTTATTCCAAGTTGGCATTGCTGAACCTAAGATACTTACTAAGTATATGGGGTCGATTGTACTCATTCTATACTTCTGCACCTTGCGTGCAAATTTTGGAGATGCATAGATATGGGAGTTGAAGCCTTGTATTGAAGATGTACCTGCATTCCAGATTCAGGCTATCTCTTGTTCATGGTAGCTTAGGATTTGAGTGTCTGTTTGTGTAAAATTCAAACTAGTATTGTGTTTATTCCTCATATCTATTTTGTAAACCTAAATTATAGTGGTTCGTGACTTGTACTACTAGTCCTTGGGGTAATTGTATTGAATTCAATTGTAGTTACTATATACACATATTGTCGATTCTAAATTTCGTGGTAACTTTTATTGCATGGCTTACCTAGCGGTTTCGGTTAGGTGCCATCACGACTTAATGGATTTTTGAGTCGTAACATAAATACAAAGTTGTCACGACCCAAAATCCCAACCTCGGGGCTTCTGAATAAAATACACTATTTTCAAACTTAGAAAGCAGTAAAGATAGGAGGGAAGGGGATTTCAAGGTCGTGAACGCTATGCAGTTGTACCTCAAGTCTCCGGCAACACTGGATCCGAGCAAATCTACTGAACGCCGCTATGACCCACTCTGAAATCTCCGCAAGAAGTGTAGAGTGTAGTATGAGTACAACCGACCCCATGTACTCTCTAAGTGTCGGGCCTAACCTCAACGAAGTAGTGACGAGGCTAGAGGGCCACATATAATAACTTGTACGCAGTAATAATAATAATAATAATAACAGGGAAGGAAAATAGGGAAGGAAAGTAAGGCATTTAATTTATGAAAATGAGCTCAAACCTCACAATCAGAGAAACCATAATAACACATCTCATAATTTCATATAAGAATGCTGAAAACCAACACAATAACAACAACGAATACAACACGCACAATCTGTTGCGGCGTGCAATCCAATCCCACCGTACACACACAATCCTCCCTTATTTCACCTTTGTATGATTTATCAATATCAAGAATCATGTATTCAATTCGTTGCGGTGCGCAACTCAATACCACCATATCATTATAATCAATGTCATAATCCTCCCTTATTACACCATATCAACATTTATCAATATCAAGTATTACGTACACAACCATTGAGGCGCGTAACCCGATCCCACCATATCATCAGAATCAATATCATAATCCTCCCTTATTTCACCATATCACAACCGCTGCGGCATGCAATCCGATCAACAAACAATCGAAATAAACGTAATCAATCCAATATCTCAATTTACAAGAATCTATACAACCAAAAGGATATGAAAGCAAAGCAATAAAGGAACCACGTACTAATCAAAAAAATGCTACAAGTAATACAAAAGCAACAAGTCAAGTACGTGACAATTAAGATGTGCAAATAAGACAATTAAGGCAAGTAGAAATTAATCAGAGAATCATAAAAGGGACGAACAATTCAATACAGGAATATTTAATGACAAATAACAAATTACGGCATAGGAAGCAATTAAAGCATGTAACAGTTAAGGCATGGAATGAGATAATTCATGAAATACGAGAAGACATGGAAACTATTATTTTGACAAAATATATACATTCGTCACCTTGCATATACGCCAACACATGTAATTCACATAACATATAGTTCAAGGGTACCTAATTCCCCCAAATTAAGGTTAGACCCAACATTTATCTCGTTCCGTAATCAAATCAAAGCTCAACCAGGGCCTTTTCTCTAAAATTCTCCTACAAACCAATCGAATCTTACCAAAATCGACTTAATATGATCAAACAATGCTAGAGAAATCAATTACAATAGATAAAGCTAAGATCTTTACACTTTTCCAAAAAAACGTCAACAAAAGTAAATCTGGGGCCCGTCCAGTCAAAACCTGGGTCCAATGGTAGATTCCAACTACTCATGACTCCACAAGTTCATATATGTGATTAGTTTCAAAATCCGAGTCCAAATCGACTCTCAAAACGCAATTTCTTATTTTTTCAAAAACTTGACAAAGTTTCACAAATTTTCACTTTGATATACATGATTTTTATGTTACAATCTAAGATAAATTGATGGAATATGATTAGAGATGGATTAGAATCACTCACCCAAAGTTTGTAGATGAAATTCCCTATTCAAAATCACCTCCTAACGAGCCTAATGTTCCAAAATATGAAAATGAAGTTAAAAATCATGTCCCTCAGCTTTTTGCCCAGTCGCAGGTCCCCGCAAATGCGAGAAATCTATCGCAAAAGCGAAGAACCCACATCCCTGCTACAGTTACAAATGCGACTTAAAGTTCGCAATTGCAAACAGTTGACACATCGCAAATGCGACTAGGCTAATCGCAAATGCGAGAAAGCTCACCCAGTCCCACCTTCGCAAATGCGAACACAGTGTTCGCAAATGCGAGCCTAGTAGAAGAAGTCAAACATCGCAATGCGATTTCCCACCTCACAATTGTGTGGCATGCAGTACCTGTTAGCACCAGCAACACTAAAACTCTCCCAAACACGTCCAAAACGAGTCTGAAACTCACCCGAGCCCTCGGGGCTCCAAACCAAACATCAAAACATTCCTAAAAACATTATACAAACTCGATCGCGCGATCAAAATACCAAAATAACACCTAGAACTACAAACCAGACATCAAAATTTATGAAATTTTCAAACAAACTCAAGAACTTGCAAATTTACAATCGGACGTCCGAATCACGACAAATCAACTCCGTTTTGCACCAAATTTTGCAGACAAGTCATAAATAGTGAAGTGAACCTACTTCAAGTTTCGGAACCGAAATTCGAATATGGTAGAAACAAAGTCAACCTACGGTCAAACTTCGGATTTCTTTAAACCTTCAAATTACTAGTTTTCAACAAATCACATTAAATTAACTTATGGACTTATAAACCGTCAAAACATTGAACCGGGTCCGTTTACACAAAATGTTAACCGTAGTCAACTCAAATTAGATTTTAAGGAAAATTTTCACATTTTCTTCAATTCTTCACTTCAAATCTTTTTGGAACAAGACACAGACTGCGCAAAAAAATTGAGGAACAGTAAACGGATCTAGTCAAGGTTAAGAATACGGAAATAAAGGCTAAAACTCAAAATGACCTATCAGGTCATCACATTCTCCACCTCTAAAACAGACGTTCTTCCTCAAATAGACATAGAAGGTACCTGGAGTGGTGAAAAGGTGTGGAACCCCGGCATGGCTAAGGTAACCGTCTTGGCATAAAAATCCAATATAGCATGATAAGGTGATAGCAATCCATGCCCAAAATAATATCACAGTCTGCCATATCAAGAAGTAGGAGACCTACACTAGTCTCAAGACTCTCAATAGTAATCACACACAAGCAATACACACAGTCTACAACAATAGAATCTCCCACTAGTATGGACACATATACATGAGCACTCAAAGAATTATAAGGCACAACCAGATATGAAGCAAAATAGGATGACACGTAGGAATAAGTAGAGCCCGAATCAAATAAAACTGAAGCATCTCTATCGTAAACTAGAACAATACATGTGATAATGGCATCAGATGACTCGGACTTAGGTCTAGCTGGGAATGCATAAAATCGTGGTTGGGTCACACCACCCTGACCTCCATCTCTCGGATGCCTTCTAGTTGGCTGGCCTCCACCTCTAACGGCATGACCTCCACCTCTGGCAGCCTCTAAGCTGGCGGTGAAGCAACTATGGCACGAGAACTCTACTGCGGCATGATGCTCAACAATCTCGGGCAATACCTCCTGATATGACCAATACCCCCAAACTTGCAACATCGTTCCTCCTGTTGTGGCTGCTAAAGCTACCCAAACGGTCCAGATAACCACGGTAGTAGCTTTGGATCGGAGTGCACTAATAGGAGATGATGGTGCATAGTAGGTTGGTTGCCTAAAATGAGATACATAAGGACCACGACTACCCAAGGCACTGTGGGATGCCTGAAATGCTGACTGAAATGGCCTAGGCGGATGGCCTCTACCAAAAGTACCCCTTCCTCCAGATGAGGCACCACTGAAACCACCAGAATGATGAGGCCTCTTATCAAACAACGTCCCCCTCTCCTGACCACGAACCATCTCATTCTGTATAGCAATATCTACGGCCTTCTGGAAAGAAATATCATCTCAAGTCTCCTTGTCCATCTGTAGCCTGATACTGAAAGTGAGCCCATAAATGAATCTCCTCACTCTCTCCCTCTCAGTAGGGAGTAAAACAATGGCATGGCGAGCTATGTCCAGAAATCGAGTCTCATACTGGGTGATGGTCATGCCACCCTGCTGAAGGTGCTCAAACTGCCTACGATACTCCTCCCTCGAGTGAAAGGAATCAACTTCTCTAGAAATAGTTATGGAAACTGATCTCAGGTAAGTGTAGGTGAACCAGCTGGTCTAGTCAACATATAATCTCTCCACCATCTCTTGGCAGAACTGATCATCTGGAACACTGCAGAGTCGACCCCATTAGTCTCAACAATACCCATGTTGCGCAACACCTTGTGGCAACGGTCCAAGTAGTCTTGTGGGTCTTCAGAAGGTGCACCGCTGAAATGAATACAAAAGAGCTTGGTAAACTTATCCCGCCTCAGTAAGGCCTCAAAAGACATAAGGGGCCTATCCTCGGCCTGTGCCACCACAACTGGCTAAACTACCCCAATTGGCTGGGCCGCTAGAGTCTGCTATAGGGGAGACACCTGCTTTGATCCGGGGTGTGAGTAGTGGGAGTCTGTGCTCCTCCCCCATCCTGAGAGACGGCTGGTGCCACCGAAAATGTACCGGTCTGGGCCTTACTCTCCATAAGGCCCACCAAGAGAACTAGAGCGTCCTAAAGTACTTGAGCGGCTATGAATCCCTCCGGGGTCTGAGCTGGCCCGACGGGGATAGTCTGAGCTGGGACCTCCTCCCCATGATCAATCTGAGGCTCCACTGCGGGTGCTGCTGCTCAAGCTCTACATTTAGCTCTGCCTCTGGCTCGACCTCGACCTCGGCCTCCACCCCTGGTAGTAGTTTCCACAGGTGGCTCCGACTGCAGATGATGTGCTTGTTCTCGCCATCTGCAAGAGGACAAGAATAGAATGGTTAAATCATCAATGATAAGATGAAATAGAACGATAGAGAAAGAAAGAAGTGATTTTTTTCTAAAACTCCATAGCCTTTAGAAGATAAGTACAAACGTCTCTGTACCGATCCTCCAGACTCTACTAAGCTTACTCATGACTCATGAGACCTAGGCAACCTTGTGCTCTTATACCAACTTGTCACGAACCGGAATCCCAACCTTGGGGCCATGATGGAACCTATCATCTACTTGCTAGGCAAGCCGATGCGAACAGAAAATTAACTAATTTTAGCAATTGTTTACAGGATATTAACAATGAAAATTGTGCAAGCCTTAAGTATAGTATAATAATACTGAATAGCGAGTCTAAACATAACCCAGAAACTGGTGTTACGAGTACATGAGCATCTAGATTACTACAAACATGGTCTGAATAAAATACACTATTTTGAAACTCACAAAGCAGTAAAGATAGGAGGGAAGGGGACTTCAGGGCCGCGAACGGCGTGCAGTTGTACCTCAAATCTTCGGCAACACTGGATCCGAGCAAATCTACTGAACGCTGCTAGGACCCACTCCGAAATCTGCACAAGAACTGCAGAGTATAGTAGGAGTACAATAGACCCCATGTACTCTATAAGTGCGAGCCTAACTTCGACAAAGTAATGACGAGGCTAGAGTGGGCCACTTACAATAACCTGTACCCAGTAACAATAATAATAGCAGGGAAGGAAAGTAAGGCGGTTAATTTATGAAAATGAGCTCGAACCTCACAATCAGAGAAATCGGACTAACAGATCTCATAATTTCATATAAGAATGATGAAAACCAACACAATAACAACAATGGGTACAACACACGCAATCTGTTGCAGCGCACAACCTACTCCCACCGTACACACACAATCCTCCCTTATTTCACCTTTGCATCATTTATTAATATCAAGAATCACGTATTCAATCCATTGTGGTGCGCAACTCGATCCCACCATATCATCATAATCAACGTCATAATCCTCTCTTATTACACCATATCATCATTTATCAATATCAATTATTACGTACACAACCGTTGAGGCGCGCAACCCGATCCCACCATATCATTAGAATCATTGTCATAATCCTCCCTCATTCCACCATATCACAACTGTTGTGGCGTGCAAACAGATCCACAAATAATCTCAATAAACGTAATCAATCCAATAGCTCAATTTACAAGAATCTCTACAATCAAAGAATTTGAAAGCAAAGCAATAAAGGAACCACGTACTAATCAAAAGAATGCTACAAGTAATACAAAAGCAACAAGACATGTCAAGTACGTGACAATTAAGATGTGCAAGTAAGACAATTAAGGTAAGTAGCAATTAATCATGGAATCATGGAAGGGACGAACAATTCAATACAGGAATAATTAATGACAAGTAAAAAAATTATGGCATAGGAAGCAATTATAACATGTAACAGTTAAGGCATGGAATGGGATAATTCATGAAATACGAGAAGACATGGAAATAATTAATTTGACAGCATATATACACGTGTCACCTCGCATATACGCCATTACACACGTAATTCACATAACATATAGTTCAAGGGTTCCTAATTCCTCCAAATCAAGGTTAAACCTAACACTTACCTTGTTCCGCAATCAAATCAAAGATCAGCCGGGGCCTTTCCTCTAAAATGTGCCTCCAACCCAATCGAATCTAACCAAAATTGACTTAACATCATCAAACAATTCTAGGGAAATCAATTACAATAGATAAAGCTAAGATCTTTATACTTTTCCCAAAAAGTCAACAAAATTCAACTCGGGGCCTCGCCGGTCAAAACCCGGCTCCAATGGTAGATTCCGACTACCCATGACCCCACGAGTTCATATATGTGATTAGTTTTAAAATCCGAGTCCAACTCGACTCTCAAAACACAATTTATTATTTTTTTCAAAAACTTGACAAGATTTCGCAAATTTTCACTTTGTTTACATGATTTTGATGGAACAATCTAAGATATATTGATGGAATATGATTAGAAATTGATTAGTATCACTCACCCTAAGTTTTTAGATGAGATTCCCTCTTCAAAATCGCCACCTACCGAGCATAGGGTTACAAAATATGAAAATGAGGCTAAAAGTCCCGTCCCTTATCTTTTTGCCCAGTTGCAGGTGTCGCAATTACGACCTGGGGTTCGCATTTGCGAACCCCAAAAATGCGAGAAATCCATCGCTATAGCAAAAAACCCACATCCCTGCTACAGTCGCAAATGCGACTTAAAGTTCGCAAATGCGAACAGTTGATACATCGCAAATTTGATCAGGTTGATCGCAAATGCGAGAAAGCACACCCAGCCCCACCTTTGCAAATGCGAACACAATGTTCGCAAATGTGAGCCTAGCCGAAGAAGTCATACATCTCAAATGCGATCTCCCACCTCGCAATTGCGAGGCCTGCAGTACCTGTTAACACCAGCAATACTAAAACTCTCCCAAACACTCTGAAACACATCCGAAAATCACCCGAGCCCTCGGGGCTCCAAAATTTAAACATCAACACAAGCCTAAAAACGTCATACGAACCCGCTCGTTCGATCAAAAAATCAAACTAACACCTAGAACTATGAACCGGACATCAAAATGTATGAATTGTCAAAGAAACTTAATAACTTTCAAATAAAAAATCGGACGTACGAATCACGTCAAATCAAGTCCGTTTTGCACCAAATTTTGCAGACAACTCCGTTTTGCACCAAGTTTTGGAACCGAAATCTGAATCTGGTAGAAACAAAGTCAACCTATGGTCAAACTTAGGAATTCTATAAACCTTCAAATTACTAATTTTCAACAAATCATGTAAAATCAAGTTAGGGACTTCAGAATTCGATTTCGGGCATACGTCAAAGTCCCAAATCACAATACAGACCCACTCGGATTGTCAAAACACTAAACCGGGTTCGTTTACACATGTTTACAGGTCAACTCAAATTAGTTTTAAGGTAAAATTTCACATTTTCTTCAAATCTTCACATAAAAACTTTCCAAAACAAGATGCGGACTGAACATACAAATCGAGGAATAGTAAACGGAGCAAGTCGAGTCTCAGAACACAGAAATAAAGGCTAAAACTCAAAATGACCTATCAGGTAATCACATTCTCCGCCTCTAAAACAAACGTTCGTCCTCGAACGGACATAGAAAGGTACCTCTATTGGTGAAAGTGTGGGTATGTACTCCGCATGTCAGACTCGCACTCCCACATGGCTATCTCGATCAGCTGACCTCTCCACCGCACTAGACCTTAAGGATAGCTCTAGACCTCAACTTTCGGATACACCGGGCTAGAATGGCCACCAGCTCCTCCTCATAAGTCAAGTCTTTGTCCAATTAGACTGAGCTGAAATCCAACGTATGGGACGGATCACTGTGATACTCTGGAGCATGGAGACATGGAAAACCGAATGAACTACTGATATGCTAGGTGGCAATGCAACCTTGTAGGCCACCGACCCCACTTTCTCAAGAATCTCAAAGGGTCTGATATACCTAGGGCTCAACTTGCCCTTCTTTCTGAACCTCATCACACCCTTCATGGGTGAAACCCGGAGCAATACCATCTCTCCAACCATGAATGCAACATCACGAACTCTCCGATCGGCATAACTCTTCTACCTAGACTAAGCTGTGCGAAGTCGATCCTGAATCATCTTGACCTTTTCCAAGGCATCCTGAACAAAATCGGTACCCAACAACCAAGCCTCTCTCGGCCCAAACCAAATAATTAATGAAAGATACCATCTCCCATATAATGCCTTATAGGGAGCCCTCTAAATACTCGATTGGTAGTTGTTGTAGGCAAACTCCGCAAGCAGCAAGAACCGATCTGAAAACCCCCAAATTCATAAGACATGCGCGAAGCATATCCTCCAATATCTGATTGGTGCGCTCAGACTGTCCATCTATTTGAGGGTGAAATATTGTACTAAACTCAACTCCTGTGTCTAACTCATATTGTACGGCCCTCCAAAAGTTCGAGGTGAACTATGTACCTCGATCAAAAATGATAGACACCAGCACACCGTAAAGACAAACGATCTCGCGAATATAGATATCAGCCAACCGCTCTAAAGAATAGGTAACTGCTACTAGAATAAAATATGCCGACTTGGTCAACCTGTCCATAATAACCCATACTGCATCGAAATTCTTCAAAGTCCGTGGGAGCCCAACAACAAAATCTATGGTAATACGCTCCCACTTCCACTCGGGAATCTCAAGCTTCTGAAGCAAACGGCCAGGCCTCTGATGCTCGTACTTTACTTGCTAACAATTCAGACACCCGGCCACATATGCAACTATATCCTTCTTCACTCTTCTGTACCAATAATGTTGCTGCAAATCCTGATATATCTTGGCGGCACCCGGATGAATGGAATACCGTGAACTGTGGGCCTCCTCAAGAATAAACTCATGAAACCCATCCACATTGGGCACACAAATCCGACCCTACATCCACAACACCCCATCATCTTCAATAGTAACCTGTTTCGCACCATCGTGCTGCACCATGTCCTTAAGGACAAGCAAATGGGGGTCTTCATACTGACGCTCTCTGGTGCGCTCATACAAAGAAGATCGAGAGACCATGCAAGCTAGGACACGGTTGGGCTCTAAAACATCTAACCGCACAAACTGATTGGACAAACCCTGAACATCTGATGCTAACAGCCTCGCACAAACTGGAATAAACACAAGGCGACCCATACTCACTACTTTCCTACTAACATCGGCCACCATATTGGCCTTCCTGGGATGAGACAAAATGGTGATATCATAGTCTTTCAACAACTCCAACCACCTCCGCTACCTCAAGTTGAGATCCTTTTGCTTGAACAAATACTGCATACTTCAATGATCCATGAACACCTCACACAACACGTCGTAGTGGTAATGCCTCCAAATCATCAGTGTGTGAATGATGGTTGCCAACCCTAGGTCATGAAACAGGGTAATTCTTCTCATGAACCTTCAATTGTCGCGATGCGTATACAATTACCTTACCATCCTGCATCTATACTGCACCGAGACCAATACACGATGTATCACAGTACACTATGTAGGATCATGAATCTTTGGGCAACACCAACACTAGAGTCGTAGTCAAGGCGGTCTTGAGCTTCTGAAAGCTCAGCTCACACTCATCCGACCACCTAAATGGAGTAACCTTATGGGTCAATCTAGTCAATGGGGTTGCTATGGTCGAAAACCCCTCTATAACCGACGATAATAACCCACCAAACCAAGGAAAATCCGAATCTCTATAGCTGAAGTAGGTCTAGGCAAGTTCTAAACTGCCTCAATTTTTTTAGGTTCCACTTTTATGCCCTCGGCCGATACAACATACCCCAAAAAGGCGACCGAGTCTAACCGAAACTCATACTTTGAAAACTTGGCATATAACTGACTATCTATTAGAGTGTGAAGCACAACTCGAAGATGTTGTTCATGCTCCTCTTGACTGCGGGACTAGATCAAGATATCATCAATGAATACGATCAATAAAGAATCCAAATAGGACTTAAATACCTGGTTCATCAAATCCATAAATGTTGTTGGGGCATTTGTCAACACAAATGACATCACTAGGAAGTCATAGTGCCTATACCAAGTCTGAAATGCTGTCTTAGGGACATCTGATGCCCTAATCTTCAACTGATTATAGCCAGACCTCAAATCAATCTTCAAAAATACCTTCGCACCCAGAAGCTGATCAAATAAGTCATCAATCCTCGATAACGGATACTTGTTTTTGATAGTGAATTTGTTCAACTGCCAATAATCTATACACATCCTCATCGAACCATCTTTCTTCTTCACGAACAACACGGGCGCACCCCAAGGTGAGACACTAGGTCTAATGAATCCCTTATCAAGTAAATCTTGCAACTACTCCTTCAGTTCCTTCAACGCACACGGGGACATACGGTATGGTGGAATAGAAATGGGTTGAGTGCCCAGAGTCAAATCAGTACAGAAGTCAATATCTCTGTCGGGTGTCATCCCCGGCAGATCTGCAAGAAACACCTCTGAAAACTCATGCACATCAGGTACCGAATCAATGGAAGGAACCTCTGCACTAGAATCGCGAATATAGGCCAAATAAGCTAGATATACCTTCCCTATAATACGTCTAACTTTGACATAAGAAATAATATTACTGGTAGAATGGCCAGGAGTCCCTCTCCACTCTAATCGAGGCAACCCCGGCATGGATAAGGTCACCCTCTTGGCGTGACAATCCAATATAGTATGATAAGGTGACAACTAATCTATGCCCAAAATAACACCAAAGTCTACCATATCAAGAAGTAGGAAATCTACATTAGTCTCAAGACTCCTAATACTAATCACACACGAGCGATACACACAGTCTACAATTGAATCTCCCACCGGCATGGACACGTATATAAGAACACTCAAACAATCACGAGGCACAACCAGATATGAAGAAAAATAGGATGACACATAGGAATAAGTAGAGCTAGGATCAAATAGAACTGAAGCATCTCTATGGAAAACTAGAAAAGTTCCTATAATAATGACGTTAGATAACTCAGCCTCAGGTCTAGCTAGGAATGCATAAAATTGGGGCTGAGCCCCACCACCCTGACCTTCGTCTCTTGGACGGCCTCTAGTTGGCTGACCACCACCTCTAACGGCCTGGCCTCTATCTCTAACGGCCTGACCTCCACCTCTGGCAGACTGAATCCTGCCTCTAGCTGGTTAAGTGGGCGGTGAAGCAACCGATGCCGGAACCATGACATAAGAACTCTGTTGTGACATGATGCTCAACAATCTCGAGCAATACCTCCTGATGTGACCAGTACCCCCATACTGGAAATACCCCTCTTGTTGTTGTGGCTACTAATGCTGAAGCTGACCCGAACGAGCCAGATAACCACGGTGGTAGCTTTGGATCGGAGAGCACTAATAGGAGCTGATGGTGCACAGTAGGCTAGAAACCCAGAATGAGATACATAAGGACCATGACTACTCGAGGCACTGTGGGATGCCTGAAGCGCTGACTGAAATGGCCTTGGTGGATGGATTCTACCAAAAGTACCCCTTCCTCCAGATGAGGTACCACTGAAACCACCAGAATGACGAGGCCTCTTATCACACACAGGCCCCCTCTCCTGAACACGAACCATCTCGATCCGTCTAGAAATATCTACGGCCCTCTGGAAAGAAATATTATCTCCAGTCCCCTTGGCCATTTATAGTCTGATACTGAAAGTGAACCCATCAATGAATCTCCTCACTCTCACCCTCTCAGTAGGGAGGAAAACAATGGCATGGCGAGCTAGGTCCACAAATTGAGTCTCATACTGGGTGACGGTCACGCCACCCTACTGAAGGTGCTCAAACTGCCTACGATACTCCTCCCTCAGAGTGAAAGGATTGAACTTCTCTAGAAATAGCTGTGAAAACTGATCCAGGTAAGTGCAGGTGATCTAGCTGGTCTATTTAACATATAATCTCTCCACCATCTCTTGGCAGAATCGGTCATCTGGAACACTGCAAAGTCGACCCAATTGGTCTCAACAATACCCATGTTACGCAACACCTCGTGGCAATGGTATAAGTAGTCATGTGCGTCCTCAAAAGGTGCACCGCTGAAATGAATAGGAAAAAGCTTGGTAAAGTTATCTAGCCTCAACAAGGCCTCATAAGACATAGCAGGCCTATCCTAGGCCTGTGCCTCCATAACCGACTGAACTACCCTAATAGGTTGGGCCACTAGAGTTTGATATAGGGGAGCCACCTACTCTGGGGTATGTGTAACAGGAGTCTGTGCTCCTCCCCCAGCCTGAGAGACGGCTGGTGCCACCAGAAATGCACCGGTCTAGGCCACACTCCATAAGGCCCACCAAGTGGACTAGAGCGTCCTAGAGTACTTGAGTGGCTATGAATCCCTCCGCGACCTGAGCTGGCCCGACGGGCACGGTCTGAGCTAGGACCTCCTCCTTATGATCAATCTGAGGCTTCACTATTGGTGGTGCTGCTCGAGCTTTAGGCTGAGCTCTGCCTCTGCCTCGGCCCCCGCCCCTGGTAGTAGCTGCTACATGAGGCTCCGGTTGCAGATGTTGTGCGTGTTCTCACCATCTGCGAGAGAATAAGAATAGAATGGTTCAATCATCAATGATAGAATGAAATCACACGATAGAGAAAGAAAGAAGTGAAATTTTTTCCTAAAACTCCATTGCCTTTGGAAGAAAAGTACAGACGTCTAGGTACCGATCCTCCAAACTCTACTAAGCTTGCACATGACTCATGAAACCTAGGCAACCTAGTGCTCTGATACCAACTTGTCATGACCCGGAATCCCAACCTCTAAAATCTACACAAGCAGTGCAGAGTGTAGTATGGGTGCAACCGACCCCATGTACTCTGTAAGTGCTGAGCCTAACCTCGATGAAGTAGTGACGAGGCTAGAACAGTCCACTTACAAAAACATGTACGTAGTAACATTAATAATAATAATAATAGGGAAGGAATGTAAGGCAGTCAATTTATGAAAATGTGCTCAAAACCGCACAATCAAAGAAACTAGAAAAACAGATCTCATAATTTCATATAAGAATGTTGAAAACCAACACAATAACAACAACAGTACACCATACACCATCTGTTGCGTCACGCAACCCGATCCCACCGTACGCACACAATCCTCATTTATTTCACCTTTGCATCATTTATCAATATCAAGAATCACGTATTCAATCTGTTGCGGCGCGCAACCCGATCCCATCATATTATCATAATCAACATCTTAATCCTCCCTTATTAAACCATATAATAATTTATCAATATCAAGTATTACGTACACAACCGTTGCGGCGCACAACCCAATCCCACCATATCATCAGAATCATTGTCATAATACTCCCGTAGTCCACCATATCACAACCATTGCGGCGTGCAATCCAATCCAAAAACAATCTCAATAAACATAATCAATCCAGTAGCTCAATTTACAAGTACAATCAAAGGATATGAAAGTTAAGCAATAAGGGAACCACGTACTAGTCAAAGGAATGCTACAAGTAATACGAAAGTAACAAGACAAGTCAAGTACGTGACAATTAAGATGTGCAAGTAAGACAATTAAGGCAAGTAGCAATTAATCACAGAATCAGGGAAGGGACGAACAATTCAATACAGGAATAATTAATGACAAGTAATAAATTACGGCATAGGAAGCAATTAAAGCAAGTACAAGTGAAGGCATGGAGTGAGATAATTCATGAAATACGAGAAGACATGGAAACTATTATTTTGACAAAATATATACACTCGTCACCTCGCATATACATTGTTACACACGTAATTCACATAACATATAGATCAAGGGTTCCTAATTCCCCCAAAATCAAGGTTAGACCCAACACTTACCTCGTTCTGCAATCAAATTGAAGCTCAAACAGGGCCTTTCCTCTAAAATTCACCTCCAACCCAATCGAATCTAACAAAAATCAACTTAATATCATCAAACAATGCTAGGTAAATCAATTACACTAGATAAAGCTAAGATCTTTATACTTTTTCCAAAAAGTTAACCCAGGGCTGGCCCGGTCAAAAACTGTGTCCAATGGTAGATTCCGACTATCCATGACCCCACGAGTTCATTTATGTGATTAGTTTCAAAATTCGAGTCAAAATCGACTCTCAAAACTCAAATTATTATTTTCTCAAAAACATAACAAGGTTGCACAAATTTTCACTTTGATTCTCATGATTTTGATGTTAAAATCTAAGATAAATTGATGGTATATGATTAGAAATAGATTATAATCACTCACCCAAAGTTTGTATATGAAATTCCCTCTTCCAAATTACCTCATACCGATCCTAGGGTTTCAAAATATGAAAATGAGGCTAAAACTATTGTCCCTCAGCTTTTTGCCCAGTCGCAGATGCCGCAATTACGACCTCGGGTTTGCAAATACAAACCCTGCAAATGCGAGAAATCCATCACAAAAGTGAAGAACCCATATCCTTGCTACAGTCGCAAATGCGACTTAAAGTTCACAATTGCGAACAGTTGACACATCGCAAATGCGACCAGGCTGATCGCAAATGCCAGAAAGCTCACCCAGCCCCACCTTTGCATATGCGAACACAATGTTCTCAAATATGAGCCTAGTAGAAGAAGTCAAACATCGCAAACGCAAACTCCCACCTCGCAATTGTGAGGCCTGCAGTACCTGTTAGCTCCAGCAACAGTAAAACTCTCCCAAACACTCCGAAACGCATCCGAAACTCACCCGAGCCTTTGCGGCTCCAAACAAAATATCAACACAAGCCTAAAAATATCATATGAACTCGCTCGCATGATTAAACTACCAAAATAACACCTAGAACTACGAATCGGACATCAAAATGTATGAAATTTTCAAAGAAACTCAAGAACTTACAAATTTACAACAGACTGTTCGAATCACATCAAATCAACTCCGTTTTGCACTAAATTTTGCAGACAAATCATAAATAGTGAAGTGAACCTATTTCAAGTTCCGGAACCAAAATCTGAACCCGGTAGCAACAAAGTCAACCTATTATCAAACTTAGAAATTCTTTAAACCATCAAATTACTAGTTTTCAACAAATAACGTTAAATCAAGTTAGGGACTTCCAAATTCGATTCCGGGCATACGTCCACGTCCCAAATCATGAAACGGACCCACTGGTACCGTCAAAATACTGATCCGGATCCGTTTACACAAAATGTTTACCGTAGTTAACTCAAATTAGTTTTTAAGGCAAAAATTTATCATTTTCTTTAATTCTTCACAGCAAAACTTTCCAGAACAAGACATGAACTGCGCATACAAATCGAGGAATACTAAACGGATCTAGTCAATGTCTCAAAACACAGAATAAAGGCTAAAACTCAAAATGACCTATTGGGTCATCACAAAAGTCTGAACAAAATATGATATTGTTTGGAAGAATGAAATTAGGTATATAAGATAAAGGAGGAGACTTCAAGGCCTGCGAACGAGACAACGGTGCTACCTCTAAATCTCCAAGCAATTCGGATACAGCTCACTGTCAACTACCGCCATCAGCAACACCTGGATCTCCACATGAAGTGCAGAGTATAGTATGAGTATAACCGACCTCATATACTCAATAAATAGCAAGCCTAACCTCGAGCTATAAGCAGTGACGAGCTTGGTAAGGTCCGATGCTCACTTACAACAATAAAAAACAACAGTAACAGCAGAATGATGGCATATAAATAAAAGCAGCTCAAATAATACATGCTCAACTCTAGCACAATAAGAGAGGAAGTTGGCATGCTTTTCAGGTATATCAGTCAAGGTATTAACTTTTCCACAAAAATCACTTAGACAGAGATTTATCAAGGTAAAATATGTCTTCAAGCTCTAAACATCAAGTAGAGACATCAAATACTAATTAGCATAAGGAAAATACAATTATATGCCTACATATCAATTATAGATGCTAAAATCAACAACACTATAGTATAATCATCAAGTATACACAATCTCAACACATCTATTGTATCTGGTGCAAGAACTCCTCTATCATACTCTCAGCACTCTTACGATATCTGGCAAAACGCCCCTGAATCATCACATACACGCACAAACACTCAGCATTGTACGTGTTCCTGGTATAATGCGCTTCACTAATTATATATCAAGTGCTCGCACTCACAAGTTATAACTTGACTCTGGAGGGATAGATCCTAGCCCAAGCGCTGCTTTGATCAAAGTGAACGATTAATCACTAAGCCCAATATAGAGCCTGACATAGTGTCTCCCCACAATCCATATCAACACTCAACAACCAATGCCACTCAACCCAATACAGGGCCTAGACAAACATTTCCTCCCAATCAATATTAACGCGGCTCTATGAGCAAAGATCAATCATCAGTCCACTCATGTGTTCATATGCCAAAATCTCACATAATCATAATCAATATACCAATGTGTCAAACTCAACTTAAACACGTGTAACACACAACAATATCAATAACATGTGAGATAACATATAAAAAGTGCATAGAGACAGAGATATAACATGTGAATATAATATCATAACTGAAAATATGACTACCGCTAAGGCAAATAGCTCAATATAGAATAAATAGCCCTATCATATATCAACAGATAAGCAAATAGCCTAGACATGATTTCTAGCATGAATAATAGCTCGCGTAGTCATACAAATAGAGAAAACACGGTATCAAAGAAGCATGATAGCAAAACAAGGCATAAGCCTAAGATATACCCGGTTCATGAATAACCACGGTGCACGCATATACACTCGTCACCTCGCATATACGTTAACCCCAACATATAACAAATGTTATAGCCAACAGGGAAATACCCTTAGTCCAAGACTAAGCAAGATACTTACATTATCCGAGCTAGTGTTCAACCTCAGTTCACCTCAAAACCTCGCTCTAGCCCTCCAATCATCATCCAAAGGAGTCAGCAATGCCATAGGAAGCGATCCCAATCCATAAAGCTTTGATCTTGGAAGAAATTTGACGAGCACAAAACATAAACAGAAAATTAATGCTCACTAGTCAAAGATAGTATAGTATAATATTATCTCCACATAGATTGAATTTAAATAATATTCTAGTAATTTCTTATTAAATGCTATCTAGGATAATTAACACTTGAATTAGGTTGTTTATGACTATAATTAACGGCCTAAAAAAAGATTTCAACTAATTAGACTTGATCATTGAGAGTGAGTTTGAACTAAAATGGATTGTAAACAATATAAGAAATAAGGGTCATGATAGGATAGTTGTATGATAGCTATTTGGGGTCTAACTTTGCTTGAGTTCACTTCAAATATTCTAATGATTCTCACAAATTCACACAATAATTAGTTTAAACATAAGGTTAAGATTCCTCTCTTGATTAAATTTGAACTCTACAAAATAAACCAGTCTGAAGCACTATGAAGATATGCAAGAACATGTTAATGGAATAATATTTAGAAAAACGTCTCTTGAATATTCTCCTAACTTAGTTTAATAATAATTCAAGAAGCTCTCTCGATCACTTAGAAGAATTATTAAATTTAACCAAATCAAATAATGCAAAGATAATCACCAAAATATTCTTCTTTCGATTAAATAAATCATCAAATAGAGTTACAATAATTTAAAGCTCTATCAACATATCAATAACAATGGAAAAATTCATCTAAAAATTGATCAAAGACATAAGCAACATCAACATTAATGATTCGATATGAACTCCCATTTGCATCGATTGTTGGTTGAAATCTTGATAAAATCATATGTCTCCTTTCCTTAGTTGCTCCTCAAATTCTTCATAGGTCAAAAGTCCCCTCCAAATTGTGTGTTTTGCTGCTTCATGCCTCGCGTCTCCACATGCGGCGCGGTAGTGTAATTTTTCTAGAGTATAATTTCTTCTTAATTTTAAACATCCGGACTCCAAACACAATGCGGTTTAATTTCTTGTGGTTTTACTCAAACTTCAAAGCTACAAATCATCCAATTTAGCTCCAAAATCACTTCTTAACCCGGAATCATCTCTTATAAGTCATAATACACATAATAAGTATAAATAGTAGTCATTTGAGCTCAAACACGAATATCGTGCAGTAATTAGTAAATGTGGCTAAAACACGGAGCCTATCATCAATACCCCATACTTACACCATTGGTCGTCCTCAAGCAATCAAACTACATTTCAAATAGAGATGATTTATTTTTCAAACAACTTCATTAACTCATCATGCGAATAATATTTAAAGCAGACCAAATATCCCATCATAAAAACTTTGCCTCAAGACTCAACTCAAAAGTACCAAGTAGTTTTTTCAAAACCTGCTCACTTACTCTAACACAGAGGCCAAAGACATTACTTTTTCGTCGCAAGTCATGTGCCCTCGCACCAACAATGGAGGAGTAGTTCCCACACAATAAATTTCAAGCACAATTAGGAACTCAAAAGTAGAAAAAATTCACTTACTCTCAGAAATAAAATTTATATGTCACAGAAGATATATCATAGGCTTGCTCGTAGTGTAATACTCTACTAATTTGAGCTTATTTAGTCAAGGATCAAGTAGGACTTAATTTGATTAAAATGTGCGTTGCGGGACGGGTAGGACATATTTGGATAATAGTGACAACACCTCCCTAAGAACTTTATTGCATATATATTAACATTTCAAACCCCATACTTGTGTTGAACCACACCTCAATCTTCACAAAATAATAGCACCAAAATTCTAATTTCTTTAATCACAAACAAGATAAGAACTACCACTAGCAATGAATCAATTTTATTCTTTCCTAATACATACACAATCTCTGTTTTTTTTTTCTTTGAAGTTATTATTTTTCTTCGTCATTATTTTAGCAAATTCACTTTTTTTTTTCAATTCCCTACAAGTGGCTCTCATAATTTTTTAAACAATGCACCTTTCTCCAAATTTCTGGGTTTCACTCAAAAATCCAAAAATACTTTCACTTAGCTTTTAACAAGCTCATAATAATTTCAGGTGCTCAAGAGAAGTAAAAGGTTCAAACGGAATGTCAATTCAAATAAAGAGGTCAGGCTTGTAATGTGGTTGCCAAAGAAATAGGATTACAGGCTCAAAGGGGCTAACTAGGATATATATAATTAGGTGGAAATCAGGCATCTATCTGGTTCAATAACAAAATGCCATAACTTTCTAAACTGAACAATGCTGCTATTTTGCTTTACAAATACACGGAGAAAGTTCTAGACATCAACGGATAGATATAAAATTATCAACAAACCTTATTCACACCTTGGCACATAACTCACTCCTTACCGGATATATCCTGACTCTCTAGTCAAAGCAGTTAAGCATAATTAAAATCAAACATTTTAAGGCACTTATACGCGAGTCATGAAATGAGCCTAAGCGTCATAACTAAGGCATTCACCACAACTCACGGCACAATAAAGTCAAGAGACATTATCTCCAATTACTACTATGACACAAGATTTTTCTATTCCTACCAAAATACAAACTAACTACACCCGGTTCAAGCAAAACCTTTGGAAAAGAATCGCGGTACAAAGTAAAATCAAGGGGAAAGCTTTACTCTATCTAATAAACAAAAAAAATTAATAAAATAAAAGACATATTTTTATATTTTTAATTATTTTTCTATTTTTTCCTTTCGACTTTAAATCCCTCAAGAAGACAGTCAAAGAAATCCATCATCAGACAAAATCAAACTAATAATTACTAATTATTACAGGCCACTAGAATTTAGAGTTAAGATTATTACAGTCCAAATTGTCTAAGAAAGCACGAAAAAAATCAAACAACACCAAGTGGCAAAGTCAAAACAAATAAGTACAAACAAACAGGAGCACCCCCACCCCACACTTCACAAATTGCATTGTCCCCAATGCAAAGCAACAAAAACAAGGGTGAAAAAAGTGTCTTCCTAAGGCCCTAGGCCTAATCATCAGCATCCTCAAAGATGCGCAGATATTTTTCATCATCTGATGGCATAGAGTTGACATCCTCATCAGGTGGCAACCCACCTTCCTCATCCAAAACCAACCACTGTTGTGTAATAGCAGGGAGGGGATGATCATACTACAGCTGAGCCAAGTTAACCACCCCTCTCTCGGTGCGAATGTGAATATCCACAAATATCATCTGCAATGTCTCCTCCACAAGAACCATCTTCTGGTCCATAGTAGCAGCAGCACCAGGAGGGTCAATCATGGAAATAACATCAAAGACCTTAGTAGGTTGCGGGACTGGAATCACCCGATCATGGTGATACTCCTCATCTACATGATGCCTTCTCAGCATCCGAGTGATCATACTCGGGTAAAAAAGTCAGCGAGCCCCAAAAGGCCGCACTCGATCCATGTGGTCCAGCATAATCATCCCAAGATCAAACTCCATCCGGGTCAAGAAAGCATAGATCAAAAGACTTTCACCCTTGACACATCCGTCTCACTTGTAGTACGCATGATTTATGCATTGACCAAATGCAACAAAACCTTGGTCTGACACTGGAAAGTTCCCTTCTTCATATCCTTGTGACATTTATTTTCATCCCTCGTACAAGTAGCAACAAAATTAGCTCCACACATATGGCGACGGATATCTAGATAGTCAGGCCAACAAAGAAACCTCTGAAAAAACCTGTGGGAATGCCAAGTGAACCCCATAACCCGGTTGATCACCTGTTAGGAAAAAGGATCATTTTGCCTCAAACCTCCACCTTATACACAATATCTAAACTAGCCTCAGGTTGCTAGTTGGCGTAAAATACTTTTACCATGTTCACGTTCACCGCATCATCGGGATAGAACAATATCTAAAAATCCAAAGCCCGGATGTTTTAATAGATCACCGAGTACTTCCGGTACAGCTTCCCATTATCAATTGTTATCTTGGGATCTGGGTTCACATCAGGAACAAAGGTCCTAACCAATTCCTAGCAAGCGCCAGAACAGCCCGAATGCCAAACCTATACCTAGAGACCATGCCAGCATTAAGGTCAATTTTCTCTATCTCCTCATCAGCTAGAGTAGAGGGTTCCGCCCACCTACCTTAACTCCTACTACTTGAAGCAACTTTGGAGGAACTGGTGTTAGCACGCTTGCTCGCCTGACGAGACATTGTACCTGCACAAGACGAACACAATTACCTACAACACTTAGAATAAAATACAAGACCAAAATAGTGACTACCACACTGTCACGACCCGGAATTTCCAACCTCGGGACCGTGATGGCGCCTAACATCCACTTGCTAGGCAAGCCGACATTAATAAAGAAATTAACTAATTTTACAATTAATTCAAAGTAATGACAATAACGGGAAAATAACTCAAAATTTAATGAAGTGTGAATACAAGCAAGGTGATACTGACTACTCCCAGAATTCCAGAGTCACGAGTACATGAGCAACTAAAAGTCTACAAATGTAGCTTGAAGTAAATACAACTGTTTGAAAGAGAAACAGTAAAGATAGGAAATGGAAGAGGACTTCAAGGTCTGTAAATGCCAGCAGATCTACCTCGAATCTCCGCATTAAAAGTAATCCGAGATGACGCACCTCAAGCACCGCTAGACTAATATCGGTATCTGCACAAGAAGTACAGAAGTGCAGTATGAGTACAACCGACCCAATATACTCCATAAGTGTCGAGCCTAACCTCAACGAGGTAGTGCCGACGCTATGACAAGACACCTTCGTAAAAACCCTATATAAATATATAAAGCAGCAAATAACAAGTAGAACGATAAGATATTAACTGTGAGGGGACATGAGAAAGGGGAGATATCATAAAAACTGCAAATAGAAAATCACAAAATAACATCTTCCAAAATAAACCATGATATAACCAAGTAAATCACCAAAAACGGAAAATCAAACAAGGCAATGATATGAAAATGGCACAGCATCACCCTTCATGCTTTTACTCTCGTCCTCACCATGTAATGTCATGAATATAATGGCACGACATCACCCTTCGTGCTTTTACTCACCGGCACAGCATCATCCTTCGTGTTTTTACTCTCAAATCTCTCAATATATGATAATGAATGCAAATAAGGCATGACAACACCCATCGTGCTTTTCTCACTTCCTCACCAAGCAACAATACAAATCTGAATAATAAAGACAAGGCGGGGAGTAATTTCACTTCAAATATGGTGCCATGATATCAAACTTCAACTTTCAAAATATTCAACATCTTTAAAATAAATAATAAATACAAAGCAAATAATGAAAAGAGTAATAATCTAACCTAAGCATGGATAACATAATTAACGAAACAACATAATAGAAAGAAATAATTTTCACCCGCATGCTTTAAGACAATGACAATGCATAGGTACTAATCACCTCATATATTTGTTGCCCCCACATATAAAATACGTAACAAATAGGCCAACAAATCATAACCCCTCAAGTCAAGGTTAACCACGATACTTACCTCGCTCCGCAACTAAATCACTGCTCAACCGCGGCTTTTCCTCTAGAATTAGGCTCCAAACCAATCAAATATAACCAGATATAGTTCAAATAATTCAAAATAAGCCTTAGAAACTACCCACGAGTGAAAATTTTCAATCTTTAATGATTTTGAAAAAAGTCGACCCCGAGCTCGCTTGGTCAAAACCCAATTACCCATTCACCCCCGAGCTCGATTATGTGATTAGTTTCGAAATTCGACCTCAATTTAAGGTCTCAATCTCAATTTCTCAAAATCTCCAATTTCTACCTAAACTCTAGTTCCTACCATGAAAAAGTAAAGATTAAAGGTTAAAAATCAATGGGTGTTTATGAAAATGTAAGAAAACAAGTTAAAATCTACTAACCTATGAAGTTGGGGTGAAAACTCTCCTCACAATAGCCTCTAGGCCAAGATCAAACTTGAAAAGGGTGAAAAATTGGGAAGAACCCCGATTTTGGACTGTTTTAAATCACTGGTGTCAGGTCTTCTTCGCGTTCACGAAGGACCTGACGCGATTGCGAAGGACCTGATGCGATTGCGAAGGACCTGACGCGATCGCGAAGTATATCGGCCTAACTAGCCTTCATGTTCGCGAGATATGCTCCGCATTCGCGGTGGCCTCACCAACCTGGCCTTCGCGTTCGGGAGCCTAGGCTCGCGTTCGCGTAGTGCATTAGCCCAGCCTTCCCAGAATCCGCTTAACCCATCACATTCGTGAAGGGTAATCCCTCCACTGCGTCGCATTTACAATTCGTTCTCTGCATTCACGTAGAAGAAATCCTCCCATGTCCCAGTGTCTACTTCGTGATCGCGAAGCACATAACATCAGACACCAGAAAAATAGCTGAAGCCTACAACTCTAAGTCCAAAAATGACCCGTAACCTATCCGAAACTCATCTGAGCCCCTCGGACTCCAAATAAAACATGCACAAAAGAGTAGTAACATCATATGAACTCGCTCGCAAGATCAAGTTACCAAAATAACACCTAGAACTGTGAATCTTACATTAAAACGCATGAATTGTTTTAAAGAAATTCAAGAAATTTCAAATTCATAATTGAGCGTCTAGATCCTATCAAATCAACTCTGTTTTGCACCAAATTTTGCATACAAGTTTTAAATAGTAAAATTAACCTATACCAAGTTTCGAAACCAAAAAATTTCAACCTGATATCCATAAAGTCAACCTATGGTCAAATCTAGGAAATATTTAAACCTTCAAATTACTAGTTTTCAACAAATCACGTTAGGGACTTCCGAATTCAATTCTGGGCATACGCTTAAGGCCAAAATCACAATACGGACCCACCAGGATCGTTAAAATACTGCTTCGGGGTAGCTTACACAAAATGATGATCGTAGTTAACTCAAGTCATTTTTACAACTAAAATTCATATTTTCTTCAATTTTTCACATAAAATCTTTCCGGAAAGATACGGACTGCGAATGCAAATCTACAAACATTAAATGGAGCTAATTGAGGTCTCGGAATATGGAGATAAGGGCTAGAACTCAAAGTGGCATATCGGGTCATCGCATTCTCCACCTCTAAAACAAACGTTCGTCCTCAAACGGACATAGAAAGATACCTGAACTGGTGAAAAGGTGGGGGTATCTATTCCGTATATCG
This sequence comes from Nicotiana tomentosiformis, assembly GCF_000390325.3. Classification (NCBI taxonomy): domain Eukaryota; kingdom Viridiplantae; phylum Streptophyta; class Magnoliopsida; order Solanales; family Solanaceae; genus Nicotiana; species Nicotiana tomentosiformis. The sequence continues at coordinate 82,581,959 of NC_090820.1, forward strand.
AACTTGGACTCCGACGTAGCTACCTATCCACTGCATTATTACAAAAGGATAACTCTTAGACCTCAACTTCTAGACATGTCGTACTAGAATGGCCACCCACTTCTCATTGTAAGTCAATCCTTGTCCAATTAGACTGAGCCGAAATATAATACATGGGACAGATCACTGTGATACTTTTGGAGCATGGAAACATGGAATGCTGGGTGAACTGCTAATAAGCTAGATGGCAATACAAGCTTATAGGCCACCCCACCAACTCTCTCAAAGATCTTAAAGGGTATGAAATACCTAGGGCTCAACTTGACTTTCTTCCCAAACCTCATCAAACCCTTCAAGGGTGAAACCCAGAACAAAACCCTCTCTCCAACCATGAATGCAACATCACGAACTCTCTGATTGGCATAACTCTTCTACCTAGAATGTGTTGTACGAAGTCGATCGTGAATCATCTTGACCTTTTCCAAGGCATCCTACACCAAATCAGTACCCAACAATCGAGCCTCTCCCTACTCAAACCAACCAACTAGCGAACAACACTGCCTCCCATATAAGGCCTCATAAGGAGCCATCTGAATACTCGATTAATAGATGTTGTTATAGGCAAACTCCGAAAGTGGGAAGAACAGAACCCAAGGACCCCCAAAATCCATAACACAGGAGCGAAGCATATCCTCCAATATATGAATGGTGCACTCGGACTTCCCGTCCGTCTAGGGGTGAAATGTAATGCTCAACTCAAATCGTGTGCCTAACTCACACTGTACAGACCTCCAGAAATTTGATGTGAACTACATGCCTCAATCAGATATAATGGACACCAGCAAATCGTGAAGATGAACAATCTCGCGGATATAGATCTTAGCCAATCACTCCGAAGAATAGGTAGCTTCCACCGGAATAAAATGCGACCGGTTTGGTCAACCTATCTACAATGACCTATATTGCATCAAAAAATTTCAAAGTCCACGGGAGCCCAACAATAGAATCCATGGTAATACGCTCCTACTTCCACTCGGGAATCTCAAGTCTCTGAAGCAAACCGCCAGGCCTCTGATGCTCATACTTCATTTGCTGGCAGTTCAAACACCGAGCCACATACTCAACTATATCTTTCTTCATTCTTCACTACAGATAATGTTGCCTAAAATCTTGATACATATTGTCGGCAGCCGGATGAATGAAATACCGCCAACTTTGGGCCTCCTCAAGAATAGACTCACGAAGCCCATCCACATTAGGCACACAAATTTGAACCTGCATCCGCAACACCTAATCATCTCCCATAGAAACCTCCTTGGCATCACCGCGCTGCATTGTGTCCTTAAGGACAAGCAAATGAGGATTGTCATACTGACACTCTCTGATGTGCTCATACAAAGAAAATGAGAGACCATGTAAGCAAGAACTCGACTAGGCTCCAAAACATCTAACCTTATGAACTGATTGGCCAAGGCCTGAACATCTGATACTAGAGGTCTCTCACCAACTGGAATATATGCAAGGCTTCCCATACTCACAGCCTTCCTACTTAAGGCATCGGCCACCTCATTGGCCTTCCCGAGATGGTACAAAATGGTGATATCATAGTCTTTTAACAGCTCTAACCACCTTCGCTGCCTCAAGTTAAGATCCTTTTGCTTAAACAAGTACTATAGACTCCAATGATTCGTGAATACCTCACACGACATGCCGTAGAGGTAATGCCTCCAAATCTTCAATGCATGAACAATAGCTGCCAACTCTAAGTCATGAATAGGATAATTCTTCTCATGAATCTTCAAGTGCCGAGATGTGTATGCAATCACCCTACCATCCTGTATCAATACTGCACCAAGCCCAATATGTGATGCATCACAATACACAGTGTAGAATCCTGAACATGTAGGCAACACCGATACTGGGGTTGTAGTCAAAGCAGTCTTGAGCTTATCAAAGCTCAACTCACACTCATCGAACCACCTAAATGAGCACCCATCTTGGTCAATCTAGTCAATGGACTGAAATAAATGAAAGCCCCTCCACGAACTGGCCATAATAAACTGCCAAACCTAGGAAGCTACGAATCGTTGTAGTTGAAGTAGGTCTAGGCCATTTCTGAACTTCCTCAATCTTTTTAGGATCCACCTTAATTCCCTCGTTAGATACAACATGCTCCAAAAAGGCAACTGAGTCCAACCAAAACTCGTACTTTGAAAACTTAGCATATAACTGACTATCTCTCGGAGTCTAAAGTACAATCCGATGATATTGTTCATAATCCTCTCGATGCGGGAGTAGATCAAAATATCATCAATGAAGACTATTACAAAGGAATACAAATAGGGCTTAAATGCCAGATTCGTCAAATCCAAAAATATTGTTGGGGCATTTGTCAAACCAAATGACATCACTAGGAACTCATAATGCCCATACTGAGTCCGAAAAGTTGTCTTAGGGACATCCAATGCCCTAATCTTCAATTGATTGTAGCCAGGCCTCAAATAATTATTTAAAATACTTTGGCACCCTGAAGCTGATTAAATAAGTCATCAATCCTCGGCATGGGATACTTGTTCTTGATAGTGACTTTGTTCAACTACTGATAATATATACACAACATCATCGAACTATCCTTCTTCTTCACGAACAACACTGGTGCACCCCAAGGCGAGACACTAGGTCGAATGAATCCCTTATCAAGCAAATACTGCAACTGCTCTTTTAGTTCCTTCAACTCAGGCGGGGACATATGGTATGGTGGAATAGAAATGGGTTGAGTGCCTGGAGCCAAGTCAATGCAGAAGTCGATATCTCTGTCTGGTGGCATCCTCGTTAAATCTGCAGGAAACACCTCTAGAAACTCACGCATAATTGGTACTGAATCCATGGAAGGAAACTCCGCACTAGGATCACAGATATAGGCCAAATATGCTAGATATCCCTTCTTGACCATACATCGAGCCTTCACATAAGAAATAACCTTGCTGGTAGAATGGCCAGGAGTCCCCTTCCACTTTAATCGGGCAACCCTGGCATGGCTAAGGTCACCGTCTTGGCATGACAGACCAATATAGCATGATAAGGTGACAGCCAATCCATGCCCAAAATAACATCAAAGTCCACCATATCAAGAAGTAGGAGATCTACACTAGTCTCAAGGCTCCCGATAGAAACCACGCATGAGCGATAAACAAGATCTACAACAATAGAATCTCCCACGGGCGTGGACACATATACAGGAGCACTCAAATAATCATTAGGCATAACTAGATAAGAAGAAAAATAGGATGACACGTAGGAATAAGTAGAGACCGGATCAAATAGAATTAAAGCATATCTATGGCAAACTGGAACAATACCTGTGATGACGGCGTTAGATGACTCGGCCTAAAGTCTAGATGGAAATGCATAAATACGGGTCTAGGCCCCACCACTCTAACCTCCGCCTCTCGGACAACCTCTAGTTGGCTGGCCTCCACTTCTAATGGCCTGACCTCTACCTCTAGTAGCCTGACCCCGCCCTCTAGCTGGCTGAGCCAGCGGTGAAGCAACCGGTGCCGGAACCATGGCACGAGAACTCTGTTGTGGCATGCCGCCCTGTGACCTAGGGAAAAACCTAGCAATGTCCCTCGGATCTCCACAAGTATAACAAGCCCTCGGCTTTTATGACTGCTAACCCAGATACTGCCTTCCTTATCTTACCATAAATCATCTTTATCCGTCTAGCAATCTCTACAGCCCTCTAAAAAGAAATATCATCCCCGGTATCCTTGGTCATCTGTATCCTAAGACCGAAAGTAAGTCCATCAATGAATATCCTCACTCTCTCCATCTTAGTAGGGAGTAAGATAACTGCATGGTGAGCTAGGTCCATGAATCGGGTCTCATACTAGGGTAACAGTCATACTACCCTGCTGAAGGCGCTCTAATTGCCTGCGGTGCTCCTCTCTCAAAGTGAAAGGAATAAACTTCTCTAGAAACAACTGCAAAAACTGCTCCTAAGTGTGTTGCGGTAAACCAGTTGGTCTGCTCCGCACATGATCCTGCCACCATCTCTTGGCCGAACCGGTTATCTGAAATATTGCAAAGACTACTCCATTGGACTCAGCAATACCCATGTTGTTTAGCACCTCAAAGTAACGGTCCAAATAATCTTGTGGGTCCTCAGAAGATGCACCACTGAAGTGAATAGGGAAGAGCTTTGTGAATTTATCCAACATCATCAATCCCTAAGAAAACATCGCGGCCTCTCCTCGGTCTGTGCAGAAATAACAGGCTGAACTACCCCAACTAGCTAGACTGCTGGAGTTTGATAAATGGGAGCCATATGCTCCGGAGTGTGAGTAGCGGGAGTCTGTGCTCCACACCCAATGTGAGAGACGGTTGGTTCCACCGGAAATGAACCGATATGTGCCACACTCTCCATAAGGCCCACTAAATAGACTAGAGCATCCTAAAGCATGGGAATGGCGATAAATCCCTCCAGCTCTGGGACCTGAGCGGGTTTGACTGGTGCAGTCAAAGATGGGATCTCCTCCTCATAACTAATCTGAGGCTCCACGGTGGGTGTTATTGCACGAGCTCCAGGCTGAGCTCTACCTCTGCCTTGGCCTCGGCCTCTGCCCCTAGTAGTGGATGCAATATGGGGCTCCGGCTCCTGTCTAGTTGTAGATGTTGTGTGTGTTCTTACCATCTGCGAGAGAACAAGAATAGAATGACTCAAACATCAATGATAGAATAAAATTGCACGATAGAAAAAGAAAGAAGTGAATGTTTTCCTAAAACTTCATAGCCTCTCGAAGATAAGTACAGACGTCTCCATACCGATTCTCCAGACTCTTCTAAGCTTGCTAATGACTTATGAGACCTAAGCAACCTAGGTATCTGATAACAACTAGTCACGACCCCGAATTCTCATCCTCGAGACCGTGATGGCGCCTAACATCCACTTGATAGGCAAGCCAATGTTAATAAAGAAATTAACCAATTTTAACAATTAATTCAAAGTAGTGACGATAAACGGGTAAATAACTCCAAATTTAATGCAGTGTGAATACAAGCAACGTGATACCGACTACTCCCAGAAATACGAAGTCACAAATACATGAGCAACTAGAAATCTTCAAACATAGTTTGAAGTAAATACAATTATTTGAAAGAGATAAACAGTAAAGATAGCAAATGGAAAGGGACTTCAAAGTCTGCTAATGCCAGCAGATCTACCTTGAGTCTCCGCAGTGAAAGTAATCTGAGCCGACCACCTCAAGCACCACTGGGACCAATACCATTATCAGCACAAGAAGTGCAGAAGTACAGTATGAGTACAACCAACCCAATATACTATATAAGTGTCGAGCCTAACCTCAATGAGGTAGTGACAAGGCTATGACAAGACACCTACGTAAAAACCCTATAAATATATATATAAAGCAATAAAATAACAAATAAAACGATAAGATATTAGCTGGGAGGGGACATGCGAAAGGGGAGATATCATAAAAACTGCAAATAGGAAATCACAAAATAACATCTTACGAAATAAACCATTATATAAGCAAGTAAATCACCCAAAACTGGAAATCAAACAAGGCAATGATATAAAAATGGCACGCCACCACCCTTCGTGCTTTTACTCTCATCCTCACCATATAATGGAATGGCATTACTCTTCGTGCTTTTACTCATCGACACAGCATCACCCTTCGTTCTTTTATTCTCAATTCTCTCAATATATGATAGTGAATGCAAATAAGGCACGATAACACCCTTCGTGCTTTTCTCTCTTCCTCACCAAGCAACAATACAAATTCGAATAATAAAGACAAGGTAGGGAATAATTTCACTTCAAATATACTGCCATGATATCAAACTTCAACTTTCAAAATATTTAACATCTTTAAAATAAACAATAAATACGAAACGAATAATAAAAACGAATAATAATCTAACCTAAGCATGGATAACATAATTAACGAAACAATATAACACAAAGAAATAATTTTCACCTGCATGCTTTAACCCAATGACAATGCATAGGTACTCGCCACCTCACATACACGTTCCCCCCCACCCACCCACCCACCCACACACACACACATAAAACACGTAGAAAATAGACCAACAAGTCTTAATCCCTCAAGTTAAGGTTAATCACGATACATACTTCGCTCCACAACCAAATAAATGCTCAACCGCAGCTTTTCCTCTAGAATTAGCCTCCAAACCAATCAAATCTAACCAAATATAATTTAAATTATTCAAAATAAGCTTTAGAAATAACCCACGAGTGAAAAGGATTCAATCTTTAATGATTTTAGAAATAGTCAACAAAAGTTAACCCTGGGCCTGCTTGGTCAAAAATCGAGATTCGGACCAAAACTCAATTACTCATTCACTCCCAAGCCCGATTATGTGATCAGTTTTGAAATTCGACCTCAATTTGAGGTCTAAATCTCAATTTCTAAAAATCCTCAATTTCTACCTAAATCCCTAGTTTCTGCCATGCAAAACATCGATTAAAGGTTAAAAATCAATGAATGTTTATGGAAATGTAAGGAAACAAGCTAACATTTACTAACCTATAAAGTTAGGGTGAACGATCTCCTCAAAATTGCATCTAGGCCGAGTTCAAACTTGAAAATGGTAAAAAATGGGAAGAATCCCAATTTTGGACTATTTTAAATCACTGGCGTCATGTCTTGTTCACATTCGCGGAGGACCTGATGCGATCGCGAAGCATAGTGGCCTAAATGGCCTATGCGTTCGCGAGATACGCTCCGTGTTCGCGATGGTCTCACCCACCTGTCCTTTGTGTTCGCGAGCCTAGACTCACGTTCGCGTAGTGCATCAGCCCGGCCTTCCTAGAATCCCCTTAACCCATCGTGTTCGTGAGGGAATGGTTGCGTTCGCGAAGGGTAATCCCTCCACTGCTTCGCGTTTGCGATCCATTCTCCACATTCGTATAGAAAATATCCGCCCCTGTCCCAGTTTACCCTTCGCTATAGCAAAGCACATAACATCAGATACTAGAAAAATAGCTGAAGCTTGCAACTCTAAGTCCAAAAATAACCAGTAGCCTATCTAAAACTCATCTGAGCCCCGCGGGCTCCAAACCAAACATGCACACAAGTGTAATAACATCAAACTAACTCTCTCACGTGATCAAAATACCAAAATAACACCTAGAACTATGAATCGGGCATCAAAATGCATGAAATATTTCAAAGAAACTAAAGAACTTCCAAATTCACAACCGAGCATCTGAATCCTATCAAATCAACTCCGTTTTGCACCAATTTTTGCAGACAAGTTTTAAATTGTAAAATGAACCTATATCAAGTTTTGAAATAGAAATTTGAACCTGGTAGCCATAAAGTCAACCTATGGTCAAATCTAGGAAATATTTAAACATTCAAATTACTAATTTTTAACAAATCAAGTCAAATCACGTTAGGGACTTTCGAATTCCATTTTGAACATACGCCCAAGTCCAAAATCACGATACGGACACACTGGGATCGTCAAAATACTGATCCGGGGTTATTTATATAAAATGTTGATCATAGTCAACTCAAGTCATTTTTCAAGCTAAAATTCATGTTTTCTTCAATTTTTCACATAAAATATTTTCGAAAAAAGACACAGACTGTGCACGTAAATCAAAAAATACTAAACAGAGCTAATCTAGGTCTCAGAATACAAAAATAAGGGCTAGAACTCAAAGTGACATATCGGGTCATCACACCCACACTTATGTTATTAGCATGTTCACAAGTATGATATATATCGGGGACTCAGACTACTCCATAATAATCAATCGACAAGTCATCACCAACCCACCTAACCACCTAACTACTACTACTACTACAATAACAACAACACAAGGACTACACCACATTAAGCTAAAATAAAAAACCAAGAAGCTAAACGACCAACTATGCAACTAAAAGCAAGAAGTTAGACTAATTAACCACTGACACAAATAAGAAGTTATACTACTAAAATACACATGTATATGGCATGAATCAGACAACTCAATTATCCACTCATATGACACTTGCATGGGGATCGATTAGCACTCGGGGCCAACACTTCACAATTGCAACAAGTAGAACATGACCGCCAACCCCACACTTCACATTTAACATCAACTTCATTACTAAGCCCACATTATTCACATTATTACACAAAACTTCCACTTTATGTCATTGGGTCATTTTATCAAACATGTTGTAGTCATTGTTTCAACTTAGAATTTCAACTCAAATTGGGCATGAATCCCCCCACACATTCTTACCAACAACCAAGCAACAATAACCACCACACCACCAAATATAACAATGGAACAAGATACACAAAATGTAACCAAAAAGCCGCCAATTTTCGGCCATAATGCAATCCCCACCGAACTTCATCAAAAAATAATAATGGTGTCACCATTACACCCCAAATATCATCCACAAGCATAAGGGCTAAGTAAATCTCGTTGTGCTGGCATCTTCTCACTATCTCTGTTTATCTTTTCCTAGCTTCGAAGACTTTTTCAGTTTCCTTCTGGCAGAAGTTATGGATCTCCCTTCTGAATTTTCCCGTTTTTGCAGATGAGAAGTACTTGTCTAGAAATATTTTTGTTATATCTTCCCATGTCCTGATCGACCCAGTTGGTAAGCTTTGCAGCAAGTGCTTCACATCATCCTTCAGTGAAAATGGGAATGCCCTTAAGTATAATGTATTTTTTGACACTCTGATGCACTGGAAGGTGTTCATGATTTCCTCAAAATCTATCAAGTGAGTGTTTGGAACTTCATTTAACTTGTCTCTAAAGACAGTTATTTTGGATGGTTTGAAACAAGCCTTGCTTCAATGCAAAATTATTTTCTGCTATGGGTGGAGGTATGACACTCGACAGTCCCTAATTGTAGACTGGTCTATCGTAGCCTCCCAATGATCTGCCAAACTAGGGTTCCACATTTCGAATGCATCTTTAACTAGAGGTCGGTTCATGCTGAATCCTCTTCCTTCTTCCCTAGAAACTGTTTCCTCAGCTCTATAAGCTACTTCAGCAGTTGCCATGCGGCTGTTTTTTGTTGTTGGGCTGCTTCTCTTACAGCTAAATCAACTCTATCATCAGCATTTTTAGCCCTGTATTATTGGGTCGAAGACTGCCCCAAGAAGTTTCTGGTGAGTCCTCTTCCTTTTCTCAACTGTCGCAGGTGTCTCTCTAACTACGGTTCATAAGGTATCACTTCCTTTGAAGAAGATCGAGTAATACACCAGAGAAATAAACTTGTACCTGAACAAAAGTGAGAAAACATGAATACAAGAAAATAAAATTGGGTCCTGAATTAGCATCAAAAGCTATTTTGAACATTATTGATTGTCAATCCTCGGCAACGGTGCCAAAACTTGACGAGCGCAAAATACAAACAGAAAATTAATTCTCTCTAGTCAAAGATAGTATAGTAAATATCATCTCCATAGGCATTGGATTTTAATAGTGTCCTAGTAATTTCTGATCGAATGATATCCATGATGATTAACGCTTGAATTAAGTTTTTTATGACTACAATTAACTATTTAAATAAAAACTGTAACTAATTAGACTTGATCATAGAGAGTGAGAATTGAACTAAAATAGATTGTCAGTAATATGAGAAATAAGGTTTGCAACAGGATAAGCGTAAGATAGCTATTCGGGATCTAACTCTGGTTGAGTTTACTTCTAATTTTTTAATAATTATCACAAATTAGCTCGATAATTAGCTTAAACGTAAGGTTAATATTCATCTCTTGATTAAATCTGAAATCTATAAAATAAACTAATATGAAGCACTGTGAAGATATGCAAGAACAAATTAATGGACTAATCTTTAGGACAACGTCTCTCGAATATTCTTCTAACTTGGTTTAATCACTAATTCAAGAAGCTCTCTTGATTACTTAGAAGAATCACTAAATTAAACCAAATCAAATAAGCAAAGATAATCATCAAGTATTCCTCTTTCGATTAAATAAATCGGTAAATAAAATTGCAATAATTTAAAGCTCCATCAACATATTCATACAACTGACACAGAGTTAAATCCACAAATATCAATCAAAACACCATATCCTTCAAACCCTATAGTAAACTACTCCATAACAATGAAAAAGATTCATCTCAAAAAGGTTAAAAGACATAGGCAACATCGACATTAATGATCTGATACAAACTCCATATTGCACCTAGTGCTGGTTGAAATCTTAATGAAATCATATATCTCCTTGCCTTAGTTGCTCCTCAACTCTTTTATAGGTCAAACGTCCTCTCAAAAATATTTTTTTGGTGTATTTATACCACATAGAAACGGGCCCGGACAGGATTACACTTTCCAAGCCGAGGAGGAAAAACTAGATTGTCAAAATGCACAGGCGCAGCGTGTCTAGCGGTGCACTATGCACCGCGCTAGTGGAGATATTCAGAGAATGAAATTTTGCCAGGCATGCCTTCGTTGCACTGTCGCGCCGCACCTCGCGTTGCCCCATGCAGTGTAGTCGTGTAATTTTTTCAGAGTAGAATTTCTTCTCAATTTTTAATATTCAGCCTTGGTCCTCGATCCCTGAACGCGATCCCAATTTAATTTCTTGGGCTGTTACTCAGACTTCAAAGTTGCAAATCATCCAATTTAGCTCCAAAATCGCTTCTTAACTCGGAATCACCTCCTACAAGGCATAATACATGTAATAAGTGCAAATCATAGTCATTTAAGCTCAAACACGAACAAAGTGCAGTAATTAGAGTGTAAAATTTAGCTAAAATACGGGTTCCTAGCCTACCATCAAAAGTCAATAAAATTCAAACCGGGCTCGTGTCCCCAAAATTCAAAACCAATACCAAATTTCGATGATCCATAACCTGCCGAGTCCAAATATATAATTAGTTTTCAAAATCGAGTCGAAATCGGTACTCAAATCCCTAAAATATACCCTCTTAAAGTGTAGACAAAAATCTCAAATTTTGCTTTAAAATTCTTAATTTTAGGTGTAAAAATCCATTAGTAATCAACTTATAAAACTAAATTCAAGTGATAATCACTTGCCTCCAAGGTAGTAGTGAAATTGCTCTTTAAAATCTCCTATTCTCGAAGTTTAGGGCGCAAATTATAAAAAAAATGAGTAAAATATCGAAAATGACAACTTATATACTCTGTCTAGTAGTATGCATCGCGATTCAAAAATCAACAATGCCGCTAAAACCTTCTATGCGAACGCGACCAATAGTCCGCGAACGCGAAGGCCAACTTGCCTCACCACTACGCAAACGCGAGAGACCGTATGCTAACGCGAACCTCTGTCGACTAACCTCCCCTAACACATCGCGAACGTGAAGCAACAAGCACTAACGTGATATCCAACTTCCACATTACTCTGCAAACGCGATACCGATAAGGAGAACATGATGCACAAACCATCAACGACCAAAACAACGCTCTACGTGATCGCGAAGCTCCTTCCACGATCGCAAAGCTCATCAGATGCACCATAAAATCAGTAATTTAAGCTCAAGAAAAATGGTCTGACCCTCCCCCCCTCCCCGAACTACACCTGAGCTCCCAGGACCCCGTCCAATCATACCAATAAGTCTAAATACATTATCCAAACTTATCCAAGGAATCAAAATACTACAATTAACATCAAAACCAATAACGGAAGATCAAAATCATTCTTATAACTTTCAAACCTTGAAGTTTCATCGAACGCATCTGAATCACACTAAGACATTTTAGATCACAATCAAACTTTGCACGCAAGTTCCAATCAACTAAATGAACCCAACAAGGTCCCAAAGTTATGGATCACAATTAAACCACAATAGGAGTCTGATAATACTGAAGTTAACTTCCAGTCAAACCTATGAACTCTCAAATTTTTTAATTTGCCAACTTTTGACAAATAGGGCCAAACTTTCTAGGATCATCCAAATTCAAATATGAACATAAACCCAAATCCAAAATTACCATATGAATCTGTTGAAACCATCAAATCTCAATTCCGAGGTCATTTACTTAAAATTTAAACTTTGGTAAACTCTTCCAATTTTAAGCTTACAAAGTGAGATTCACTCTATCAAATTACCTTACGAACATCAAAATCAACCATACATGCAAGCCGTAATACATCATATGAAGCTATTTAAGGGCTCAGACCACTGAACAGAATGCTCAAACTCAAAACAACTGATCGGATCATTACAGCTCTTGAATGCATCTGGTGCCTTTTCTAAAGGAAAAGGGCAAAAAATCATTAGGCAATTATAAGCCAGAAAATTATGTAGTGTGTCCCTAATGATATTAATCATAGTTGAATATCCCCGTAATTGGCGATATTTAATATATGGACTCTGCATCTTTGCCCCGTCAGCTCCTTTTCTATCTCTTCTTCTTTACCAAGAACACCATAATTCTTTAATTTTTTAAGCTTAAAATTCTTATTTGGGGTTGAAAACTTGAAGTTAATATAATTACTATTAAAATTGTTTGAGTGTTGATTATTTATGCTTAAACTTTTTAGTTTAAATACTAGTTTAGTGATTTACTTTAAAAATCTTAAAACTCCATTGTTGGTCCTCAGAAAATATTGAAGAAGCCAAAGTAGATCTTCTTGATTTGGTTTATTTGACTAGATTACTTATTGGGATCCTTTTGTTGGTATTTGGAAGTTTTGTTTTAAGTTTGAGATCATTTGGAGCAAATTTGGAATGATTTGGTCAAAATTGAAATTGCTAATTCGGAAAATATTTTGTTGAACAACATAGAAAAATTATGCCAATCGGATAAATTTTGATGAACAATATAACAAATAGGTTGATTGCAGAAAATAAAAAATTACGCTGATCTGGTAGAGTTTTGTGAATAATTGAACAAGTATAAAATCATACCAACTGGGTAGAGTTTATAAATAATTAACAAAATAAGTAGAGTAAATATAGCATAAATTCTATCATTCAGATAAAAAAATTCCTGAATAGATGCACGAGTTCATAGGTCATTCTTTAAATGCATTAGAAACGAGGATAATGTTTAAAGACCAACCCCTTGTAGGGTCATTCCTGGCAATCACTCATTATCAGCCATCAGCGTTGTAAAAGCTAAGTACTTCATCCGTCCTAGTTTATGCTGTACTTTTCGCTTATCGAGAATCAAATCGACTAATCTTTGAAGCTAAATTGAATTAGATTAACTCAATAATTTAAAATTAAGGTTTATATATTTAAAAACTATACACAAATTATTATAAGTACTCTTCTCATCTAATTTGATTGAAAAATACATCTTAAAATGATGGTCAGAGTTCATATAATTTAAATCTTGAAAAGCGAAAAGTGTCATACATAAATTGTGATAGAGAGAGTAAATATTTGGCTTCTATTCATTCGATACCAATAAGAAAATAGAATATGCAATATTTCCTTGAACCAAAGATCTTCATATAACCCGTTTTAAATTCTGATAAACTTCCAATAATATATCAGCAAGAGAACTAGCTAGTATCCATCATATCAAATCTGGAAACTTTGTATCTCACTAAGCTAAGTATCACTACTTCAATGGAGTAAAAGCTTCTCTTTGCTCTATTGCTACACTTGCGCGCGTGCAAGTAAATTAGCACTCAGTCAAGATGTATTTCACTGTGCTAATTCACCGTAAGACCTCGTATTGCTTATTCCAAGGATCGTGCTCCATTATATTCACAAGGATCATGCTCCATTACGGATCATTCCAAGGATCATGCTCCATTATATTCACAAAATATGTACATTTATGTAAACATAAAAATAACATATAGTTAGGATTTAACTTATATATCAACTTACCTTATTTTTTGGGTTACTAATTCTACTGTGAGTTATGTGTAATTACCAATTTACTAACCTGATAGTGTAATTACTTATTATGGGTAGTTCCTAATTTCAATGCATCAAGGAAGTTAAAACAAGAAAAGTGAAAACCAAAAAACATCCTTTTAATGTTCTTTCGCTGTTATGGAACTTGAATAAGAACTCCACATAAGTCTATGGAATGTCAATATTTCATGTTATGAGAGAAGATAAATTACATTTTATACATACAAAAAAATACATGATAATTAAAGCACTTTGGGAATTCTTACAGAACCAATAAGGGACAAGTGTATTCACTAAGAGTACCGGTACATTAAACCTAGTTCTGAATAGAGTGACCAATCCCAGGGCTATGACCAGGTCCTGAACGACTAAAGCCATCTACTTGACCTGGTGTTGTGGGCCGAGACACTAATGGCACAGGACTCGGCGGTGTTGTTGCCATTGGTGTTCTAACTTCTGGCTCATTCTCAAATATTTCCTTCTTTGCGGCATAAACGTTCGAGTTTTCACTGTAATTGTTTCCCCTCCCAGTTTCTCTTTTCGGCGCCATAGCGTGACTATGAGGTTTCGAGTTATTATTAATATGCTCGAACATCATGTATCTTCCTTCAATAGATTGGATAATGTGGGAGAAGAACACTAAAAAGAAAAGGCAAGCAACCATAACCTTTTTTTGAGCCATTCGAGAAATAGTGTCGGATTCAGAATTTAAACACTGAACGAATTCTTGAGTCGAGAGAGTAAGTCGAGAGAGTAAGCTACTCAAGGGAGGGAGAAGGAGATAGAGAACTAATACAGGATGCTTATGCTCTCTTTCTACTGTAATATATATATATATAGCAAAGCAAGTGACATGAGGGTTATTGGTCCATACTAGTTGGAGATTCTCATGATGTGCTTTAAAAAACAGTTGGAGATGCAGTAACGTTTTCCAATTCATTAAATTTAAAAACTTGAAATATAATGCGTGGTAAAAGCTGCAATGCTAGTTTGTCCATAGTGTTGTTAAGCCATGCAAGATTATAACTTGCCACTCCATGTCTCCACCCCCACGCTCTTTTTCTTCAGCCCTTTTAAGATTCTCCGTATTTCATTTTATATGGTTATATCTGCCCATATACAAATTAAAGTTTTAAAAAAAAAAAAAGGTCTTGACAGAGGCGGATCCAGGATTTGATGAGTGCTGACTATGGGTGCCACGGTCTTTAATGAGAATCTACCACTAATGAATGAGATTGAATTAGGGTCTACATTTAGTTTATTCGATTCGTTTTGAATTAATTCAGTTTGATGTACATGATATTTGGTTCATAAATAAATACGTGATCACCAAGCCGAATAAGTTTTGTCCAATTTAATCAATTTCTCTTGATTCAGTGTGATTAAAAGTAATAAGAAAATTAAAATTAGCAAGTACATAGCTGGAAATTAGCATCTGGGGGTTTGGCACATTAGCCACGGCACCTAGAGTCCATTTGTGACTGCGGGTGCCACCCTTAATTATATAAACGTTACATATAAAATATCAATACATACATAAAATTTTACTCGAGTGTCGGGGTGGCGTGGCACCCCAGTCCACTACATAGATCCGCCCCTGCTTGACACGTAGCAGAAATATTCTTAAAACTTGTATATGATCTGAAATGGCATTCTATGCTTATAAGAGCATTATATTTAGGATAAACTGCAATGTTTAAAGTTTGAGTGTTTTTATCGAGGGTGAACCTCAAGTTTAAAGTGGAATAGCTTCCAAATCCAAATACAAAAGTAAGTGTTCTCTTTTAGAATTAAAAAAAAAAAAAGTATCATATAAAATGGAACAAACGGATTAATGTATTCTCAGTGATAAACAAGCATGAAGAATTTTAATTTGGTGTTCGTCCGTCCGATCTGTTTGAAGTGAACTGTTAACACCATCATCAGCCCACGGTTTGGTGAATTCACACGCGCAAACCTAACTAAAATAAATGGGAAACTTCAAATTAAGGGCATATATATACTAGAGTTCTGAGAGCCCAACGTACATGGTATTAAAATAAACAAATCGAATTCCTTTCTTGTACAAAATAAAATTCCTTTCTTGTACGATATAAAATGAATTTCACTCAATTACAAAAATATTGTATTTTCTTTATATATACACGTACTCACATAAATATAGTTTACATGCGCTCCACTGACTGCAGCATGCCCTCTTGATAGTTGTTTTTATTTTTAGTCTAAGCATGCTTCACTTTCCAACTGTAGATTCTGGCTGTATTCTTTTGTTCTTTGGTGCCTACATTGTTAAACAGCTCTTTGGTACATTCAGGGGCTAAACTAAAACTGGTAAGATCTGTCCTTTGGATTATTATTACGATCTGTCAGCTGAATCACATGATGATCTTGGAGTTGAGTAAACAAATAAGAGGCGGAACTAAGATTTGAAGCTTAAGGGTTTGGAATTCTAGTCTTTTTAAGTTATTGGATTCTAAATTAATAATTTAGACATTTTTAATGGATTTTTGTTAAACAAATGTAAGGTTTTTAGCTGAACCGGTAATCGGCATGCTAGCTCTGCCCCTGCTCCTAGTCCTCCCACCCTTGAAATAAAAATGATAGTTCACTGTCTTGTAATTGTTCTTCACTTCTTCTGACTTCATTCCTAAACTGGAGGGTTTGACAAAATGACTAAATGAGCCTTCTCCTTAATTAATTTCAATTACTTAGTAAATGTATTAAAAATTAAAAAGGCAATGAACATGCTAAGAATCATTTTTTTAGTTACTTAAACAATAAAATAGTTGCTAAAAATGCTAACTTCCAATAGTTAAGTTGGGGGGAGCTATGACAGAAGGTTTCAAGGTCAAATCTAGGAACATTCTTTTGCTGCATACGACTGATGTTTGGTGTTTCAATGAACTAAAATGGCTCTCGGCTGATACTATATGTCTTCCTAATTTTTACTAGTCTCAGTAAACACGCTACTATCGTAGGAGATAGAAGACGATTATCGCCGTGTTAACATAAGTATTTGTGTGTTATAAAAACTTATACGGATTACATAAAAGTCAGAGAAAACTGAGGTGATTCAGTGGTAGAAATGCAAGCTACCAAAAAGCTAAGTAACACTATATCTTTTCAAATTAAATATCGTTTGGACTTTCTCCCAATTCAGACCGGAGCAGTCAAGGATTTATTGTGCACATGAAATCTACATGGTCAAAGATAGAGAAGAAGGATTTCACTTATATACAATGGTATTAATTTACATTATCGGTGCATTTTAACTTGTTATAACATACAATTTACTTTATTTTCTATGTTACTAAGCTAGGCTTGTTATCAAGAGTTACCTATTATTGTACGTCATTCTAACTTGATGGTGTATATAAATTATACACTGTCAGTGTACAAGAGTTAAACTCTGAGTATCAAAGAGCTAGAGATGAAACCAGAAGTGAATGCTAGACTTTTGCACCCATTTGGCATCATTTTTTGACAGGCTTTTGCAATCCTTCTGCTCATCTTAGAAGGAACCAAGAAGCACATCAAAAGAAATGCACATTACCAAAAAGACTGAGTAATGAATAAATTGGAAACCTTTCCTAGTTAAGTTACAGAAACCAAGAACATTGAAAAGTTACAAAGAAAAAGTGAAACCCCCCAAAAAAAAGGTGGGGGGAGGGAGGGGTTAACAAGAAGACAGAAGTATTGCCTATAAGATCTTTGACCTTTGACACTCAGCTTAATTACACTTGCAATTTGGAAAAAACAAATATGGAACCTACAGATAAAAGTTGGGCTAAACTGGATTTCTGTTGATTTACATCGACCAATGCACCGTCTATGTGAGCTTACTCACATTGCCGGCCTCAATCTGCTTGGGTTTCAGGAGAAGCAGTTGCTGTTGTAATGCAGTATGAAAGATTTCCAAGTTGATATCTACACCTCCTTCATCAATCAATGAAGGTGGAAATTTAACAGTCAGATCGAAGGAAACTCTCATATGTTGTTCCGCTCAATGTCTTGTTCACATCATCCCAGTTCTTGATATGCTCCCGCAAAGGTCCACTATGTATCTTAACTTGGCGGCTACTTAAATTCATTTGTGGTAATTTTAGAAAATCTAGTACATCTCCCAATTTCTGCAATAAATCCAGAAAACAATGAGCAACAGAAAGGAACAAGATTTTGAGTATTTTTCTGGATAGCAAAAGGAAAAAGAATAAATGGGCCCTTCAATCATATAGTGTCTTGACATTTCGTCATATAAAGAAACCAAACAATAGATCTTGAATTTCTTTGCTTAAGGAAACTTCAACAGAGTGCATATAGGTTAATTTCTCGTATGGTTACTAAACTTTATCTACTACTTTAATAGTAAAGTACTAAAACTACTTTTTGACACTTTAAAGTAAATGAACTTTACGTAAAAACACAATACTGTTTTTTGCCGCATTAAAGTAACTTAGTAAAATCACTAAACATTACCCATCATAACGACTAGACTTATACCCATCAAGGTGATTCTTCTATTACAGTGAGCAAAGTTTTATCACTTTACAATTAAAATAGTTTTGTGACTCTACTGTTATAGTGCGTAAACACCAGTTACTTTAATATGACAAAAAGTAGTTATGTGACTTCACAGTTATAGTGAAAAATGTTTGGTGAATATACGCGAAATTAAGAAACTTGACTAGATATAGTTGAAATGAGAAACTATCAGAACTTCTTGGCTTTTAATGCAACGACGCATGACAAGGTAATTATAACTTCAGAAACGTATTTTCTTACAGTCTGGTTTCTGATAAGATCTTCGTAATATAGAGTTAGGTGTCGAGTGCTATTGAAGTACTCCAATGCCTCAGTGGCTGCCAGCTCTATTTTCTTCAAATCTGTGATCAGTAATGTTGTATTGATTTCTGGTTTATACTTCGCGAGAGTAGAGGCCTAGGAGAAGCAGCAAAATGATCAGATTCTATTAACTTTATGTCCGTGTATACTATGGGGAGGGAGGGATTTAAGAAGATACCTCTTCGTGTGAGTGCACATGAGACTTGTGTGTTCCGTTCAAGAGTTTGGCGTATCGATCATAAGAATTTGCAATCATGGAAACCATACGACGCAGCAGATTTCTTCTAAAAAGAAATATCACGGAAACGCCTTTGTTGTTGAAGTACTCGACAATTTCCTTGTGGTGTTGTATCAGCCCCTGCATTTGCCACGATTAACCAAGTCAATTTTCCAGAATAAAGCAATAGTTCCATGCCTCTCCACTAGCAAAACAATGAGGTCTTGCACAAAATGAGAACTCTCTTTTATCTGATGAAGACCAGCAATATCACAATATTCTGCTAGATTTTACTTGCGCAACAAATGCTGCTAATAAATGAAGTGTTAAACAATTACAAATGCTATCCTTTTCAGACTTTCCTCTATTTGAACAAGTGCTATTAGTATACGAAGTGGTTTTGAAACGAGACTAGTTCCACCATACACAGACGTCCTCTTTTATGTGACATATAGTTGTGTGGATAAATTCGCCAACTGATTTGATAAGATCCAAATTTGCTCAATCTGTAAGAAAATATTGAAAGACCCAAGTTTGATGCATGATCTACTTTAAAAAAAGTACCACAACAACGACAGACCTAGTGGAATCCCACAAGTGGGATCTGGGGAGGATAGTGTGTATGCAGACCTTACGACCTTGTGCAGATAGAGAGACTGTTTCCAATAGACTCTCGGCTCAGCATAGTCGCAGCAATAAAGCAAAGGACTTTAAAAAAAATACCACCCATAGGAAAAAATTATTTTGCTAATATTACAACCCTGAGTGGATCACCGAAAGAAATTTATTTCTATAATTTGAAGTCTAGAAGGCTAAAGGTATTCAAGAACAACAAAAATCTGGTTTGTAGAGAAACCTTTTTATCCAAGTGGCACCACCTAACCAGATCCAACTTAGCCAAAATTTTCATATTGCATAATCAGTAGCAAGTCAAAAGAAATCAAAGAGAGGTAAGTCTACATTTAGCATAAGACCAGACCAAAATAACACCCAGTTACTATGCACCTAAACTTGGCATATTCGGAACATTGTAACAAAAGTTTCATGTGATAAAACTCTTTTTCCACTGCGGTATTTCAGATCTAGGTCAGCGTTCTCAACCCTTTCCGTCTCTCAAAATAGTTAATGAAGTTGCCAACCAGTGTTTCAAAAAGCAAAGGCTTTCCCTGTCTCATGAGGAAAGGCAAGAGTCATGTGGTTGCATCTCAACTCAAGCAGCGTAATCTTAAGCTAGGTATACCTCCCACATGGCAGATAGTAGGATGCAAAGTGCCTAGCAATCTGAAACAACTGTGACCCCTCCCCCTAAGTAGTTTGAGAAGATTTTTGAGAAGTTGGAGCACACTGTCTCCCATTCCACGACATTTTTATCCCTGCCTACATCTCAGCGAAACTTTTAAGTTTAAAACATGTAAATCAACGAAAAATATTTTACCTGATTAAGCATCCACTTGAAGCCAACTGCAGCTGAACAGTGATTCTTGGAAGCACTCGTAAACAAGTCCATATTGTAAACACTGTCCAATGTCCTCAATATTGAGGAGGAATTTTCTCTTCGCCCTTTGACGGAGAAAATTTCACCATTGGAGCTTATATTAATATGACTATTTAGTAGTGTCTCAAACCATCCACTCCCAGACCTCTGCGTTGACAGAACAGCAAACAGCCGTACAGGATTACAGCCACATTCAGCCCTACAATAGATGGCCAAAGGAGATGAAATGAATATAAGACAAATTTGTAAAAGACTGAGCTAAAAATACTTACCTGTTAAAGGTTTTCGGTTTAGGATAATGAAAGTATGGAATCTGGGATCGGTCGGTGTCATATTCATGACACGGCCTTTCTACAACTTCAATGTTCAAGAATTTGCTCGTTTTCTCGTTGTTAGTTTGCTTAAGACAGGTTGAACAGATATAAACACCGCAAACCATTGCAAACACTACAACAATCATCCTCAATAATGCTGGAGATTTCTTGGGAGGTTTTATAATAATAGTATCCTGGAATTAAAATGAAAACACAGATGCCAATGAACTAGATTAACGCAAAAGTGGAAAATAAAATTGCAACATGAATTGACCTCAAATTAGACCACAGCCTTAGCAATGAACACGTTTCTAGGGCGATTAATTTTAAACATCTTGAGTAAATACCAGTTGACTAAACAAATAGAGAAATCAACTCATACAAAAGGCAAGTGAAAAAAAACTAATTACTGTTATTAGAGAACCACCTGCTATTATTGATATAAAGCAGAAAACTCAATCTAGTGAGTCTATAAAATTTGGATTTAAGTTACATATAATCTTTGTAATAGGTTACTTATCATTTTTATTAGGTTATTAGTCAATGGTAGAACTTTGTCTCTAATACCTTATATGTGACCCGATCGTGTAAATATTTTTGCACTATTAGTGTATAGAACTTAAAATCAAAAATTTACCTTCGGGAAGTCATGCACCACATTCTCAATTAGTGGAAGATGTATAGTTAGTTTCTTTAAGAGGTTAATTCATACTAGTAAGTAGTAAGGGCCCGTTGGCCATAAAAAATTTCACTTTTCTCTGAAATCATTATTCGGCCATGAAAATTACAAATCCAAGTTGAAGTTGAATTCCGAAATTTTTTGAAATTCGAAAAACTAAAAAATGATGTTTTTCAAAATTTTCACCCCAAATCACTCACAAAAATTTAAAAACAACTACAATTTGTATTCATGTCCAATCACAACTCCCATTTCCAAAATACCATTTTCAACTTGAATTTTTTTTTCACTTTTTTCTGGAATTTCATAATGCCCACTAAGTATTTCAGGTGAAGTATTGATTCTTCACAACAACTCTATGAACAAACAGGGGAAAAAAATGAAAAATCTTCTCCCACTCAGCTTAATACAGACCCAAAAGAATGAGACCCCAAAAACATATTTTAGCTCACAGATGTCTGCACCTGCCTCTACTAATGTGTTTGTACAAAAAATCAAAACCCCAGATCAAAGAGTTCAAGAAACAGTTAAAATTTTGTCATGAAATACATCTGAGACATCTTTAAACCACCATAAATATACAATCTGGACAAATCACAGTTTCCTAAGAAACCAATTAGAAGAAGGGAAGGAGATTCCAGCTTCAACAAGAATGTAAATGTTTAGCAGGATCTCTTACAGAATATACTCAGCAAAAAGCAAAGCACAAAAAACAGAAAGGAAAGGGAACCATTAATTAAAAAGCGGAATTTGAAGGGGAAAAAAACAAACCTTTGTAAAGAAACAGATTTCTTCAGCCATTGTACTTCAACCAAAATCAAAAGGGAGACTAAAGAATCCTCAAATTCTTATACAAAGAGGTAGAGGCTATTGAATTAGTAGTTCTTTTGTGCTAGTCTCTTTCTATTTTTCAGGAGGAGGAGAAATAGTGGGAAATGTTGGCCCTATAGGAGGAGCTTTTAGATACGAATATTGATTGACTAGTACAAGTGTTTTGGATATATCAGGTTGTCGTCTTACTTTTTAATGTCGGAATCTAAGATAAAGCCATTATAATTTAATGTGAGATTTCTCGATTTTCATTGTCCAACTCAGACCAGCACCCATATGGACAGTATTTACAAAATGCTATTTGAATTAGTCTGACCATATTTACCAAATACTGATGGTTATACCATAAATAGGAAAGTGTTTGATTCTTTAGGGAGTATAAAATTGAAGTTGAATTATATTAATTTGCAATGTTTTAAAAGACGTTTTTTGGGCAAGATCCGAATCCTTGGAGAGGCATACCAAAAACGCACTGAGGCGTTGCGGTGGGGTAAGTATCATGGGGCATAAGCCTCAATATTCCGAGCGTTCGCCTAGGCGTAAGTCCAATATTTTGGGCGTTCATTTGGTGCGTAAGCCCTGAGAACTTTTTCAAATTTAAGCCAAAAATTACTTAATAAATCTTTTTTAACTTAAATGTCTAAAAGTTAACGCATAATAAATTTTTAAACTAAAAATCTCAAAAACCAAAGGTTTTTCTAATTGTATAGCATAATTTTATAATCTTTTCTTTGTCATTTACTACTAAGTAACAAATACACTTTAGAGTTTAGACAAAGTACTAACTAAAAGCGAAGAGTTCTGTCCTCCAATTCTTAATCTACTTCTACGTTTACATTTTCCTTATTTATGCTTTTTTATTTTATTTTTTAATTCATTCTTTTCAAATTAGTTTTAAATTTTAGAATTTCTTTTGGTATCGCTTTATTTTATATTATTTTGATGACTGTATTATGGCGATTTATATTAGACAATGAGTATTTGTAATTTATTATCTATTTTGAAGTTTTTTAAATAATAACTTTATTTATTTTCACTAGAATATCATTTTTATAACTCTAAGTATGTTCTATCATAAACATGTTATAAGTGTAACGCATCTTTATGTCTTTTACGTTTCAAGCAAAAAATATTTATATATATATATACTAATTTTATAATTTTCTTGAATTTTTTTTACAATTTTAATAGATTTTTTATTTATACATTTATTTATTAATTTATAAAAATATTAAATACTAAAAACTCATGGGGCTCTCGCCCACATCTTTTAAAACTGTGTTGATATGAATTTTTACTAGAAGAAACATTGTCAGATTTACAACTAAAAGTCAAAATTTCTCTTCGAATACATTTTCAAACCTGTATTTCAACGTTTAAACTAGTACTATTTGGTTTCAACTCTTAAGATGTACTCCATTAACCGCTGCTTTTTCCCCTAATTTCTTAATAGAATTTCTAAATTTTGTTTTAAACCAAAAGATCTTAATCTATGTCATAAGAGATAGAAATATTTTTATGAGATCTCCATTCGGGCATAATGTTATTTTTTTTTTTAAAAAAAAACATATTGATTTTCTTCCAAATCACGGGAACAGTAAACATAAAATCTAGAGGCGCAAGCCAATAGGATACAGAAAAAAGCATCGTAGTCAATTTTCCTTTTTCTTTTTGCATTTTTTTAAGTTGTGAAATGCTGGCAGAGAAATGAGATTGTTAATAGGAAAAAAAGTAAAGAAAAGGAGATTGGTTGAATTTCTAGGGTTAAAATCCTCGATTGGTGGTTAAAAAAAACAAAGAGAAGCCTTAATAACTCTTTGAACATGAGAATGTGGAGTTGTAATTGTTAGTTAGAAGAATTAAAGAGTTTAACTAGAGTATAAAAGGACAATGCTTTTGCTATAGTAATCCAATTAGAATAAGTATGTTTGTAGATGAAACCAAAGAGACTTCAAAAGATAATTAAGACAAAAAAGGAAAAGGAAAAAGAAAAAAGGGAAAAGAATGGTAAAAGTGGTTAGATTTAATTACCTTATCTGTAACCTTGCTGAGACCCTTGCTTAAGTTTGGACTTTGGAGTTTCAAACATTGTTTCATGAAATTTAACTTATGTTAGCAAGATTTCATTTTCCTTTTAGCTCTTTAATTTGGTGGTTCTCATTTATTAATTAACTTAAGCTCTAATTGTCTTAGAATGCACGATATTTAAATATCATATTAAGGTAATCGCATGTAAAATGAACATACTGGAGGTGCTTTTCACGTATACATAATTTTTATTTATATATAGTAAAGAATTTTATATTATCAACGTATTTTAAATTATTTTAGTAGATAATTACATGCCTTACCTATTTTGCAGGTTATTAAAATCACTTATTATGAATTATTACATATGTAGTTGGTTTTTTAGATGACTTGAGAGCGTATAATTTTTTTAATAAATGATCAGTTTACAGAAGGTAAACTAGAATTAATATAGATAATAAATACATTCAAGATTAGAGCTCTCAAATGAGTAGAATTTTAATTAGATTATCATGCACTCTTTCTTTGTAATTAAAAGGAATTTATCCAAACGTCTTTCTTAACACATAGAGACAAACACACGTATATGTCACCCATTTCTTGTAGTGGAAACAATGTTTGCTTAAGATGAAATATTTCTTTTTTCAGTAATCATAAGAATAAAAGGATTAGCTTATTTACTTAGCAATGGCAATTGACTACGTAACCGGCCACCATTAATAATTTGCAGTCCTCGTGTTTTACATACAAAAACAACAACAAAAAAATTATTAACTCCAGTTTAGTTTAGTTGTTGAACTAACTTAGTTA
This sequence comes from Nicotiana tomentosiformis, assembly GCF_000390325.3. Taxonomy (NCBI): domain Eukaryota; kingdom Viridiplantae; phylum Streptophyta; class Magnoliopsida; order Solanales; family Solanaceae; genus Nicotiana; species Nicotiana tomentosiformis. Next base: position 82,607,036 of record NC_090820.1, read on the forward strand.
AGCCGCATCAATATATATATATATATATATATATATATATATATATATATTGATGCGGCTATATATACATATATGTATATATATATATATATATGTATATATATGTATATATGATTGATACTCTTCTTTTTTTCTTTCTTTTGTTACATTTATTAAGTGACTTGTTTGGATTAGACAACGATCTATTATTGATCAGTCACTTTCTGATGAACGGAAGTGTTTATATAATTAAACAAAAATGTCTTAAATGGGTCCTTAGTTCATGCAATCAATTAAAATCCGTGTATAAATTGTATCTTTCTCTTCCTCATAGGTTGAATTAAAATTCGACTGAATATGATGAAAATGGCTCGAAGTTAGAATTTCTTCTATGCTCCGCTTATCGCTTTATATGTCTTACAGTTGAGAAAAAAAGAGAAAGAAATCATATAGTAGCAGTTTTAAACTCTTTATGCACTTTGAACGAAGACGGGATTATTTTTTGCTAATTAATGGATAACTAATACTGAATGGTAATATTGGTGTGTTTAAATATTTATAGTGGTTAGTAAATTAATTTATTTTAACCATAGCTCATAATTTTTCATAAATTATCAACTTTTTCATGTTTTGACTTGATAGTTTAGCTAACAATTAATGATGTAATTGAAGTGGACAAGAGCCTTGGATAAGTTAATCAAAGAATTTGTCCTCTCTCCAACATTGCAGTTATGGCTATTAAACATATCTCATGGCTTATGTCAATATCCAAACAAACAAAGTAAGTTAAACTCCGCCAAAAAATAATCAAATTGTAGGCAGCTTGTACTCATATTCGTGTAGTACTATTTAATTGGTTGTTACTACACTGGTTTATAAAATTTCGAAAAATAAAACTAAAGTAACAAGTCACGAATCATGAGACACCCCACTTCACCAACCGAGCCGTTGGAAATGCACATCATTTGTCGACTACTTATCAGTTTGATTGCTTGCCTCGTGTTTTAATTAATTATTACTTGAATGATCATTTTCCTGCAAAATGCAAGGTTCTCGTTGTTTTTTTTTCTCTTTTCGGGTTTGCTTTTCTTTTCAAATAAAAGGCTCTTTAGTTTCTTATAAAAGTAGGGTAAGGATGAACATTTTATGAATAGTAAAGCACCCCTTGCTTTTATCATTAGCTTTTGCTTAAAATTGAAGACAAGTTTCTATTATCGTGGTAGCGGTGTGGTCTTGTGGGCTATATAATTCTCTATGAGCGATATAGCAGAAAAGGATCTTTTTCTAAGGTTGTGTTTGATACGAAAGAAAATGTTTTTTGAAAAATATTTTTAAATTTTTTCATGTTTGGTTGGTTTAAATGTTTTGAAAAACATTTTCCTCATGAACTCATTTTCTTCTAATTGAAGGAAAATATTTTCCTTATCAAAAGAAGGGAAAATATTTTCCAAAACTCTTTTTCAACATTCTTCACCCTATTCCCCATCCCCACAACCCACCCATATCCATCCCACCCCTACCCCAACCACCCCAACCACCCCAACTCCTGCCTCCCCACCACACCCCAACCTCGTCAACCACATGTATTGGGTAAAATATGTTATGACACGTGGCCGTCCGAGAAAGGGACACATGGAACCCAAGACAAGGGAGGATGACTGAAGACCTAAGATAATTGTTTATCACCGAAAAGAATAATATTCATAAAGATGTAATAAATGCTCTTCTCCCGGTAGCATTTAATAGAGAATATTCATAGCATTAAGAGCAGTTATCCGTTATAAGGAATTTGGCATTTATGTTCACCGTTACATATTCATCAATGCCCCTCATAATTGACATTAAAGAAGGGCACGACCCTAAGACCTTCTTCATAGCTATAAATAATGAACTCAGTTGTCATTATAAGTGGAAAGGATTTTCTGGCAAACTTATACTTTATTTTATACAAAGCTCAATCCAATCTTATCTTCTGATTTCTCGACTCTTTTGTTGTTGAGCCCGGAAACCTTGCTCCCGGAATTATTTCTTCTGTTATTTCGTCTATATCTTAAGGCTAAGTATTGCGTAACTCTTCAATTATTTATTTATCTTAGAATCAAATTAATTCACTTATCTATAAACCACATATAAATAACTGTATCATTTTACGGGTAAACAGTTTGGCGCTCACCGTAGGGCCTAGATAGCCGTGTAATTAAATTGATCCTTACCTTTTTTTACTAATGCGTTTTGATCATTTTTGTCTTAGAAAAAATCATAAGAAATAGCATATAACACTGTTAACGACATGCACAACCCCGAGATTCGAGGGGATTAACCTCATTCTGAGGACTCAATCAGCGATACCCACAATGAAGGGAGTGACGCTACACCAATGCATGACAAGCAGTATCCTCGACATGTTTGGGGGACCACTCCCGATGACACTGATGAAGAGCATGTCGTCGACGCGGTAAGGGTCTTGCAAGAGTAACAAGCGATCATTCTAGGCCACCTCACGAGACAAGATAAAGTTATAAGGGAATTAAAGCAAGAGCTGTCGGGAGCTTCAAATAATGCAAACAGACAAGATTTGATCCCTCCCGGGATCCCCACGAATCAAACAACGCAGAGGATCGACAACAACACTTCCAGGGTTGAAATTGGCTCCGATGGGGCAGGGGGAACGGATCCGGTCTCAACAACGAGAATGATTCTTTCAAGAATGAACTTTTACGATTCATGAGGGAAGTAAACACCCGCATGGACCAGATCCCGGGCGCGCCACCAGTGCTGAAAGGCCTGGACTCGAAGAAGTATACTCAATTGTCGTACAAGCCAAGTGCGGCATCAGAGTTAATCCCAAAATGGTTCAAAATGCCTGAAATACCAAAGTATGATGGAACTTCAGACCCCAAGAGCATATTACCACTTACACAATAGCGATAAAAGGGAATAATTTAGCTCCTCGCAAAATTGTATCTGTACTGCTGAAGAAATTTGGAGAAACCCTCACGAGGGGGGGCTTGACATGCTATTCGTTGTTACCCGAGCATTCCATAGATTCCTTCGAAATGCTTGCGGATTATTTCATCAAGGCTCATGCCGGGGTAAAAAAAGTACAGGCCCGAAAGACCGACATATTCTGGATAGCGCAAGTAGAGTTTGAGCTACTACGAGAGTTCGTTACCCGATTCCAGAAGGAGAAAATATTGCTCCCGGCTGTCCTGGATGAATGGGCGGTTGAGGCGTTCACCAAAGGATTGAATCCAAGGAGTTCAGACGCTTCTCGGAAATTGAAAGAGAGCCTACTCGAGTTTCAAGCAACGAACTAGGCGGATGTCCACAACTGGTATGAATCAAAAATAAGGATCGAAAATGATCAGGTTGGTTTTCCATCGTCGACCAAAGGACGTGAAAAGAATAAGGAAAAATCAAAGGATGATTATGACACGGACAAGCGGACTTCGAGGGCCGGATTTTGCCTTACGAATGAACCGAAGCCGCAACAGAGGTTTTCGGACAGCGGACAGGTTCACGATCGACAGGAGGACCGATTGCGCTCGGAATAATCGATCAATGCAGGATAAAGAAGTGGAAGGATCACGGGATCCTTCCTACCCCAAATTATCAGAATACAACTTCAACGTCAGTATAGTGGAATTAGAATCGGCCATGAGAAACAACAAAGAAGCACGGTTCCCAAGACCGATGAGATCTGATTCTAACCAGAGGAATCCCAACTTGTGGTGTGAATACCAAGGGATGAATGGCCACCAGAAAGGGGATTGTCGACATCTCCGGGAGGAAGTGGCAACGTTACTAAAGAATGGTCACCTCAGAGAATTCTTGAGTGACCGAGCTAAGAACAATTATGGTCGTAACCGAGACAACACGGAACCTTTGAAAGCAGGAGAAGATCCCCCGAAACAATCAATATGATCTTTGGAGGGAACGAGATTAACAAGGTCACCTTTTCAGCAACAAAGAAGACGAACGTATTAATAACGCATAGCAAAAGGCTTCGAGAAGCAAATATCGCTTTTACGGAGGAGGACGCAAAGGGATTGCTGCTACCACACAATGACGTATTGGTAATTTCTTTAAATGTGCTAGATTTTAAGATTAAACATTTTTAGTGGATCCAGGGAGCTCGGCTAATATCATACAATGGAGAGTATTGGAGCAAGCTAAACTTATCGGAAGTATTATTCCGGCCACAAAGCTCCTCGCCAGATTTAACCTTGCAAGTGTGACAACTCGGGGAGAAATTTTATTACTCACAAATGCTGAAGGAGTAATGAAAACAACTCTTTTCAAAGTGGTAGATGGTGATATGGGATACAAAATCATTCTGGGAAGACCCTGATTGCACGAGATGAAAGTTGTACCATCAACGTACCATCAATTGCTGAAGTTTCCAACACCCGAGGGAATTAAGCAGATAAGGGGTGACCAACTAGTGGCAAGGGAGATGTATGCAATTTCGGTCTCCAGTAGCAAAGGAAAGGAACATGTGGCATAGCAATTATAAGGACCTGCACCTACTCCTGAACTAGATGAAATTAGCCAGGCGTCAGAAGATAATCAGGTGCCGAGATATTTCTAAGTTCCAGAAGAGACCAATGCGATGAAGTACACAGCGGAAGAGCTGGAGCAAGTGGCATTGTTCGAGGAATTCCTTAAAAGTAAATTCCACCTGGGGACAGAAATGCACGCGGAACTCAGGCCCGACTTCATTAAATTCCTTAAATCTAACGCCGATTGTTTTGTATGGTTGCATGAGGATATGACAGGTATCCCGATAGAGGTAGTTGTACACAAGTTAAGCTTGGATCCTAAAATACCTCTGGTAAGACAAAAGAAGCGCCCGATCGCCGAAGCCAGGAATAAATTTGTCAAAGAAGAGGTAACCCGCTTACTTAATATCGGTTCAATCCGGGAAGTAAGATATCCAGGCTGGCTAGCTAATGTAGTAGTAGGTCCTAAAAAGAACAATAAGTTTCACATGTGCATAGATTATAAAGATCTTAATAAGGCATGTTGAAAGACTCGTTCCCACTACCAAACATCGATCAAATGATTGATGCCACAGTCCGGTGCAAGTTAATGAGTTTTCTCTATGCTTATTCCGGGTATAACCAAATTCAGACGAACCCAAAAGATAGGAAAAAACTTCGTTTATACCGAGTTTCGGTATATATTGTTACAATGTGATGCCCTTCGGGTTGAAAGACGCAAAGCCACTTATCAACAGCTCGTGAACAAGATGTTTGAAACTCAAATAGGAAAAACTATGGAAGTTTATATAGACGATATGCTCGTTAAATCTTCAAATGCATATGATCATTTTAAACATCTGCAAGAAACCTTCGACATCCTAAGGAAGCATAATATGAAGCTTAATCCCGAGAAATGTGCGTTCGGGGTTAGCTCTGGTACATTTCTGGGATTTCTGGTAACACAAAGGGGGATTGAAGTAAACCCCGATAAGATCAAGGCCATAGAAGATATCCCGGACGAACTGACAAGCGTGAAGGAAGTCCAAAGACTTACGGGGAGATTAGCAACTTTGAGCAGATTCATTTACCGATCGTCAGAAAAGTGTCATCGTTTCTTCACACTGCTCAAAAAGAAAAATAATTTCGAATGGACCCCAGAGTGCCAACAGGCTTTGAGGGATTTAAAGAAATACTTATCAAGCCCCCAATTACTTTCAAACCCAAAAGAAGGGGAAACGTTGTTGGTTTACCTCGCGGTCTCGGAAGTTGCGGTAAGTGCGGTTTTAGTCCGAGAAGATGAAGGTACACAATCTCCTATTTATTATGTTAGTAAAGTTTTAACGGGAGCAGAAACTCGTTACCCACATTTGAAAAAACTGGCCTTAGCTCTCGTAGTCGCCACTTGAAAGCTAAGGCCCTATTTCCAATGCCACCCGATAGCTGTGGTGTCTACTTTCCCTTTGCAGAACATTCTCCATAAACCCAAGCTCTCGGGTAGATTTGCCAAATGGGCTGTCGAAATGAGTGAGTTCGACATAGAATATAAGCCGAGGACTGCAATTAAATTGCAAGTCTTGGCTCACTTCGTGGCCGATTTCTGTTCGGGATTATTGCCTCAGGCAACCAAGAAAGCAATGATGATGTCAGAATCGACATCAGGGGTTTGGACCTTATTTATGGATGGAGCTTCCTACGTGAAAGGGTTCGGGCTCGGTATAATCTTAATCACGCCTTCGGGGGAAACCCTAAGGCAAGCCATCAGGACGGTCCATTTAACTAACAATGAAGCGGAGTATGAAACTTTGATTGCAGGACTCGAGTTGGCCCGGAGACTTGATTCTGAGGTCATCGAAATCAAATGCGACTCACAGCTGGTGGTAAATCAGGTCTACGGGATCTTCGAGACCAAAGAGGAGCGCATGCAATAATACGTGGTAAAGGTTCAAGCTCTGCTGGCGCGATTCCGAGAGTGGTCAATTACTCATATCCCAAGGGAAAAAAATGGAGAAGCAGACGCATTGTCAAACCTAGGATCATCAACAGAAACAAAGGGATCAAAATCCGGGTTGGTAGTATAATTGATGAACTCAGTCCTGGATACAGATGGTTACTACAAAGTAAATTCAACTAGTGTGGTATGGGACTGGAGGAATGAAATTATCGATTATCTCGAACATAGGAAGCTACCTGAAGACCCCAAAATGTCCCGGGCACTGCGCGCCAAAGCAGCGTGATATAGCTTCAAGGGAGGCCAATTGTATAGAAAATCTTTTCAAGGCTCGCTGGCCCGATGCTTAGGAGCATCCGAAGCTAACTATGTCATGAGATAGGTCCACAAAGGGATATGTGGCAACCACTCGGGCACATATTCCTTGGTGTTGAAGCTGGTAAGGGCAGGATATTACTGGCCCCGCATGGAACAAGATGCCAAGGACTTTGTGCGGAAATGTGATAAGTGTCAATGCTACACGCCACTGGTGCATCAACCGGTGGAACCCTTACATTCGGTCCTATCTCCGTGGCCGTTCATGAAATGGGGAATGGACATTGTCGGACCATTACCACCGACTCCTGGAAAGGTAAGATTTCTTTTAATTTTAACTGGCTATTTTTTTAAGCGGGTGGAAGCAGGTTCGTTTCAGAAAATTGGAGAACACGAAGTGGTGGATTTCTTGTGGAAAAATATAATTTGCAGGTTTAGAATACCAAAAGAGATAGCATGGGACAATGGGCCACAATTTATCAGCTCAAAAGTTATAAAGTTCCTCCAAGATTTGAAAATAAAGAGGATCACATCTTCCCCTTATCATCTGAGCGCAAACGGTCAAGCGGAGTCAACAAACAAAATAATTATTCAAAGCCTCAAGAAAAGGTTGGAAGCGGATAAAGGAAATTGGCCCGAAGAATTACCCGAAGTTCTATAGGCATTACGAACTACGGCCAAGTCGAGCATAGGGGAAACCACTTTTTCCCTCGTGTACGGTGCAGAAGCTTTATCCCGGTGGAAGTAGGGGAACAAACCTTGAGATACTTCCAGGCAGAAGAAGAATCCAACAACGAAGCAATGCTTGTCAACTTAGAACTGCTTGATGAATGCAGGGAATTGGCATATGTAAGAATGGTAGCTTAAAAGCAAAGAATGGAGCGGTATTATAATCGAAGAGCCAATCTCCATTATTTCAAAGTAGGTGACTTGGTCCTAAGGAAAGTAACTCACAATACCAGGGATCTCAACGCGGGGAAGCTAGGTCCAACATGGGAAGGCCCCTACCGGGTTTCAGCTATCACCGAAAAAGATTCTTACGAGTTGGAAAACCAAAATGGAGAGAGGTTTCCCAGCAATTGGAACGCGGCACACCTCAAAAGATATTATTGCTGATGAACATTATTCGATCGGAAAGCATGTGCTGCACTCTTTTTGTCTTCGTTCAGTTTTTGTCCTAATTGTGTTTTTCTGGCAAGTGAGGCAGTAACAGAAAGCATACTACGAAGACAGCATCAATAAGACCTTTTATAGCAAGGCACACAAGCAGAGATCCACTTGGGGATGGTTAGATAATCTTTTTCTCTATAGAAAATTCCTGCCGGAAAGTTAAGTTTGCTATTGAGCAAAGGTTATCTGATCATACACGAGCACAAACCACTAGAAGACTGTTAGATAGTTCTTCGATCGATAGCATAAATTTCTAAGGGGAAGTAAAGTGTGTTACCAAGTTAAGGATTATCTAGCAATGCATTAATGGAATCTTCGAAAATACAAGACTTCCAGTGTTCTAATTCGTATTCTTCGCATTTGAACACTGGGGAAAAGATATGAGGATACGTCAACAATGACTGCCACTTCGACCGAGAAGGAAAAATCGGAAATATAATTACATCATCGGGACCGGGGACTGCGCGAATAGCTCCGTAGAAACAAGTTGTACAAGTTAGCCACAAGTAATGGCAATTTCTTTTCAGCATAGCAAGTGCTTATGTATTTCTTGAAAATAGAAGGAATAAAATGAAATCCTTTTATTTTTATCTTGTTTCTTGTCTGAACGATAAATTAACTTTGTCATTTGAAAGTTAAACAAGTACTTCAAATGCTAGTGTCGTAATGAACAGGAGACGTCCTCTTCAACAGCACCGTAAACATAAGAGGGCCCTCTCTTATAAAAGTCCTCATGGTAGGGTTGGTCCTGGAAGAATTTATGCCCGGAATAAAAAATGCTTTCAGGGAAAATACACCCAAAAGTTTCACATAATAAGACGCAAAAAAGTATGCGCAAAATGCTTAAAGAAAATGCAAAGATTAAAGGCTTGCATGAATATTTTAACGATGATAAGACTCAAATAATACTTGAGAAAAAGATATTTTTATTTACAAAAACATGACAAAATGGCATAGATACGAGAACTGGAAAAAGAAAAGAAAAGCTAAACTGCATTGTCTCCGGAACCACGAGGAAGAGAAGTGTCCGCGCCCCCGGAAGAAGTAGACGGATCCACCGATGGCTCAACATTTTCACCGGTTTGGCCTTCGACATCATCCTCCTCCGATTCTTCTTCAGTTCCCGAAAACTCGGAACCGGAACCAGAAGGACCATGTGCATCAGACCTCGATGGGAGTCCACTTTTTGCAGCTAACTCAAGCTTGCGGACCTTAGCAATTTCGGCATCAAAGTTAATGACACCAGCTTTGGCCTCTTCCAAGATTTTTCTCCTCATGCTATACATGGCATAAGTGTTTTCAACAACGAGGGAAGTCGCTCGGCTCTTGAGTTCTTCTTTGAGTTGGGTTACCTCGGCAAAAAGGTTTTCCCAGGCGGACCTAGCAGATTTAAGGCTGACATCAAGGTCACGGACAGTTGAACTAAAGAGCCTATTATGCTCGATAGTTTTTCCGTACTTCTCTTCCAGCTGGGCGTGTTTCGCTCCCACTGCAGCAAGCTCTTCAATTTTGGAGTTCAAGGCTGCCTCTAAGTTAATCACTCTTTCAGCGGAGGAAACCGCACGTTCGATTGCAGCAACAACGTTGTTATGGACTTCAACCCATGTGGGTCTGTCTTTGTCAAATCTAACCCTCAGAGGGCCAATTTTTTGGCTAAGGGTTACTACTTCTTGTTCACTCTACCGCAAACGAGCTTCCAATACAACAACCTCAACGACTTTGGCTTCTATTTGGAAAAGCGAGCGGCATGTTGCTCTTGCTCTACTAAAAGCTGATCTCGTGCGGAGATAATCTCTTCTTTTTCACGTATCAATCTCTGAAGGCCCTCAGAAGCAAGAATGTTGGCCTACAAAAGTAATAAGGGTAAAATTCAGGAGATGTTCACATCCAAAAATAGGAGAAGTAATAAAGGAATAAAGGAATGTACCGATGCGGTGTTATGCATAGCATTGTTCAACAAACACTCTCCCGAGAGTGCTTGAATCTTTTCCCAGTCTTTCTCTGAAGCCAAAGGCTTCAGATAATTAGCAAGATCCACCGGCCGGGATAGTAAGTTGCATCTGGTAGAGACCGAAAGAGTAACGTTCCTCCTCCTTTGTGGATCTTCAGAAGGGGCATCATAATTTTGCACCAAATTCCTATGATCTGGGGACTGTGGAAGAGGAACCTCTTCTTCGTGGTCAGACGCGGCTAGCGGATGTGGTGTAGCAATTGCTGGTAGAAGAATGGATGAAGATGGAAGTGATGTAGCAGTTACTCTTGTTGGTGAAGATGGAGAAGAAACTGATGGAATTAAAGAGTGAGAAGCAGCTGCGTCAAATGCGGTACTCATCTCCGCAGTACCTGACACATCAATTGGGGCCCGAAAACGGGAGTTGACATTATCTACTAAATCAAATTCTCCCCAAAGTGTCGAGGCATCGTCCTTGGTTGGTGTAACTTTCTCAACAGGTTGAGCATCCTGTTGAGATGATGAGGATCGTTGTCTTCTATGTAGAGAATCTCCCTTATCAATAGCTTCTTCATCATTATCAATCATCACGGTGTCTATGATCGGCCCGGAAAGAGGGCCAATCACCATCGCTACCGGAGATGACTCGGAGGCATCGGTCCCCGCCCTTTTATTCTTTTCCCCGACTACAGAGGAGCGTCTTCTCTTTGGTTGTTTGTCTTCCAGTCAGTGACTCCGAAAAGAAGTATTTTCTCTCAAAGCAGGCCCGAGCCACATGTTCGAGTAAGCGCCTCCTGAAGCAGCCTCACTGCAAAAGCAGGGTCAGCCAAGACATCCTCCTCGGGAATAGTAAAAGAGCACGCGGGTAGACCTAATTTCATAGACAGTTTGAAGAGATCAATCAAGTTCTTTACATGAAAAATTAAAACAAGATGAAGTTGAATTACCATGATTCTTGGCCTTCCACCCGTATTTAGGGGCCAGTTCTTTCCACAAGCGAGTCACGGGCGTCGTAACGTCCAAGGTCCAAACCTTCAATCACCGGTGGGACCCATCGAGTTGCTGAAACAAACAAAGGATAGAGGATTAATATGGCCATTAAATATTTTTTTAATAAAAGGAAATAATAAACAAAGAGCTTACGAGTGTGGTTCCAAGCGGCCGGAAAGGATGAGGCCGTTGCCGAATGATATCATCGGTGGCAATTGCAACGAACTGTTCCAACCATCCACGGTCATTGTCATCATCCATGCTAGACAATAAAGCATGGTGTCCACGCTTGCAGAGGTTTATCATTCCCCCGCCGAAGATTTTGGGAGAATAAAGATTCATCATGTGAGCTAAGGATAGCTCCACTCCAGTTTCCTGGCACAAACGCCAAAGGCAAGCACCCGTCCTCCACACATAAGGACTTACTTGTGCCAAACACACCTGGTAATGGAGGCAAAACTCCGCAATCACGGAGTCAAGCACTCCGCTAAAATAAAACGCACCCAAAGTAAAGGGATACATGTAAACATATGTAAAACCTTCCTTGGGAATGGTGACTCGCTCTGATAGGTCAGGAGCGATAATTTCTAAGTCATGGCAGCGACAGTCTTCCTTCACAGCAGGAATACTCAAAGGACATATGGAAGAAGGATACCTGCTAACAGCCCGTGTATGAGAATTAGCAGTAGTGAATTTTCTTCGAAGTCTTTTGGGGTAATAAGACTTTTAGGGATGATGAAGCCCACTGTTGGAAGAGCAAAGTCCTCGGGTTTATTTTGCTTTATAAGAAACCGGTACGTTTCGAGGAAGAAGCCATTGTAGGACAGAAAGGGTCTTTCGTTTGAGGATAATTAGAAAAAAAGATGAAGAAACAATATGCAAGTTAGATGAAGGAAGTTCGAAAAGTTATGAAGTATAAGGGTGGAAGTTGATACGTATAAGTAAAAGTTTTGGCGGCTAAATTCATGGCTAGGATGACCTCGATAATCGGCAAAAGATGTGTTGAATCATGGGAAGACGCATGTTCGGGGCATTAAATTCGGAGGGACATGCGTCTAATCAACCGTCAGAAGCCTTCAGAGGGAATTATAGTAATTCCCACCAAAAAGTATTTCTACCAACTTTCCGGTAACACAAGTTATGTCACCGAAAAGCAAGGGGCTAACTGTATTGGGTAAAATATGTTATGACACGTGGCCGTCCGAGAAAGGGACACATGGAACCCAAGACAGGGGGATGACTGAAGACTGAAGACAATTGTTTGTCACCGGAAAGAATAATGCTCATAAAGATGTGATAAATATTCTTCTAGCATTCAATAGAGAATATTCACAGCATTAAGAGCAGTTATCTGTTACAAGGAATTTGGCATTTATGTTCACCGTTACATCTTCATCTATGCCCCTGATAATTGACATTAAAGAAGGACACGGCCCTAGGACCTTCTTCATAACTATAAATATTGAGCTCAGTTGTCATTGTAATTGGGAGAAATTTTCTAGCAAACTTGTACTATATTTTATCCAAAGCTCAATCCAATCTTATCTCTGATTTATCAAATCTTTTGTTGTTGAGTCCGGTGTTTCCGAAATTGTTGCTTCTGCTGTTTCGTCTATATCTTACGGCTAAGTATTGCGTAACTCTTCAATTATTTATTTATCTCAGGATCAAATTAATTCACTTATCTAGAAACCACGTATAAATTTAACTGTACCGTTTTACGGGTAAACACCACCCACCCTGAATAGAAATATTATTAAGAGTACTTTCTTTTCATATTGTAAATAGAGTACTTTTTTTTATTTCAGCAAAATGAATATTTTTTCATGATGTAGAAAAAGTATTTTCTTTCATTTCAACAAAACAAGTATTTTTTTATGATGTAGAAAAAAATATTTTCTTTAATTTCAACAAAACGAGTATTTTCTTTTCATAATGTAGAAAAATTATTTTCTTTCATTTCAACAAACTACGTATTTTCTTTTCCTGAAATAAAAAAAAGTATTTTTTTCAACAAAACGAGTACTTTTCATGATGTAGAAAAAGTATTTTCTTTTATTTCAACAAAATGACTACTATGTTTTTTATGATGTAAAATAAATATTTTTTTTAATTTTAACAAAATGAATTTTTTCTTTTCATGATGTAGAAAAATTATTTTCTTTCTTTTCAACAAACTAAATATTTCTTTTCCTAAAATAGAAAAAGTATCTTTTTCAATAAAACGAGTACTTTCTTTTCATGATGTAGAAAAAGTATTTTCTTTCATTTCAACAAAATGAGTACTATTATTAGATGATGTAAAAAAAAGTATTTTCTTTCATTTCAATAAAACGAGTACTTTTTTTCATGATGTAGAAAAAATATTTTCTTTCATTTTAATAAAACGAGTAATTTTTTTCATGATGTAGAAACAATATTTTTTTTTCATTTCAACAAATTAAGTATTTTCTTTTCCTGAAATAGAAAAAGTATTGTTTTCAACAAAATAAGTACTTTCTTTTCATGATATAGAAAGAGTAGTTTCTTTCATTTCAACAAAACGAATACTTTCTTTTCATGATTTAAAAAAAATCTTTTAATTCAACAAAACAAATACTTTCTTTTCAAGATGTAGAAAAAATATTTTCTTTCATTTTAACAAATTGAGTATTTGCTTTTCATGATGCAGAAAAAGTATTTTATTTTATTCAACAAAATGAGTAATTTCTTTTCATATTGTAGAAAAGATACTTTCTTTTCCAACAAAAAAAGTATTTTCTTTTTAGTTATCGAGCTCAAATTTCAACATTGTTCTTGTATGAAAAAGTAAAATAGCACATTACTTCCTTTGAGTTTATGTGAATTTTAAAAAATAATTAAATTTTAAAGAAAATAGAGTCATGGGGGGGGGGGGGGGGGATTATAGGAAACATGAGAAGGGGAAGGGGAGTTGAGAATAACATAAAAAATTATTTTTCTAAAAATATTTTATATTCTCTAACTAGACACTAGAAAATATTTTTCGGAAAAAAGTACTTTTCACCAAACAAACAAGAGAAAATAAATGATAAAACCAATCATTTTCCATGAAAAAAATTTCAGAAAAATATTTTCCTACAAACCAAACATACCCTAAGTGTTTCTTTTCCATTCTCTTTTACTTAGTTTTATCAGATGAATAGTTGTCAATCGATCAATCAGATTCATGAGAAAAAAAAGTATATCAGCTTTATAATCTTGCTAATACAAATATACATCTATCTCATTTTATGTGACATTATTTGATAGTGCATTGTTTACCCGTAAATCAGTACAATTAAATTTATGCGTTGTTTATACACAAGTGAATCGATTTGATCCTAAAATGATAAACGAATTAGACAAAAATATAAGACTTAGCTTTGAAATTGAGATAAAATCGCAGATATCTTAGTCTCGGGCACAGAGCTTCCGGAGATAGTAGGAACAAAAAAAGTAAGCAAGAAAATAAAATTTTACTCAGCTTTTTATAAGAATCCTTGATTAAGATAAGAATCAAGTTCATCATCAATAGAGGAATCAAAACCTGTTATATCATCCATATCTTCCCATAGAACTTCTACTCTAGACTTAGAAGTAGAAGGAGCAGGATTATTTCTAACTGTAGTCTTAGAAAAATCTTGAAAAGCAGGATTATAAGTTTCTTGTATATAATGCACAAAAGCAGGGTGAGAAGGAAAAGTAAAAGGTAAGCCACAGACAGCCACCATTTTTGCTAAGTTCTCACGATCTCTATCTTTGTTATAGGGACGTAAAATAGTACCAGAAGCAGGGTCAAGCTGCTGTTGTAAAAAATTAGAACCCCCGCCAGATCCACTAGGAGTGCTAGTACCGGTGTTAGGATCCGGTATTTGTCCAGCTTCTATTTTAGCTTGTATCCATAAAGCTTTGTGGTCCCTACCTAAATGCCTAGATAAACCCCCTGTCCCACCACTTTTGGTGTGCGCAAATCGTTGCTTACATATTTCACATGTAGTACGTTGATTGACTTTATCATGTTTAAAAAATTTCCATACAAGTGATGTTTTGGGACGTTCACCTTTAGGCTTACCCCTTACAGGAGGTACAGGGGGTAAAGCTCCAGACCGAGATTAACTCTGAGTTGGAGCTTCTGTTGCGGGACTAGTGGGTGTTTCATCTAATTCTTCTTCCTCATTTTCTTCATCCTCAATAAAAATATCATTGCCAAATTGTCTTTGTAAAGTTTCATGATCTAGTTGTTCTCTGAAATTAATATTATAACATGCTGAGGGTTGGAAAAATGAAGTTTCATCAACATGAGTCATTTCATCTATATGTTTTCTAATTATAGGAGAAGGTCTAGGATGAGGACTAGGATTAGGATTACTACTACTTTCACCTTTACTACTTTTTTTACTAGTTTTTTTAAATACGCCAAATACATTTTTAGATGCCATAATTTAAATACAAAATTAAACTAAAAAATTTAACACAAATAAAATACGAAAATAGAACACGTAAAGTAAACACAAAAATTAAGCACTAAAATAATGCGCAAAAAATATATATTAAAATTAGGAGATGGAACGAGTGCACCGTGATTAAATATTGAAACTTGAACAAATTGTCCAAAATATTTCTCCAAATACTTGACGAATTAATTTGAAGCTTGAAAGTTGCTCCAAAAATTTGCCCAAATACTTGAAACTTATCACTTGATTGCGAGAAAATTAAGAGAATAATATAGATAAAATGTAAGAGATTTGAGAGAGAATGATTTATTTTTGTGGGAAAAAAATGAAGAAGGATGGGGGTATTTATAGTAGAAAATAGGGCCAAAGTATAATTTAATAAACTTAGGAATTATATTAAAAGTTTGGGGGTAGGGGGTGTTTTGGTGGGAGTGGGGGGCCAAATATGGCCTTTTTGGACGTTGGGAACGACTATTTTTGCAATTATAGCCGTTGCCCAACGGCTATAATTCAAAAAAAAGGGATGCGGGACGGGACGGGACGAGACAGGTGGGATGGGATGGGACGGGCAGGACAGGACGAAATGGGACGAAATGTGACGGGATAAACAGGATGAAATGGTCATCCCGTCCCATCCCGTTTCCTGTTTAACTGGGTCTATCCCGTTTAAAATTAAGTGGGATGGAACGGGACGGGACGGCCCGTCCCGTTGGATAGCCCGTCCCGTTGGACAGCCTTACCATAAACTAGGATCCCTTTGGCTGGGATCAGATCTCATTGGCTTCGGGAACCGTGCCTCTTTGATGTTCCTCATAACTGACACCAGCTACCACGCTAACGTTAAAGTTGTACTCGGAAAGCCTGGGATAGGAGGAATCTCGAGAACTAGATGTCTCCTTATCCTGCAATGACCTATTATTCCGATCGCGATCGGTTCTCCTATCTGTAGCGATTCTATCTGTCGACCGAAAACCTATGTTGCATACTTTGGCCCGTTCATAGGGCAGAAACCGACCCCTCGAAGACCGTCGATCAGAGTCGAAATCATCTCTTGACTTCTCTTTATTCTTCTCCTGGTCTGGACCTTTGGTTGATGTTGGGAAACCGAGCTGATCATCCTCAATTCTTATCTTTGATTCGTACCAGTTGTGAATATCTGGCGATGTTGTAGCCTAGAACTCGAGCAAACTTTCCTTCAATTTCTGAGAAGAATCAGAACTCCTCGGATTCAGACCTTTAGTGAATGCTTCAGCTGCCCATTCGTCCGGTACGGCCGGTAGTAGCATCATTTCCTTCTGGAATCTGGTCACGAACTCCGGAACTAATTTAGACTCTCCTTGTGCGATCCTGAATATGTCGGCCTTTCGGGCCTGTACCTTCCTGGCTCCGGCATGGGTCTTAATGAAAGAATCCGTGAGCATCTCGAAGGAATCTATGGAATGCTCGGGCAAGAGTGAATACCACGTCAGGGCCCCCTTCGTGAGGTTATCCCCGAATTTCTTTAATAAAACTGACTCAATCTTGTGCAGAGCCAAATAGTTTCCCTTCACCGCTGTTGTATAAGTGGTGATATGCTCCTAAGGATCTGAATTCCCATCATACTTCGGCATATCCGGCATTTTGAACCGCTTCGGGATCAACTCTGGTGCCGCACTTGGTTTGAATGACAACTGGGTGTATTTCTTTGAATCCAGTCCTTTTAGTACTGTTCGTTAGCCCGAAATTTGATCTATGCAGGCGTTTATTTCTATCATAAACCGCAAGAGTTTGATTTTAAAGGGATCGTTCTCATTGTTGTTTCCGAAACCGTTACCGTCCCCCGGCCCTATCAAAGCCGACTTCGCCCCTCGGGGTGTTGTTATCGACCCTTTGTGTTATTTTATTTGCGGGAGCACTGAGAGGAATTTGACCTTGTCCATTCGTGTAGTTGGAAGCACCCGACAATGCCTGCTTGAATTCTATCATGACCTGCTCCTGCCGCGAGAGATGGCCCATAATGACCTTTTGTTGCTCCCTCAAGATCCTTACTGTTTCAATGACGTGCTCGTCTTCAACATCATCAGGAGTTGTCTCTCGAACGCTCCGTGGATATGGATCGTCGTGAGCCGGCGTGCCCTCGTCCCCTTCGTTGCAGGTATCACTGATAGAATCTTCATGCTGAGGTTGATTTCCTCGGGCCTCAATGTTGTGTATGATATCGACATCGTTATCGGCCATTTTTAATGATTTTTGATAAGAACAAAGAACCAAACAAGTTAGTAATAGATGCGGGGATTAAATCAATTACACAACTGTCTAAGCCCCATGGTGGGCGCCAAACTGTTTACCCGTAAATTGGTACAGTTGAATTTATACGTAGTTTATAGACAAGTGAATCAATTTGATCCTAAAACGATAAATGAATTAGACAAAAATATAAGACTTAGCTTTGAAATTGAGATAAAACTGTAGATATCTTAGTCCCGGGCACAGAACTTTCGGAGGTAGTAAGAACAACAAAAGTAAGCAAGAAAATAAAATGCTATTGAGCTTTTGATAGAATACATTGTATGTTTGTCAGCAAATTCTCTTTTTTGTACAATGATGGTAAAACTCACTATTTATAGTTACACTTAGGGAACAAGGTGCTAGGATCAAGCCCCTCTTAAATGACAATTATGAGGGCCAAGAATGTGTAACGGTGGGCAGTGAATGCCATATTTTTTGTAACGGACCATGTACTTAATGTTGTAGAATATTCTTCATTGAATGCTACCGGGTGACCAGCATTTATTTTTCCTTTATGAATATCATTCTTTCTGATAACAAGTGAGATCATTGCCTCCAGGCCCGACTGTCTTCTGTATTCAACTTCACGTGTTTTCTCATGCGATCATTAAATATGAACATATTTTACCCTATGCATGCATAGAGGCTAAAAAAATGAAATTTTAGTCTAAAACACATTATACATTTGTGTGACTATAAAATTGTGTCATTAAGGATCTAAGTTATGAGAAAAAAGTGCACTTTTGAACTATGCATATGATTAAAACACGCTATGAATATTTGTGTTGCTATAAAATTATGTATTTAGTAGTCAATTAAAAATATAAATTTAAAATAAATTATTTTTAGATATAAAAATATGCTATTCTTTTTTAGAACATACTGTATATGCCACATACAATAAGACAAAAGATAACTTCTTGTTTGCTCAAACTATGGCAGTACCTAACAAGTATTTAGAGCTCGTTTGGCCAAACTGTCAAAAACTACTTATCTTAAAAAGTATTTTTGTTTAAAAATATTTTTCGAAAAAGTACTTCTATAGATTAACCGTTTGTGTTTGACCAATTTATTTCAGAAGTACCTTTTGCGATGTTTGATAAATAAATTGTTCTTGATCAATCTTTCCAAAAAGTACTTTTGAGAGTCAAATTATGATAAAGGACAATAAAAGTCTAGTTTACAATTAACATTATTTTAAAAAGAGAAAGTTTCAAATATTTATTATAAAAGAATTTAATTATTTTTTTATTTTTATTTAATTTAATATATTAAAGATTTTAATCAATATAAAATATAAGCATGTAAAAGCAATTAATATTGGCAGAAACATATGTGGTTACAAGTTACATGTATGAATAATACTATCAATTATTGAGAAAATAATAAACTAGGTAGTATTGTATTATGTCAACTATATTATATGCATGCACGCCAAATAAAATATAAATAAAACTACAAACTAGAGACAGTGGTAGACCCATGATTTTATGCAAGCGGGTTCAGTCTTAGAAGTACATAACTTTAGTCGTAAAATAGTAGTTGTCAAGTGGGTTCAAATAAAATATTTATATAAAATTTATGCAGCTTTAATCGTAATTTATACGTATACACAGTATTATTTTTTGACGAAGCGGGTTCAGTTGAACCCGCTTTCCACCATGTGCGTCTGCCACTGATTGGAGATCATATAATACTCGTATATTACAAAAGAAAAAAACATACCTTATGAAGAAAGTATTCAAATTTGATGATTAGACTTTTTATTTCAGAGAGAAATAGGAGATGAAGAAAGAAATAAACGGCGGAAGAAAAAAGAAGAGATATATTTATAGTAGAGAGATTATTCCAAATAGGAATAACAGAAGAAGAATAAAAATATGGTAAAAATAAAAAAGAGAAGAAATGGATGGTAGAGATAAAAAAAAGAAGAAGTAAAGGTTACATTAACAAGGAATAATTTAAGAAATAAAATTTCATGGTAATGATATTTTTGTGTTGAAAAAAATTAATTTTCTGCTTCTGGTTCTTGAAAAAAGCTTGAATTTATAATTTCTTCCTAAAAGAAGAAAAAACTACTTTCACTGCTCAAAAACACTTTTGTATTTTTTGAAGCACTAAATTTAGACGATTAAGGCACAAACCAAGGTCCAGCACCAAACCTTTACTAATCGTTTGGTACGAGGGTTAAGGTGAGATAAGATCTGAGATTAAATTTATACTGTGTTTGATTGGCTATAAATTTATACCTCCGACCAAATAAGATATAAATTTAATCTCAGACTTAATCCAGGATATTCTATCTTATCCCACCTTCTCCCATCAAATGTGAGATTAATCTATCCTATCTCTCATGTGGTATAAATTAGTCTTGGGATTATAATCCCAAAATTAGAATCTCGGAATAATTTAATCCGCATACCAAACGACTACTCAGTATATATATATATATATAGTCTGCTACACTTTAGGGTTTCTCAAGACAGCCCTGATTTTGGCAAGCATCGCTATTGCATCCTTCATACGCTAATTGCCTGATCTGTCATTTGAAAGAAAGATATAATAATTTTAATTATAAGAATATCTATTTAAATTACTATTTATTTCTCCTAAATGTCCCGCTTGATTAATATTTACTAATTGGAACAGTAATTATAAATTCAGAAAAAATTAAAATAACTTCTTATTTTTTAAAACGTTAAATTCTTTGAAATAAATTTAATTTGTAAAAATCTTTATATTTGAAACTGGACGAAGCGCACTTAAGTGTCATCCTTATTCGATTAAAACTGACGGATTAATTGCTAAACCAATAGCATTGTTATTCATAGAATGGAGCACAAAATTTGTTTAAAGAATGCTGCTAGTTGGTAAAAAATTACTTGCACTTGGTGTTTACCCCAATTTTATGAACATATGACACGTGTCTTTACATACAATCTTATTACTAAATTATAATTAATATTATATATTCTTACCTTAATTTATAATTTAAGGGCCCGTTTGGCCATAAAAAATTATTTTTTTCGAATTTTTTTTTACTTTTTTCGGAATCAGTGCGGTCATGAAAATTTCAAATTTTACTTGACGTTAATTTCGAAATGTTTGGAAATTTTGAAAAATCTCAAAAAGCTGTTTTTCAAAACTTTCACTTCAAATCAATCACAATAATTCAAAAACAACTCCAAATTGTATTGATATCGAAATACGACTCTATTTTTCAAATGTAACTTTTACTTGAAATTGTTTTTACCTTTTTTCGAAATTTCACAATTATTATATCGAAACGTCCACTTAACCAAAGTAAATTAGGACGATTTGATATAGCACGGTTTTTATCCTACTATTGCTAGGCCTCGACTCCCAAGTCCCAACTAGTGGTATAAGTTTAGGAGTAGATTTAACGTGCCGCTCACGGTAATCTACTAATCTCATTACTAGAAATTCGGTAAAAACCGACCAAAAGACTGACCAACGTTGATCGGTAATGGCCAATAATTGACCAAAACACGACGATTTACGTGTGGACGATATTTTAGGGGTCGGAAAGGCATATCGACCAAAGTTGGTCGGAAATTACCGACCAACTTTGGTCGGTCAATTAAATTCAAAAACAAATATTGCAAAAAAAAAATCGACCAAAGTTGGTCGGTATTTTAATTATGTAATCAAAAGATTCACCATCTGGGAATCGAACCGGGGTCTGTACTGTGGCAAGATACTATTCTACCACTAGACCATTGGTGCATTTTGTTTTAAGACTGTCTTTTATTTGATTTATACTCTTTAATTATATTTTCGCACGAAAATAACCGACTAAAGTTGGTCGGTTTTATTAAAAAGTAAAATTACCGACCAAAGTTGGTCGGTTTCTTGAAAAATAAATTTTGCGGGACCAAAAATAGTTTTTCGTATTTTTTCGTAAATAAAAACCGATCAAAGTTGGTCGGTTTCGTAAAAAAAAATTAAAAAATAAAATCTTTTGAAAAACCGACCAACTTTGGTCGGTTTTTTGACCGACCAAAGTTGATCGGTCGACCTTAGCTGATTTTTACCGAATTTCTAGTAGTGTCCGTTTCTGTCTCATTTTTTGTTTTTGGTTCTTCTTTTCCCAAAATATGCTCGTAGTCTAGAAGTAGTTCGCTCCCGTTCGGTTTTTTATTTTATTTGTTTTGAAAATACTGTTTGTTCGTCGAATATGATCAATTTTTGAAAAAATTAGGTTCCCAAAAATTGGGCAAAGAAAGTTTTTGGATGACAATTTTTCTTCAACTCACAAACTTTAACTTTTTTCAAATAAAATACATGTCCAAACATACTTTAACTTTCAAAAATTATTTTTCAACACAACTTCAAAAATTATTTTTCAAGTTTCAGCCAAATTTATGTCCAAACACCAGCGAAATTATTTTGTATTTCCAAATCGAGGAAAGATTATCCATAATCCAATGACCCATTAAACATCAATATTCATTTATTTTTGGAGTTATAATAGCAGTAAAATGTGACCACAATTGACAATTATTTTATCTTTTTTTTTCTTCTAGAATATTCTATCGAGCCATATATTTCTTATCTCTCTTATTCAGGAAAAAAATAAGTTGTTTGTCGGCAGGGGGGAGCCATCATTATAGTTACAGATTGAGCAAACCAATAACTTTGGTTCCAATTATGAATTTGTGTAAAAGATTTTGTTTAATATGGATAAATAATCTATCAGAACCAATAAACAAAAAAGAAGAAGAAGAATTTTGGTCCAAAATCCATAAACTACAATTTTGGCTTAGCCTCTATTTACAGTTAAACCCTACCATAATTAACATAGACTAGTCTTTTTTTCTCTTCTTTTTCTAAAGCCATTCACAACTAGCCATTCATGATTATTCCATTAAAGTAAGGTAACGTTCAAATTCAAAAGAAAGGAAGCAATAATACTTGAGGGTATAGTTCATTATATTTCTGTTTCATCATACTATATATAATGGTTGTTTGGATTATCGTCGCTGTTTTTTCTTTTTCTTTTGGCTTCCTTTGCTAGATTCCTTGTATTCACCTAGTTAAAGACAAATTTCAACAGGCTACGATGTGTATAAATTTTATAGTTTAAGGTTTACTACTTTGTATTTTTGGTCACTGAACTTCATGAGTGAGCAAATTTTGATTATTGTGTCCAATTTTAGATTTGAGTATCTTGTAGTACGCATATGGTCCATAGAAGTACATTAATTGTTTCACAGACTGTTTCAAATCACATGAGCTACTTTCTCTGTTCCAAAATAAATGATATATTTTTAAATTTGAAAATAATTCAATTTTAAACTCTTCATTTTTTCTATTTTACCCTTAATGAGAAGCTTTTATAACCACACAAATGTTATGACCCCACAAAGCTTTTACCCTTAAGCTTTTAAGACCACAAGTTTTAAAAGTTTTCTTTTTTTTCTTAAATTCTGTGCCGAGTCAAACTAGCTCATCTAAATTGAAACGGAGGGAGTACCACAATATCATTCTTTAATCTACTCAGGCCATGTCTGGAAGATCTATTTCATAAAAAAAAATTCCCCCAAGTTGGTCTGGCAAAACAATTTGGTTTTCCCGCTGAATTGAAAATTTCTAAATACATACCTATGTACTTTTTTTTGTTTTTGTTTTGGGGGATGAGTTTCACATAGTATGAATTAACTAGACAATAGTGTTGATTTTTGGAATTCCGACATGTAACACTAAGCTAGCGTTTGACCATAAATTTTCAAATTTATTCTGAAAAATCTGATTTGGGTAAAGTTTGGTTTGAAGATGAAAATATGTTTGGACATCTATTTTGGGTGAAGTTTGGTTTGGAAAAACATGAAACATGACTTATACCCACAAGTTCTAAAAACTATCAAAAATACCCAACAGTATCATTATCAATAACATTGATTATATTATCGCAAACCATAGTCCTGAACATAAATAAATTTGATACAAAATTATCATTTTTATAATGAACTACATGATACACTATCAGATGACCGAGAAGACGAAGCAAGATCGTTATAAAATAATAAATGGTGGGCTCTTTTATAAAATACAAAAGTTTGGGGCAATTTTTAAAAAATATAATAGTGATATTTTGGCCAAAAATCAGCTATTGAGCTGGTTTTGGGATTAGGAAATTGGCCAAAATGTAGGCAAATTCTATGGTCAAACATGTGTTTGCCAAATAAAATCCAAGTTTATTTTGACAAAATCTATGGCCAAACGGGTCCTAAGAGTCTATTTTGAAAATAATGTGTAATTTTCTGGCTGTGTAACTATTAGGTTAGTAACTACATACAGTGGTAATTGTATAGTATAGTAATTATAATGATCTATTTAGTTGCCATAATGCAATTATAATGTAATTTTCACTGTCATGTTATGTTGGACATGGGAAATTACATAGTTAAATAAATTTTTTTTTTCAGATTAACCTATCAAAATATATTAAATAATATGTTAGATAAATATAAGTTGATAAATTATATCTTTAAAAAGTAGTAAGGATCTTCCAAATAAATAATATCACTACTTAAATTAGTTAATCAAAATTAAAATAATAATTAATTTTCTTACTAACTAATTAATGTTTGATAAATACATGTATATATAAGAAATGCCAGATATTATGTATAATTGGCATTTAAACTAAAAATATTAAAATTAACAATTAATATCAGAAAAAATTATCATTATCTTGACTATCTTTCATATAAATAATATCTTAACTTAAAATAAATAATAAAAGTTTCAATTATGAATTTAAAATTTTAACCAACTGATATGAGTAAAATATAAAATTTATGATTTGTTGTACTTTTTAAATAACGAAAAGATAAATATGAGTTTAGAAGGTATATTTTAATAATTATTTTATACTAATGAATAGAAAATAAAGCTAGTAAAATACGAATCATGTTTAACAACTAAGAAACACAAAGAAAATTAAAAAAGAAGAAGAAAAATATGAGAAGTTCTGGAAGTACACCACAAATAACACGTTGGAAGGTTAAAAAATAAGAATAAGAGAAACGAAAAAGAAATATTGTAAAAATAATAGTACTAGTATATTTGAAAAAGAAGAATTTAAAAAAATTAGAAAGTTACATTACCTTGTAATTACCGCTAATTCTTAGTTTCCTGAGAATTGGAAAGTGTAATTACACTTTTCCAATTTCATTCAATTTCATGTTGGCCATATAATTGTTTTGCCAGACAAATACCAAACTGTGTAAATACACTCAAATTCAATTCCTAAGTGAATTTACAAACATGCTCTGAGATTTAAATTGTGAGCTATTGGTCTGTGAAGTACCCGCCTAGAGATTAAAAATGATTTCTCTTACATTTGCCCATTCATTGGATTCAACAGAACTTTGGTCCATTCATAAATCAGCTTTCAATTTTCAAAGCAGAATAGATGACAAAATTCCTCCAATATTGTTTTTCGTATTTGAACTTAACTTGAAATAGGGGTGTTAAAAGAGAAGGGTTTAATCAAATTCGAGTGGGTTACACGGAAAGACCTTGGTCCTCCGACCTGGATTTCAACAAAACCAAATATAGAGGAAGCTGTAGCTGTTGGCTCCACTATAGTAATCCATACATTTGTTTACCCTAAAAAACATATAACAATTAAATTATAAGTGATTTTAATGATACACGGATTAATTCAATACAAATGATGAATCGCGTTAGATTAAACAGATAAATGACGTAATAAATTGTCAAACCAATTAAGGGAAGTGATCCCGGACTCAGTAGCAACTTTAATGGAATGTTTGCCTTCGGTCCCGTCAGTCGTGTCATTATGACTTCAAATGTGTGTCAGCCAACGGCAGGTCATCCCTGGATGTAAAACGGCGTGAAGCCTCTATAAATACTCCCCTCCTTCGTTTAGTTTTTACCTTTTGACCAAGCTTCTACCTTCGAGTCCTCAGGATTTCACTGCCCTTCTTCATACTCTAACATATTTACCTCAGTTCTTCAAGATTTCTCAGTAAATTGCAAGCTTTTACTTATTTTCTACGCAAACCAGCACACTTGACCTTTCATCTTCCAACCTTTCTTCATATTTTTCAAGCTCTTCCCAGATAACAATGGCTAAAACTTCCAAAACTATTCCCCAAAAGGTTGCTTCCTCTTCTTCACAACCGACCGCCGAAGTCGAGGAGACCACTCCCGATGTGGTAGTCCTCGAGAGATCTGCTCCGGGCGTGGCTACCGATGAACTGGCTGCCGAGCCTCTATTGAAAATGTTCGTCCCGGGGGGGAGGGGGGAGGGGGGTGCTCGGTCGCCTATGACTTTAAGGTCGAAAAGCCCTCGTGGGTGCAGGGCCGATGTGAGGCGATATCTAGGTATATTTGCTCTATCACCGAAGACGTCCTTCCTGTGGTTCGAAAGGACTGCGGCTGGGTGGATAAGGACGTAGTTGTCCCCGGGCCCGAGGACGCCATTACTACCTATGTGGAGGGGTATCTGAGTGTTTACACTTATCCCTTCACATTGGGCCCAGTTGGTCTCGTCCAATTTCACTCCTCTATTTGAGGATATGAAAACGGTCGATGCAATAATAATACCCAATAGAGTCGGGGTCGAATTCCACAGGGAGCTATGTGAATGGGTGTTGGTAGTATATATTTTAGCGCGTGAGTTTATATATCTTAATTTGCACTTTCACAATATTGGGTTTTGTTTGGAAATCTAAGTTAGACTACAGTTGCGATTTTAAGAATGAAACTAGGAAATTGTTTTTGATTGTTTTTCAAATGATAAAAAGACCTAGGGCTATAACCTTCACCTAGGTGTTCGCTTAATGAGTTATAAACTTTAAAGCTTATTTTATTGGTCGGGGTGTATTATAGCTATTAACACTCAAGTACCCACTCAATACCTCTCGGTCAGAGAGTGATTTTGCCCAATTTGGCTTTCTCAAGTCCAAATAGGTATTGAACAAAGCAGTTGATAATAAGCTCAAGTCGGGTTTTACTATCTCTAGGTTCAACCCTTTTATTGGGCTTATCAATATCTCGATTGACCCAATTTCTTGCTAGCCAAGTTTTTCTAGACTAAGTCTCTTTTTCTCAAGTAGAGACCAAGTTAAATAGGCATGAAATAATATTTGCAACCATTAATTCTTCACATAAAAGTAAGAGCAAGGCTAGATAATCAACACCCAACCATAAACAAGCAATAAATCAAACACTCATTAAGTTTACACACTATGGTTGGGTCACAACCCTAGTAAAAATATAGATACTCATACTTAAATTAGAAAAAGAAGAAGAAGAAGTGATAATTAAACCCATATTAATAATTAAAATGATGAAAACAATATTCAAAAATCTCAAAATAGCAAAAACAACTAAAAAGAGTAAAAGAAAACGTCTACTGTAGCTGCTGATGTCAGAACTTGACCTAAAAAAGTGAAACTCTTCTATTTATACAGTGCTAGAATTTTCGAACAAAAATGCCCTTTTGGAGGTTCTACGGCCGCACAATTCCATGTGCGGTCCGCACTTTGCGTCAGCCTGACAAGAATGGAAACCTGCAGCCACATAATTCTGAACTGCGGCCGCACTTCTCTCTTTCTGCGGTCCGCGCATTTCTGAGTGCGGCCGAACATTGCTCTTCTGCGCACCGCACAAATATAACTGCAGCCGCATAGCTGTTCTTCTACGGCTGCACAATAATTGTGCGGTACGCACTTCTGTTGAACTTGAGATGCAAGTTCTCTGAACTTTTGCTCTTTCCTAGGTTCTGCAGCCGCACATGTCATGTGCGGACCGCACTTTGCACTTGTCTTTGGTAGGAGTTTCTTCACAATCTGCGACCGAAGATGAAAATTTACGGTCTGCACTTTTGAGCTTCTGTGCATGTTTGTGTCCTTGAGTTCAGATCACTCCTTCTTGAGTTGGATTTCATCTTGGGGGCTCATTTTCCACTATTCCTGCAATTAAGTATATTTTATCAGTTTTCGGGAACACAATTAAACGCTTTTGGACTAAAATGAAAGCAAAAAAGTGCTAATAAGTAGTCAAAATCCCCACTTATCAACTCCCCCAAACTTAGGCTTTTGCTTGTCCTCAAGCAAATAAGGTAATTCCCACCTACACAAGTTAAGAGATATTCCTGCTAATCAAAGATGCATCAATCACACATCAATTGAGACCAACAATTACCCACAACACTTATAAATTATTAACAAGGCAATAGGTTGAACGTTTAAGCACAAATAGTTCTAATGTGACACTTGAGCATCAAGAGTTGACTTCATTCATCAAGGAAGCTCGCTCTTTCATGTAGATCATTGTGGATCCCATACTCCTCCTCTCTACTCTCCGTTTGCATATCTCACTTAAGAATGTAGCACTCAATTCAAAGATTTGTGAAAGGTTCGCTTATCTCTCTCAAAAAATGTCACAAGTACGACTTTAAGTACCATAGGCTTGCCCCTCATGTAAATCACCACTAATATAAGCTTACTCGGCTTGAAATCACTTAGGGCTTTTTCAGAATGCAATGAAGGCTTTTGGACTACGGTTGGATATGCTATGATAGACGGGTTCATCTTTCCTTAAGCACTCCATTTTCTCTTATCAGCTCATGCTTTGCCAACTCTTTGAGGCATTTTCTTTTCCATAGGGGGATTAGAGAGACTTAGCATCACTCTTTCTTGGTACTGATATTCATGTTCTCCTTCTTTGCTTTCTCCACGCTTTGCATCATTACTTTTCTTTGAATCCCTTCAACTCTTCAACTTATTCACTTTCTTTTTGCATTTTTATTTTTGTTCTTTCTTTATTTTTCTTGCCTTTCCTTCTCTTCATTTCTTTTCCCTTTTTTGTGCCTTGATACCTTTTTCAAACTCCTTGTCTCTTCCCCAAACTTACGTTTTTAGCCAATTATTTCACAATAGTGTTAAGAAAAGCTCGAGTGCCAAGAGAGGGTCACGACAGAACCGGTAAAGGCTTGTAACATGATTATCAAATGAGAAAGGTTTTAGGCTCAAATGGGTCGACTAGGGATAACAACATTGGTGGGCCATGGAAAATTTTAAGCGGGTCAAGGAGAGCCTACAATCACTTCTCAAGCCAAGCAAAACTTAAACTTTTGCCTAGAGATACATTCGGGGCAAGTTCTAGACCATTCACACGGGTACTTGGACTTGAATCGAAAACATCTCACCTCTCACGCAGCGAAATTGTTAAAGAGGATAGAGTAGAGGGCCTATAACGACCATATTCAAGATTGAAAATCACTATGGTTTGACTAAACCACTCGATGATTGCCTAAGTCAACACAAGAGTCACAAGGTCACTAACTAGAGCTATATCTTTCCAAAAACCTTATTTTTAACTATAAGCACGTAGTTAAGTATGTTGGTATCAAGTGAAGCATGTTTTACTCTTCGAGCCTGACTCAATTAGGTCTTTTTATTCATTATTACTACTATTCTTACCTAAACACCAAAAATGGACTCAATCCCTTAATAAGGTTGTCACCCCATCCCTCGTTGGGAAGAGTAACCCGGTTCACACAAAAATGACCTTTGGAAATAACCATGGCATTAAGAAAATCAAAGGTTTATTATTCACTAAAACATAAAAAGAAGCTACAAAATTAAAAAGAAGCTATTAGATTAAACCTAGACTAATAAGAAAACAGAATAAAAAAGCTAAAAGCATAACGAATATACATAATGAGAGAGGAAAAGAGAGAATATATACATCAAGAGAAAACAGAGAGAATATATATACAGAATAAAGAGAAAGAAGAAAATATTGTCAGTTATTACAAACCAAATGTCTAAAAGTCATCCAAATAACAAATAAACTCCACCCCCTCGAATAAGAATAAGCATTGTCCCCAATGCTTAACAAAACAAGAATAAAGAAGGGTAAGAGTAAAAAAGACTCCCTATGTTGCCTTGGACATCTCCGTGTCCATAGCAGTGTCACCTCTCTCAGTTTCCTCTAACTGGATCTCATCATTAGCTCTGGGAGTAACTGGGTTGGTGAACATATGGCGCACCGCCTCAGCAGTGTCGACAGCCGGGTATGGCTCCTTATACTAGCCAGATGATGCCACTGGAACAGATGGTGCTACTGGATCTGCTGGTGTTGGTGGGTCTGACTCTATGAGAAAATCGAATGAAAGATCACCAACTGCTGCTATCTTGGTCACCTCTCTCCTCAACCTGTCAACTGATTTCTTGGACGCCTGGGATTTCCTTATTTTCTTTACTTGCTTCTCTAGCTCCTCAATCACTGCTCAATATGCTACCAAGGTGTTCATGATGGTGGTTTGGTTTTCCAAGATCTTCTTCAATGTATCCTCGACTGTCGGAGGAATTTGGGGTGCTGGAGTGGATGATTGTGCTGCAACATCACTGGATATGTCAGACAGCTTTGCAGTGGCTGTCAGCATCTAGTTGTTGAGGCTCACTTGTGTTTGGGAGACTCGCAAAGCAGATAATGGATGAGCAGGCATGGGCACCGACCTCAAAGCCGATGTGGAAGGCACTAATGCTGAGGGACCTAAAGAAGGAGGTGGAGGCATAGCTGCTGCACCATCAGCAGGCTCTGCTAAAGTAGATGGCATGTCAACTGTCTCAGCAGCTACCCCGATGGGCTCATCAGACTGGCCTATAGTAGTAGAGGGTTGACCCCTTTTCTTTGGGTTTCCACTACCCATCAAAGAATACCATGAGAAGGGCTTTTTCTCCCGCACCTTGGTATCAAAATCCCTCGGCTCCACACTCGCATCCGTAAGGTACTCAGTGATAGTGTTAGGATACGGGTAGGAGATGTCACCTTGCCTAGCGACCATAGACATATTGGCCAACATCACGACACCCATATTGATTGGGTACCCGGCCATGATAGAAGCGACTATCACTGCCCCACCGAATTGGAAGATTTGTTTCATTTTGGCACAGGTCTAGTCTGCTACACACGAATGTTTGCTATCCCTTTGCCTTAAAATTTAGGGTGTTCCGCTGAATGGGAACCCCTGCTGTGATCCATGCTGGAGGCGGCCCCGGAGCTGCAAGAATCTCAGCTAGCCATGGTCGAACTGCGTCTCCCAGTGCTAACTTTTCCAGGTATTACACAGGCTCCACATCCTCAAACCCTAAATACGTGTTCAAGGTGCTCTGATCGAATCACACCTTTATATTTCTCACTTTTGTTACCTTGGTCCCTTTCTTTATATGCGTCACATTGGCGTAAAGTTCCCGGACCAGGTATTCCTTGGCATCTACCACACTTTTGGTGAACCACATCCACCCCTTCCGCTCCTAGAACTGTCTCAACACTGCCAGGTTGTATTTGTCAAGGTCTTTTATCATGAACTGACACTCAAGAGTGAGCGATCTCATTGTCCACCACTCTCGGAAGCTTGTGAAAGTAGCCAAACTGACAAACCTATCTTCCCAAATCTCTTTCTTCTTCGACCTCTCAAGGCCGGCAACTCTGGTATCACCCCTAGGCTATCATCCGAGAGATCATCAACATCCACTGTGGTAGCAGGTGCGTCGGGGGCATGTGTTGATGAGGGCTATGAAGCTTGACTACCATCTTCCGAACCTTCGGAAGTGCTCTTATAGGAGGTAGGCTCATTTCTAAGTTGGTATCTACCCTGAGGCTGTTGTGGCTGTGATTGCAAAGCAGGCTGCTCTTGCACTGAGTCGCCCTTTGAAGCTTCCCTAGACGGGGCATACGAACTAGATTCGGAGGGCTCGGGCTGTCTTCCTCGGCCTGCTGTGACTTTCTTACTAATTACTCTTTGGAGGGCGAGGGATAAATTGCTTTTGCCTCTGCCTCTGAAAGGTTCACCCCTCCCCTTTGATGTATCACCACAACTACGTGATCTAACCATTTGCTACAACAAACAGCATCAGGAGTCAATTCTAATTCAATTGCAGATAAACAGAGAGTCACAGAACAAAACATGTTGCAGGATGAGGAATTTCGGTCCGCACAATTGCAAATGCGGCCGCAGGTCTGGTTGTGCGGACCGCACAATTTTAAAGTGCGACTGCAATAATGAAACTGTGGTCCGCACAATTTTGAGTACGACCGCAGAATTGAAGTGCGGTCCGCACAATTTAAAGTGCGGCCACACATGAAACTTTCCAAAAGTGCCGACTCTCTGATGATAGAGATTGGCCTGATCTGCAGCCACACACACTTTTCTGCGGTCGCGATGAAATTACTGCGGTCCGCACAATTTTAAGTGCGGTCTGCACAATCTTGCCTCACCAACTGCCCTAATCTATATTTCTGCGGACCGCACAATTCCTTGTGCAGTCGTACATTTTAAAATTCAATCGGACAGAGTCCTGTAGGTTTTTGATTTATGCACAAATTAGACATGGTGATTGCAACTAAACATGATAATCAAACTACCCACTCCCCGAAAAGAAAGTAAGAGTTAGCCCACACAATTTAAACCCCACATGGATATGAAATTGACAAATGGTCTAAACTAACCAACAATTTGAAAATTAAACTAAGAAAATTGAAGAATCCTAGAAATGATTTGAACATACCAGTGATGAAGTGGTGCTAAAGAATGATCACATATGCGTAATTAGGTGGTAGATGATTGAATCATATGTGTGCAAAATTTTAACCCCTTTGATTTCTCAGAGAATGGAAAGTTTCAACAGTAGCCTTAGGGTTACTATTAATACACAGTGGGTCTGGCTAAGGAATCAAGAGACGAGTGCGGCCGCAGAATTCCTTCTGCGGTCCGCACTCTGTTACCTGGTGTTCCACTTCCTTTTGATGATCTGCGATCCATAGATTTAGCTGCGCGACCACACTTTGGCTGTTTCTCTGACAAATAAACTTTAGAGAGTTTTCATTTTCTGTCTCAAGTTGTGCGGTCCACACAGAAATTGGGCGGCCGCATTTGCCTTCTGCTGTAGCGTCCAAAATTGTGCGGTTCACACTTTTTTCACACTTAGCCAATTTTTCTGAGAACAGTTCCTGTAAAGCACACACCTTCTGCAACACACTTCAAATCCAGTTAGCACAAAATAAGACCTATTTAAAGAAGAAGAAAAGCAAAAGAAAAAGAAACATGGATTGCCTTCCAAATAATTCTTCACCCGGTGACCATTGACTCGGAATACCTCATCATTTTTGTTCTTCAAGTCCAATGCAACAAAAAGTGTCACACCCACAATTTCAAAGGGACCACTCCATTTGGATTTCAACTTTCTGGGAAACATCTTCAATCATGAGTTGAACAACAAAACAAGATCGCCCACCTTGAACTCCCTGTTTCGGATGTATTTGACATGAAGGTACTTTATTATTTCTTTGTACAAGGACAAACTTGCATATGCATGGTACCGGAATTCATCTAATTCATTCAAATGTGCAACTCGCAAGTTAGCAGCTGCATTCCAATCAAGATTTATTTTCTTTAAAGCCCATATGGCCTTATGCTTGAGTTCCACCGGAAGATGATAAGCTTTTCCAAACACCAACCGGTATGGAGACATTCTGATAGGAGTTTTAAAAGCAGTCCGATAAGCCCATAGTGCATCATCAAGCTTCTTTGACCAATCCGTCCGATTAGCATTCACTGTTTTGGAAAAAAATACTCTTTATCTCCCGGTTGGAGACTTCCACTTGACCACTAGCTTGAGGGTGATAGGGAGTCGTAACTTTATGAGTGACACCATACTTGCTAAGCAAGGTGTCAAAAGCATTGTTGCAAAAATGCGACCCCCTATCGCTTATGATAGCCCGTGGAGTACCAAATATTGTGAAGATGTTGTTCTTCAAAAATGCCATCACACTTCTTGCTTTATTGTTGGGTAGAGAAACGGCCTCAACCCATTTAGACACATAATCAACCGCGACCAAGATGTAGGTATTTCCACAAGAACTCACAAAAGGTCCCATGAAGTCAATACCCCACACATCGAAAATATCAATCTCCAAAATGGTGGTGAGGGGCATTTCATTTTTCTTTTATATTCCACCGGCCCTTTGACATTCATCACAACGCTTGACTAGATCACTTACATCCTTGTAAAGAGTGGGCCAATAGAAACCGCAACTTAGCACTTTGGCCGCCATTCTTGCTCCACCATGGTGGCCACTATACGGCGAAGAATGACAAGCCCCCATAATTTTAACTTGTTCCTCCTCCGGTATACATCTTCTAATCACTCCATCCGTACAAATCCAAAAAAGGTACGGTTTATCCCAATAATAGTTTTGACAATCCCGTTTGAGCTTCTTCCTTTGGTTTGAAAAGAACTCATCCGAGGTGATACCACTTACAAGAAAATTTTCTAGATCCGCGAACCATGGCACCTCTTTCATTGAAATGGCTAAAAGTTGCTCATTGGAGAAGGAGTCATTGATTTCAAGGCCATCATGCGGCCTCCCCTACTTGTCTAAACGAGACAAGTGGTCCGCCACTTGGTTTTCACTTCATTTTCGGTCTTGGATGTCTATATCAAACTCTTGAAACAAAAGCACCCATCTCATCAACCGAACTTTGGAATCTTTGGACAATCACTTTTGCACCCATCAAGTACGGGCGGAACTTCTCAATAGCAAACACAATGTTAATGAGCTCTTTTTCGATCACAGTGTAATTGACTTGGGCATCATTCATGGATCTTACTAGCATAGTCGACCGGATGAAAAATCTTATTGATACGTTGCCCCAAAACTACTCCAACCGCTACATCACTAGCATCACACACGAGCTCAGAAGGAATGCTCCAATTAGGAGCGGTGATAATGGAAGTAGTTGTCAACTTGAACTTGAGCAATTCAAATGCTCTCATGCAATCATCATTGAAGTGAAATTTTGCATCTTTATCCAAAAGCTTGCACAAGGGGTTCACCACTTTGGAAAAATCCTTTATGAAACGCCTGTAGAACCCCGCATGACCCAAGAAACTTCTCACGCCCTTCACAGATGTTGGAGGTGGAAGTTTAGAAATCACCTCCATTTTTGCTTTGTTGACCTCTATCCCCTTCTTTGAAATCTTATGGCCAAGGACAATACCCTCCTCGACCATGAAATGGCATTTCTCCCAATTCAATACCAAGTTCGTTTCTTCACACCTTGCCAATACCTTATCCAATTTTGCCAAGCAATCATTAAAAGAATCCCCGACTACCGAAAAGTCATCCATAAAGACTTCAAGGTAGTCCTCTACCATATCCGTAAAGATCGCCATCATACACCATTGAAAAGTTGCCGGTGCATTTGAAAAGTTGCCGGTGCATTGCATAAGCCAAATGGTATCTGCTTGAAAGCGAAAGTGACATAGGGACAAGTGAAAATTGTTTTCTCTTGATCTTCCGGGGCAATAAGGATTTGATTGTAGCCCGAATATCCATCTAGAAAGCAATAAAATATCCGACCGGTCAACCTGTCAATCATTTGGTCAAGAAAGGGTAGTGGGAATGGTCTTTCCTTGTGATTTTGTTTAGATTTCGATAGTCCATACACACTCTCCATCTGGTCACCGTTCTTGTTGGAATCAACTCGTTCTTATCATTGGTGACCACAATTATGCCCCCTTCTTCGGAACACATTGCACCAGAGAAGTCCACGAACTGTCAGAAATGGGGTAGACAACCCCGGCATCGAACCACTTTATGATCTCCTTTTTGACCACCTCTTGCATGGCCTCATTGAGTGTCCTTTTATGTTCAATGGAGGGTTTGGCATCTTCCTCTAAATTAATCTTGTGCATGCAAAATGCGGGGCTTATTCTCCAAATATCTGCCAAAGTCCACCTAATAGCTTTATTCCTTTTGTGGAGCACTGCCAATGTAGAGTCAACCTGCACATTAGTCAAACAAGAGGAAAGAATAACTGGTAAAGTATAGCAAGGGCCAAGGAATTCATACCTGAGATGTGGAGGTAATGGCTTCAACTCCAAATAGGAGGCTCTTCAATTGAAGGCTTTGTAGGAGGAGTTTTCCTATTCTCAAGATCCAAGGAATATTTCCGAGGTGCATAATTGTATGACCTCATCCCTTGCAAATAATTAACACATTTCATGAAGCCATCCATTTCATCATCATTAAAATTGAGCAAAATGGCCTCCAACATGTCACCCACATTAATCGTGGCATTTGTATAATCAATAATCACATCGGTCACCAAGTCCACAAACGAACACACTTTATTGCTATTCGGTTGCCTCATAGATTTGCACACGTGGAACACCACCTTTTTATCACCCACCTGGAAAGTGAGTTCACCAGCTTCCACATCAACAAGAGCCTTCCCCGTAGCAGTGAAAGGTCTACCAAGAATAATTGACACCTCATAGTCCACTTCACAGTAAAGAATAACAAAATCCACCGGGAGAATGAACTTGTCAACTCGAACCAATACATCCTCAATCACCCCCAACGCTCTCTTCATTCTACGATCAGCCATTTGTAATCTCATAGATATGGGTCTTGGTTGCCCAATGTCTTGAAAACCGAACAGTGCATCAAGTTGATACTCGCCCCAAGATCACAAAGAGCTTTTGCAAACTCAGCACTTCCAATGGTACAAAGAATTGTAAAAGCACCAGGATCTTCTAACTTAGGAGCCATCGAATGCACAATTGCACTCACTTGGTGAGTGACTTTGATAGTTTCAAAATTCATCGATCTCTTCTTTGTCACCAAGTCCTTCATAAACTTTGCATATCCGGGCATTTTCTCCAAGGCTTCAACTAATGGCACATTTATAGAGAGACTCTTCATCATATCAATGAACTTCTTGAATTGATTCTCGCCATTTTTCTTGGAAGGCCTTTGAGGATAGGGAGGAGGTGGCTTAGGCAATTGTACCTTAGCTTTTTGCACTACCGTTTCAGGTATGTCAATCATATGATCCCTAGATGGGTTCACATCCTCTTGAGTCTCTTCCACCGTGTCATCAATATCAATTCGCACTTCATCATTTGCTTGCACAACATTGTTCGGGATCTCCTCTTCTTCTACCACTTGCTCATCATCCACAAGTTGCCTTAGACTTGAGGTAGGTGCATTCCCACCTCTTCCACTTCTTGTAGTAATGGCCATGGCATGCCCCGTAGTGTTCCCACCCTTCGGGTTCACCACCGTATCACTTGGTAGTGACCCCTTAAGACGAGAATTTAAAGCTTGAGAGATTTGACCCATTTGCACTTCTAAGTTACGGATTGATGTGTTGTGTGAAACAAGTTGGGCATCAGAATCGGCATTCTTCTCCATTATTTGCTTGAACATGTTCTCAATATGGTCCATTTTATTATTGGAGGAACTAGGACTATGAGAAGGATAAAGAGGTGGGTTGCTCGATTGTTGGTACATCGGGAGCCTTTGAGAACCCGACCCCCGATTTCCTTGGTTGTTGCCTCCCCAATTGCTGTGGTTATTATTGGTTTTCCAATTCCCTTGGTTATTACTTCTACTCCAATTGTCTTGATTGTTTCCACTGTTCTAATTACCTTGGTTGATAGAATTCCAATTGCCTTGATTATTCGAAGGTCTTCATTGTTGTTGACTAGGGCCTTGGTAGTTGTTTCTTTTCCCTTGAAAGTTGTTTACATATTGGACCTCTTTTTCTTGATCATTGTAAGAATCTCCTTGATCAAACTCACTATCATTTTGCATAAAATTATCCACTCTTTTTTGCACTTGTGGACTTCTTGTTCTTCTCTTGTTTACCATCATATTAACTCCCTCCATAGCATTAACTTGCCTCGGGTTTTGCACTTGTTGAAGTTGAGCCTTTGCTAATTGGTTCATGGTGGTTTTCAACTCGGCTATGGCTTGCCCGTGGTTATGTAACTCTTTATGAAGAAGAATCACATTTGGATCACCTTGTGGAACATTGTCTCTAGATTGCCACGCCGATGAAGTATCCGCCATCTCATCCAAAATATCACATGCCTCCGCATAAGGTGTAGTCATGAAGTTCCCACCAGCAAGTTGATACACTACACATTGGTTGGTGGTACTGATCCCCCGATAGAAAGTTTGTTGAATCATGTTCTCCGTCATATCATTATTGGGGCACTCTTTCACCATTGTCCTATATCTTTCCCATATCTCGTGTAGTGGTTCATTGGGCTCTTGCTTGAATGCTAGAATTTCATCCCGAAGAATGGCCATGTGCCCGGGAGAGAAGTGCTTTGAAATAAATTTCTCCGCTAGTTCATCCCAAGTATGAATGGAATGATTTGGCAAACGTTCCAACCAATCTAAAGCTTTCCCCCGTAGAGATAAGGGAAAAAGCCTTAGGCTCAAAGCATCCCCGGAGACATTTATTTGTTTGCTCCCCCAATATGTATCAACGAACCCCTTCAAGTGTTTATATGCATTTTGACCCGGTGCACCGGTGAAGAACCCTCGTTGCTCGAGCAAAGTGAGCATTACATTGGTTATTTGAAAGTTGCCCGCCCTAATACGGGGTGGGACTATAGCACTTGCATACCCTTCATTCGGCAACACCCGGTGTGGACCCGTCGTGGTGGAGGTGGGGGTGGAATGGGTACATTGTCTTAAGGCGGTCGGCCTCGTCTATTGGCTTGAGGTTCAAGAGGGACCTCATCCACTGTATCATTATCAACGTCCACATCCCCCACAGCTATGTTTCCTAGCTCATTGTTCACCATGATTGCACCTACAATACTCATACGGTAGTAACAAGGAAGGAAAAGAAGATATTCCCTAAAACACACCTAAATATATAGCTAACACCGTCTTTTAGCTCCCCGGCAATGGCCCCAAAAATTGGTCTCGTCCAATTTCACTCCTCTATTTGAGGATATGAAAACGTTCGATGCAATAATAATACCCAACAGAGTCGGGGTCGAATTCCACTGGGAGCTATGTGAATAGGTGTTGGTAGTATATATTTTAGCGTGTGAGTTTGTATATCTTAATTTGCACTTCCATAATATTGGGTTGTGTTTGGAAATCTAAGTTAGACTACAGTTGCGATTTTAAGAATGAAACTAGGAAATTGTTTTTGATTATTTTTCAAATGATAAAAAGACCTAGGGCTATGACCTTCACCTAGGTGTTCGCTTAATGGGTTGTAAACTTTAAAGCTTGTTTTATTAGTCGGGGTATATTATAACTATTAACACTGAAGTACCCACTCAATACCTCTCGGTTAAAGAGTGATTTTTCCCAATTTGGCTTTCTCAAGTCCAAATGGGTATTGAACAAAGCAGTTGATAATAAGCTCAAGTCGGGTTTTACTATCTCTAGGTTTAACCCTTTTATTGGGCTTATTAATCTCTCGATTGATCCAATTTCTTGCTAGCCAAGTTTACCTAGACTAAGTCTCTCTTTCTCAAGTAGAGACAAGTCAAATAGGCATGAAATAATATTTGCAACCATTAATTCTTCACATAAAAGCAAGAACAAGGCTAGATAATCAACACCCAACCATAAACAAGCAATAAATCAAACACCCATTAAGTTTACGCGCTAGGGTTGGGTCACAACCCTAGTAAAAATCTATCTACCCATGCTTAAATTAGAAGAAAAAGAAGAAGAAGTGATAATTAAACATATATTAATAATTAAAATGATGAAAATAATATTCAAAAAGCTCAAAATAGCAAAAACTACTAAAAAGAGTAAAAGAAAACGTCTACTGTAGCTGATGATGTCAAAACTAGACCTAAAAAAGTGAAACTCTTCTATTTATACAATGTTGGAATTTTCGGACAAAAATGCCCTTTCGAAGGTTTTGCGGCCGCACAATTCCATGTGTGGTATGCACTTTGCTTCAGCTTGACAGAAATGGAAACATGCGGCCGCATAATTCTGAAGCGATCGCAATTCTCTCTTTCTGCGGTCCGCACATTTCTGAGTGCGGCTGCACATTGCTCTTATGCGAACCGTACAAATGAGACTGCGGCCGCGTAGCTGTTCTTCCGCAGCTGCACAATAATTGTGCGGTCCGCACTTCTGTTGAACTTGAGATGCAAGTTCTCTAAACCTTTTCTCTTGCCCAGGTTCTGTGGCCGCACATGTCATGTGCGGACTGTACTTTGCACTTGTCTCTGATAGGAGTTTCTTCACAATCTGCGGCCGCAGATGAAAATCTACGGTCCGTACTTTTGAGCTTCTGTGCCTGTTTGTGTCCTTGAGTTCAGATCACTCCTTCTTGAATTGGATTTCATCTTGTGGGCTCGTTTTCTACTAAACCTGTAATTAAGCATATTTTATCAGTTTTCGGGAACACAATTAAACTCTTTTGGACGAAAACGAAAGCAAAAAATTGCTAATAAGTAGTCAAAATCCCCACTTATCACCAGTGGACCCGGTTATTCTGGACTTCTGCAAGAGGTATGAAGTATGCCTCGATCAGGTCCACCCGTCGCTATGGATGATCGTAATCCTTCTTCGATACTTTGTGAACAAGACTGAATCCCGTCGGTTCACCATCGATCACCTTCTCCGCCTATACAGTCCCCGAATCTTTTGAGGGGGACTGATAAAGCTCATACGCCGGGCTAGCAAAGCCCCATTCTCGAGCATCGATGAGGATCAGGATCGGGGCTGGCAGGGCTGCTTTGTCTGGGTGAGGACCGCAGACTTGATCCCTTCCGAGCTTATTCCATTCCCCGAGAAGTGGAATGTATCACTTAAGCACAACTTTCCTTTAAATGTCGATTTTACGTTCATCTCCTTTTTCCCCACCAGCATTTGTGGTGGTGCAGTTGTGACTCGAGTCCCAAACGCCATTATTTGGTTAAAGGAGTGGATCTAGGGAATTTGTTCGCAAATGCCTTATTCCAAACACACATGGTGCGATCTCTCGAAGGGCCGCTGGGAGGCCCATTCTCA
This sequence comes from Nicotiana tomentosiformis, assembly GCF_000390325.3. Classification (NCBI taxonomy): domain Eukaryota; kingdom Viridiplantae; phylum Streptophyta; class Magnoliopsida; order Solanales; family Solanaceae; genus Nicotiana; species Nicotiana tomentosiformis. The sequence goes on from NC_090820.1 coordinate 82,647,461, forward strand.
CAGTAAGATCTCTCTCCCGAATATGTAACAGTAGGCTCTCCTTTTAGCATCATATTCTCATTTCCTCTCTTTTCTTTGCACAGGCTTACCTAAGACCATTGAGCTTAGGCCTTCGGTTAGGGACGGGGACCTGTCCGTTGATCCCTCTACTTCGGGGCTGCAGTAGGAGAGAAGAAGAAAGGAAGGCTCTAGGTTCCCCGAGCTCAGAGAATAAGAAGCCAAAGAGAAGGTTGGCCCGTAAGCCAAAGGAGAGTTTTAGCTCTCGAGCACCCGACTCAGACTCGCTTTATCGACTCAGGGATGAGACCAAGGAAGATGATATTTTTGTGGCCCATGAGCCGACCTCCCCTGAAGAGCGGGCGGTAGCCGAGGGGGAAACAACGGAGGCTTATCACCCTCAGGTTCGAGAGGCCAATGTAGAGATTAGGGTTGAGACCTCTCGAGACGCCGACTCTGCTCCACCCAGTGTCATAGAGATTTTGGGGTTGTCTTCATTCACCGAGTCTATGTTTGACGAAGCCCGAGCGGCAAAGGAGCGATCCAACGAAGGGGCCAATGGAGCAGACGATTCCCTTCGTTCTTTTTTTGAAGGTGTATACTGCTATGAAAGACTTCTCCGGGTTGGGCGACTTGGAGGTGCCAAAGAAAGACCCACCTTCAGAGGTCGGTGGTCTGAACTTGAGCCCAAACTTAATCAACTAGTTCTCCACCCCGAGCATGGATCCCGGCCGGAAGAGGTCAAAATTGACTGATTGGCTTCGGAGAAGGAGACCGCCCGGGAGTAGCTGGCATCGGTAGAGGTCTAACTCTGGGTGGCGAAAGAGAAGGCCGATGCATGGGCTCGACAAATCGAGGACCTCCAAGCTCAACTAGGCTCGGCCATTGTTGAACGGGATGCCTTTGGCAAGGAGTTTGAAATAATGAGGTCCGAGTCGGAAATAACCAGGGCTGATGCCGAAGAGATGGTGCCCCAGTACAGGGATGATGTTGAGGCAGCCGAGGCCCACTTGAAAGTTATTGTTGAGTACGTGAAGTGGTTGTCTCGAAGGGAGACCCTCGAGGAGATCCATGTCCGAGGTTTTAACCTGTCGGCTGAGAATGAAGAGGCAAAATGGCTCGAGGTAGAGGTCAAGAAGCTAGCTGAACCCGAGAGTGAAGAAGGCTCTGAGGGCTCCGGCGAACCCGAAGATGGAGAAGACCTCGACAGCTCTGGTGACGAGGTGGGTTCCGGTGGAGATCAAGAATAGGTGCCTTAGGAATTTTTGTCCTTGTTTTTGAATTTTGTACATTTATTTTGTTGAGGCCATTTTTATTGGCCTTTGTAAAGATATTTTGGAATGTATATATAAGGTTTTTGCCCTTTTGGCAATTTTCCAATCTATTACCTTTAGCATCCTTTTTACGATTGCAGAGATTTCAAATGCCTTAGTACGGAGTAAAATGTAGTAATAAGTTGTTGTACAAGACTTATTCTCGATGTAAGTTTTGTTTGAAACTTGTGGAGGCTCGATATTGATGCCATCCAAAACACACCTCAATAAGAGATATGATACGGTCGTATGCAATATTAATTACCCAACTATGAGTCGGGATCGAATCCACTAGGAGTTATAAGGGGTGTCAGGAGTATATATTTGAAGCAAGTGAATGGACTACCTAAATTGCACTTCCACAATAGAGGTTTGATTTCTACTTCTACTATAACTCTAATGATTGCAAGCTAAGGTGAATAAACTAGAGAGGAATGTTTTTGATGTTTTTCCAAATAGTTTAAAGGCCTAGGGCTGTGACCATAACCTAGGTATTTGCCTAATGGGATAAAGATGTTAATACTTGTTTTGTTAATTGGGGTGTATTATATCTCTCAACTCTACGTTACCCACTCAATATCTCTCGGTCAGAGAGTGATTTTGCCCAATTTGGCTTTCTCAAGTCCAAATGGGTATCGAATAAAATAGTCGGTATGAGCTCAAGTCGGATTCTTACTATCTCTAGTTTGAACCATTTAATTAAGCTAATCAATCTCTCAATTAACCCAATTTCTTGTTAGCCAAGTTATGCTAGACTAGGTCTCTCTTTCCCAAGTAGAGACTAAGTCAAATAGGCATGAATCAATATTTGCAACCATTAATTCTAAAATTGAAGCATGAACTAAGCTAAATAATCAACACCCAATCATAAACAAGCATAAAATTAATCACCCATAAAGTTTAAACACTAGGGTTGGGTCACAACCCTTGTAAAAATCTAGCTACTCATAATGGGATTTGAAGAAAATAAAGAAGAAAAGCTGATTAAACCCATAATGAAAGATTAAAATGATGAAATCTAATGTTTAAACACCAAAATAATGTAGAACTTCCTAAAGTAGTAAAAAGAAATGGTTGCAATAGCTTTTAATGTTCAAATTTTACCTAATGTGTGAAACTCGTCTATTTATACAAGGCCAAAAATTGCGGACAAAAATGCCCCTATGGAGGTTCTGCGGCCGCACAATTCCATGTGTGGTCTGCACTTCACAAAGGCTTTAGTACTTGGTCTTCTTGCATATTCTCTGAACTTTGAATCTTTATCAGTGAAAGCCCAGTTCTGAGGCCGCACAATTCATGTGCGGTCCGCACATTGCCGAAAAACCTGTTGGGTTCTGCTGCTTGGGTTGCGGCCGCAGGTGGAATTCTGCGGTCCGCAATTTCTTCTGCGGCCGCAGAATTCCTTCTACGGACCGCACATTTTTTCTTTTGTGCCCTTTATTGCCTTGTGCTTTGGACCATTCCTTTTTGAGTCAGATTTCATCATAGGAGACCAAACTTCCAGCATTCCTGCAATTTGCGCAATTTCATTAGTTTCGGGAACACAATTCAATACTTTCGGACTAAAACAAAAGATAAAAGGTTCTAATAAACAGTCAAAATCTCCACTTATCAACTCCCCCAAACTTAAGTCTTTGCCTGTCGAGAGATCATCAACATCCACTGTGGTAGCAGGTGCGTCGGGGGCATGTGTTGATGAGGGCTATGAAGCTTGACTACCATCTTCCGAACCTTCGGAAGTGCTCTTATAGGAGGTAGGCTCATTTCTAAGTTGGTATCTACCCTGAGGCTGTTGTGGCTGTGATTGCAAAGCAGGCTGCTCTTGCACTGAGTCGCCCTTTGAAGCTTCCCTAGACGGGGCATACGAACTAGATTCGGAGGGCTCGGGCTGTCTTCCTCGGCCTGCTGTGACTTTCTTACTAATTACTCTTTGGAGGGCGAGGGATAAATTGCTTTTGCCTCTGCCTCTGAAAGGTTCACCCCTCCCCTTTGATGTATCACCACAACTACGTGATCTAACCATTTGCTACAACAAACAGCATCAGGAGTCAATTCTAATTCAATTGCAGATAAACAGAGAGTCACAGAACAAAACATGTTGCAGGATGAGGAATTTCGGTCCGCACAATTGCAAATGCGGCCGCAGGTCTGGTTGTGCGGACCGCACAATTTTAAAGTGCGACTGCAATAATGAAACTGTGGTCCGCACAATTTTGAGTACGACCGCAGAATTGAAGTGCGGTCCGCACAATTTAAAGTGCGGCCACACATGAAACTTTCCAAAAGTGCCGACTCTCTGATGATAGAGATTGGCCTGATCTGCAGCCACACACACTTTTCTGCGGTCGCGATGAAATTACTGCGGTCCGCACAATTTTAAGTGCGGTCTGCACAATCTTGCCTCACCAACTGCCCTAATCTATATTTCTGCGGACCGCACAATTCCTTGTGCAGTCGTACATTTTAAAATTCAATCGGACAGAGTCCTGTAGGTTTTTGATTTATGCACAAATTAGACATGGTGATTGCAACTAAACATGATAATCAAACTACCCACTCCCCGAAAAGAAAGTAAGAGTTAGCCCACACAATTTAAACCCCACATGGATATGAAATTGACAAATGGTCTAAACTAACCAACAATTTGAAAATTAAACTAAGAAAATTGAAGAATCCTAGAAATGATTTGAACATACCAGTGATGAAGTGGTGCTAAAGAATGATCACATATGCGTAATTAGGTGGTAGATGATTGAATCATATGTGTGCAAAATTTTAACCCCTTTGATTTCTCAGAGAATGGAAAGTTTCAACAGTAGCCTTAGGGTTACTATTAATACACAGTGGGTCTGGCTAAGGAATCAAGAGACGAGTGCGGCCGCAGAATTCCTTCTGCGGTCCGCACTCTGTTACCTGGTGTTCCACTTCCTTTTGATGATCTGCGATCCATAGATTTAGCTGCGCGACCACACTTTGGCTGTTTCTCTGACAAATAAACTTTAGAGAGTTTTCATTTTCTGTCTCAAGTTGTGCGGTCCACACAGAAATTGGGCGGCCGCATTTGCCTTCTGCTGTAGCGTCCAAAATTGTGCGGTTCACACTTTTTTCACACTTAGCCAATTTTTCTGAGAACAGTTCCTGTAAAGCACACACCTTCTGCAACACACTTCAAATCCAGTTAGCACAAAATAAGACCTATTTAAAGAAGAAGAAAAGCAAAAGAAAAAGAAACATGGATTGCCTTCCAAATAATTCTTCACCCGGTGACCATTGACTCGGAATACCTCATCATTTTTGTTCTTCAAGTCCAATGCAACAAAAAGTGTCACACCCACAATTTCAAAGGGACCACTCCATTTGGATTTCAACTTTCTGGGAAACATCTTCAATCATGAGTTGAACAACAAAACAAGATCGCCCACCTTGAACTCCCTGTTTCGGATGTATTTGACATGAAGGTACTTTATTATTTCTTTGTACAAGGACAAACTTGCATATGCATGGTACCGGAATTCATCTAATTCATTCAAATGTGCAACTCGCAAGTTAGCAGCTGCATTCCAATCAAGATTTATTTTCTTTAAAGCCCATATGGCCTTATGCTTGAGTTCCACCGGAAGATGATAAGCTTTTCCAAACACCAACCGGTATGGAGACATTCTGATAGGAGTTTTAAAAGCAGTCCGATAAGCCCATAGTGCATCATCAAGCTTCTTTGACCAATCCGTCCGATTAGCATTCACTGTTTTGGAAAAAAATACTCTTTATCTCCCGGTTGGAGACTTCCACTTGACCACTAGCTTGAGGGTGATAGGGAGTCGTAACTTTATGAGTGACACCATACTTGCTAAGCAAGGTGTCAAAAGCATTGTTGCAAAAATGCGACCCCCTATCGCTTATGATAGCCCGTGGAGTACCAAATATTGTGAAGATGTTGTTCTTCAAAAATGCCATCACACTTCTTGCTTTATTGTTGGGTAGAGAAACGGCCTCAACCCATTTAGACACATAATCAACCGCGACCAAGATGTAGGTATTTCCACAAGAACTCACAAAAGGTCCCATGAAGTCAATACCCCACACATCGAAAATATCAATCTCCAAAATGGTGGTGAGGGGCATTTCATTTTTCTTTTATATTCCACCGGCCCTTTGACATTCATCACAACGCTTGACTAGATCACTTACATCCTTGTAAAGAGTGGGCCAATAGAAACCGCAACTTAGCACTTTGGCCGCCATTCTTGCTCCACCATGGTGGCCACTATACGGCGAAGAATGACAAGCCCCCATAATTTTAACTTGTTCCTCCTCCGGTATACATCTTCTAATCACTCCATCCGTACAAATCCAAAAAAGGTACGGTTTATCCCAATAATAGTTTTGACAATCCCGTTTGAGCTTCTTCCTTTGGTTTGAAAAGAACTCATCCGAGGTGATACCACTTACAAGAAAATTTTCTAGATCCGCGAACCATGGCACCTCTTTCATTGAAATGGCTAAAAGTTGCTCATTGGAGAAGGAGTCATTGATTTCAAGGCCATCATGCGGCCTCCCCTACTTGTCTAAACGAGACAAGTGGTCCGCCACTTGGTTTTCACTTCATTTTCGGTCTTGGATGTCTATATCAAACTCTTGAAACAAAAGCACCCATCTCATCAACCGAACTTTGGAATCTTTGGACAATCACTTTTGCACCCATCAAGTACGGGCGGAACTTCTCAATAGCAAACACAATGTTAATGAGCTCTTTTTCGATCACAGTGTAATTGACTTGGGCATCATTCATGGATCTTACTAGCATAGTCGACCGGATGAAAAATCTTATTGATACGTTGCCCCAAAACTACTCCAACCGCTACATCACTAGCATCACACACGAGCTCAGAAGGAATGCTCCAATTAGGAGCGGTGATAATGGAAGTAGTTGTCAACTTGAACTTGAGCAATTCAAATGCTCTCATGCAATCATCATTGAAGTGAAATTTTGCATCTTTATCCAAAAGCTTGCACAAGGGGTTCACCACTTTGGAAAAATCCTTTATGAAACGCCTGTAGAACCCCGCATGACCCAAGAAACTTCTCACGCCCTTCACAGATGTTGGAGGTGGAAGTTTAGAAATCACCTCCATTTTTGCTTTGTTGACCTCTATCCCCTTCTTTGAAATCTTATGGCCAAGGACAATACCCTCCTCGACCATGAAATGGCATTTCTCCCAATTCAATACCAAGTTCGTTTCTTCACACCTTGCCAATACCTTATCCAATTTTGCCAAGCAATCATTAAAAGAATCCCCGACTACCGAAAAGTCATCCATAAAGACTTCAAGGTAGTCCTCTACCATATCCGTAAAGATCGCCATCATACACCATTGAAAAGTTGCCGGTGCATTTGAAAAGTTGCCGGTGCATTGCATAAGCCAAATGGTATCTGCTTGAAAGCGAAAGTGACATAGGGACAAGTGAAAATTGTTTTCTCTTGATCTTCCGGGGCAATAAGGATTTGATTGTAGCCCGAATATCCATCTAGAAAGCAATAAAATATCCGACCGGTCAACCTGTCAATCATTTGGTCAAGAAAGGGTAGTGGGAATGGTCTTTCCTTGTGATTTTGTTTAGATTTCGATAGTCCATACACACTCTCCATCTGGTCACCGTTCTTGTTGGAATCAACTCGTTCTTATCATTGGTGACCACAATTATGCCCCCTTCTTCGGAACACATTGCACCGGAGAAGTCCACGAACTGTCAGAAATGGGGTAGACAACCCCGGCATCGAACCACTTTATGATCTCCTTTTTGACCACCTCTTGTATGGCCTCATTGAGTCTCCTTTTATGTTCAATGGAGGGTTTGGCATCTTCCTCTAAATTAATCTTGTGCATGCAAAATGCGGGGCTTATTCTCCAAATATCTGCCAAAGTCCACCTAATAGCTTTATTCCTTTTGTGGAGCACTGCCAATGTAGAGTCAACCTGCACATTAGTCAAACAAGAGGAAAGAATAACTGGTAAAGTATAGCAAGGGCCAAGGAATTCATACCTGAGATGTGGAGGTAATGGCTTCAACTCCAAATAGGAGGCTCTTCAATTGAAGGCTTTGTAGGAGGAGTTTTCCTATTCTCAAGATCCAAGGAATATTTCCGAGGTGCATAATTGTATGACCTCATCCCTTGCAAATAATTAACACATTTTATGAAGCCATCCATTTCATCATCATTAAAATTGAGCAAAATGGCCTCCAACATGTCACCCACATTAATCGTGGCATTTGTATAATCAATAATCACATCGGTCACCAAGTCCACAAACGAACACACTTTATTGCTATTCGGTTGCCTCATAGATTTGCACACGTGGAACACCACCTTTTTATCACCCACCTGGAAAGTGAGTTCACCGGCTTCCACATCAACAAGAGCCTTCCCCGTAGCAGTGAAAGGTCTACCAAGAATAATTGACACCTCATAGTCCACTTCACAGTAAAGAATAACAAAATCCACCGGGAGAATGAACTTGTCAACTCGAACCAATACATCCTCAATCACCCCCAACGCTCTCTTCATTGTACGATCAGCCATTTGTAATCTCATAGATATGGGTCTTGGTTGCCCAATGTCTTGAAAACCGAACAGTGCATCAAGTTGATACTCGCCCCAAGATCACAAAGAGCTTTTGCAAACTCAGCACTTCCAATGGTACAAAGAATTGTAAAAGCACCAGGATCTTCTAACTTAGGAGCCATCGAATGCACAATTGCACTCACTTGGTGAGTGACTTTGATAGTTTCAAAATTCATCGATCTCTTCTTTGTCACCAAGTCCTTCATAAACTTTGCATATCCGGGCATTTTCTCCAAGGCTTCAACTAATGGCACATTTATAGAGAGACTCTTCATCATATCAATGAACTTCTTGAATTGATTCTCGCCATTTTTCTTGGAAGGCCTTTGAGGATAGGGAGGAGGTGGCTTAGGCAATTGTACCTTAGCTTTTTGCACTACCGTTTCAGGTATGTCAATCATATGATCCCTAGATGGGTTCACATCCTCTTGAGTCTCTTCCACCGTGTCATCAATATCAATTCGCACTTCATCATTTGCTTGCACAACATTGTTCGGGATCTCCTCTTCTTCTACCACTTGCTCATCATCCACAAGTTGCCTTAGACTTGAGGTAGGTGCATTCCCACCTCTTCCACTTCTTGTAGTAATGGCCATGGCATGCCCCGTAGTGTTCCCACCCTTCGGGTTCACCACCGTATCACTTGGTAGTGACCCCTTAAGACGAGAATTTAAAGCTTGAGAGATTTGACCCATTTGCACTTCTAAGTTACGGATTGATGTGTTGTGTGAAACAAGTTGGGCATCAGAATCGGCATTCTTCTCCATTATTTGCTTGAACATGTTCTCAATATGGTCCATTTTATTATTGGAGGAACTAGGACTATGAGAAGGATAAAGAGGTGGGTTGCTCGATTGTTGGTACATCGGGAGCCTTTGAGAACCCGACCCCCGATTTCCTTGGTTGTTGCCTCCCCAATTGCTGTGGTTATTATTGGTTTTCCAATTCCCTTGGTTATTACTTCTACTCCAATTGTCTTGATTGTTTCCACTGTTCTAATTACCTTGGTTGATAGAATTCCAATTGCCTTGATTATTCGAAGGTCTTCATTGTTGTTGACTAGGGCCTTGGTAGTTGTTTCTTTTCCCTTGAAAGTTGTTTACATATTGGACCTCTTTTTCTTGATCATTGTAAGAATCTCCTTGATCAAACTCACTATCATTTTGCATAAAATTATCCACTCTTTTTTGCACTTGTGGACTTCTTGTTCTTCTCTTGTTTACCATCATATTAACTCCCTCCATAGCATTAACTTGCCTCGGGTTTTGCACTTGTTGAAGTTGAGCCTTTGCTAATTGGTTCATGGTGGTTTTCAACTCGGCTATGGCTTGCCCGTGGTTATGTAACTCTTTATGAAGAAGAATCACATTTGGATCACCTTGTGGAACATTGTCTCTAGATTGCCACGCCGATGAAGTATCCGCCATCTCATCCAAAATATCACATGCCTCCGCATAAGGTGTAGTCATGAAGTTCCCACCAGCAAGTTGATACACTACACATTGGTTGGTGGTACTGATCCCCCGATAGAAAGTTTGTTGAATCATGTTCTCCGTCATATCATTGTTGGGGCACTCTTTCACCATTGTCCTATATCTTTCCCATATCTCGTGTAGTGGTTCATTGGGCTCTTGCTTGAATGCTAGAATTTCATCCCGAAGAATGGCCATGTGCCCGGGAGAGAAGTGCTTTGAAATAAATTTCTCCGCTAGTTCATCCCAAGTATGAATGGAATGATTTGGCAAACGTTCCAACCAATCTAAAGCTTTCCCCCGTAGAGATAAGGGAAAAAGCCTTAGGCTCAAAGCATCCCCGGAGACATTTATTTGTTTGCTCCCCCAATATGTATCAACGAACCCCTTCAAGTGTTTATATGCATTTTGACCCGGTGCACCGGTGAAGAACCCTCGTTGCTCGAGCAAAGTGAGCATTACATTGGTTATTTGAAAGTTGCCCGCCCTAATACGGGGTGGGACTATAGCACTTGCATACCCTTCATTCGGCAACACCCGGTGTGGACCCGTCGTGGTGGAGGTGGGGGTGGAATGGGTACATTGTCTTAAGGCGGTCGGCCTCGTCTATTGGCTTGAGGTTCAAGAGGGACCTCATCCACTGTATCATTATCAACGTCCACATCCCCCACAGCTATGTTTCCTAGCTCATTGTTCACCATGATTGCACCTACAATACTCATACGGTAGTAACAAGGAAGGAAAAGAAGATATTCCCTAAAACACACCTAAATATATAGCTAACACCGTCTTTTAGCTCCCCGGCAATGGCCCCAAAAATTGGTCTCGTCCAATTTCACTCCTCTATTTGAGGATATGAAAACGTTCGATGCAATAATAATACCCAACAGAGTCGGGGTCGAATTCCACTGGGAGCTATGTGAATAGGTGTTGGTAGTATATATTTTAGCGTGTGAGTTTGTATATCTTAATTTGCACTTCCATAATATTGGGTTGTGTTTGGAAATCTAAGTTAGACTACAGTTGCGATTTTAAGAATGAAACTAGGAAATTGTTTTTGATTATTTTTCAAATGATAAAAAGACCTAGGGCTATGACCTTCACCTAGGTGTTCGCTTAATGGGTTGTAAACTTTAAAGCTTGTTTTATTAGTCGGGGTATATTATAACTATTAACACTGAAGTACCCACTCAATACCTCTCGGTTAAAGAGTGATTTTTCCCAATTTGGCTTTCTCAAGTCCAAATGGGTATTGAACAAAGCAGTTGATAATAAGCTCAAGTCGGGTTTTACTATCTCTAGGTTTAACCCTTTTATTGGGCTTATTAATCTCTCGATTGATCCAATTTCTTGCTAGCCAAGTTTACCTAGACTAAGTCTCTCTTTCTCAAGTAGAGACAAGTCAAATAGGCATGAAATAATATTTGCAACCATTAATTCTTCACATAAAAGCAAGAACAAGGCTAGATAATCAACACCCAACCATAAACAAGCAATAAATCAAACACCCATTAAGTTTACGCGCTAGGGTTGGGTCACAACCCTAGTAAAAATCTATCTACCCATGCTTAAATTAGAAGAAAAAGAAGAAGAAGTGATAATTAAACATATATTAATAATTAAAATGATGAAAATAATATTCAAAAAGCTCAAAATAGCAAAAACTACTAAAAAGAGTAAAAGAAAACGTCTACTGTAGCTGATGATGTCAAAACTAGACCTAAAAAAGTGAAACTCTTCTATTTATACAATGTTGGAATTTTCGGACAAAAATGCCCTTTCGAAGGTTTTGCGGCCGCACAATTCCATGTGTGGTATGCACTTTGCTTCAGCTTGACAGAAATGGAAACATGCGGCCGCATAATTCTGAACTGCGATCGCAATTCTCTCTTTCTGCGGTCCGCACATTTCTGAGTGCGGCTGCACATTGCTCTTATGCGAACCGTACAAATGAGACTGCGGCCGCGTAGCTGTTCTTCCGCAGCTGCACAATAATTGTGCGGTCCGCACTTCTGTTGAACTTGAGATGCAAGTTCTCTAAACCTTTTCTCTTGCCCAGGTTCTGTGGCCGCACATGTCATGTGCGGACTGTACTTTGCACTTGTCTCTGATAGGAGTTTCTTCACAATCTGCGGCCGCAGATGAAAATCTACGGTCCGTACTTTTGAGCTTCTGTGCCTGTTTGTGTCCTTGAGTTCAGATCACTCCTTCTTGAATTGGATTTCATCTTGTGGGCTCGTTTTCTACTAAACCTGTAATTAAGCATATTTTATCAGTTTTCGGGAACACAATTAAACTCTTTTGGACGAAAACGAAAGCAAAAAATTGCTAATAAGTAGTCAAAATCCCCACTTATCACCAGTGGACCCGGTTATTCTGGACTTCTGCAAGAGGTATGAAGTATGCCTCGATCAGGTCCACCCGTCGCTATGGATGATCGTAATCCTTCTTCGATACTTTGTGAACAAGACTGAATCCCGTCGGTTCACCATCGATCACCTTCTCCGCCTATACAGTCCCCGAATCTTTTGAGGGGGACTGATAAAGCTCATACGCCGGGCTAGCAAAGCCCCATTCTCGAGCATCGATGAGGATCAGGATCGGGGCTGGCAGGGCTGCTTTGTCTGGGTGAGGACCGCAGACTTGATCCCTTCCGAGCTTATTCCATTCCCCGAGAAGTGGAATGTATCACTTAAGCACAACTTTCCTTTAAATGTCGATTTTACGTTCATCTCCTTTTTCCCCACCAGCATTTGTGGTGGTGCAGTTGTGACTCGAGTCCCAAACGCCATTATTTGGTTAAAGGAGTGGATCTAGGGAATTTGTTCGCAAATGCCTTATTCCAAACACACATGGTGCGATCTCTCGAAGGGCCGCTGGGAGGCCCATTCTCACAGTAAGATCTCTCTCCCGAATATGTAACAGTAGGCTCTCCTTTTAGCATCATATTCTCATTTCCTCTCTTTTCTTTGCACAGGCTTACCTAAGACCATTGAGCTTAGGCCTTCGGTTAGGGACGGGGACCTGTCCGTTGATCCCTCTACTTCTGGGCTGCAGTAGGAGAGAAGAAGAAAGGAAGGCTCTAGGTTCCCCGAGCTCAGAGAATAAGAAGCCAAAGAGAAGGTTGGCCCGTAAGCCAAAGGAGAGTTTTAGCTCTCGAGCACCCGACTCAGACTCGCTTTATCGACTCAGGGATGAGACCAAGGAAGATGATATTTTTGTGGCCCGTGAGCCGACCTCCCCTGAAGAGCGGGCGGTAGCCGAGGGGGAAACAACGGAGGCTTATCACCCTCAGGTTCGAGAGGCCAATGTAGAGATTAGGGTTGAGACCTCTCGAGACGCCGACTCTGCTCCACCCAGTGTCATAGAGATTTTGGGGTTGTCTTCATTCACCGAGTCTATGTTTGACGAAGCCCGAGCGGCAAAGGAGCGATCCAACGAAGGGGCCAATGGAGCAGACGATTCCCTTCGTTCTTTTTTTGAAGGTGTATACTGCTATGAAAGACTTCTCCGGGTTGGGCGACTTGGAGGTGCCAAAGAAAGACCCACCTTCAGAGGTCGGTGGTCTGAACTTGAGCCCAAACTTAATCAACTAGTTCTCCACCCCGAGCATGGATCCCGGCCGGAAGAGGTCAAAATTGACTGATTGGCTTCGGAGAAGGAGACCGCCCGGGAGTAGCTGGCATCGGTAGAGGTCTAACTCTGGGTGGCGAAAGAGAAGGCCGATGCATGGGCTCGACAAATCGAGGACCTCCAAGCTCAACTAGGCTCGGCCATTGTTGAACGGGATGCCTTTGGCAAGGAGTTTGAAATAATGAGGTCCGAGTCGGAAATAACCAGGGCTGATGCCGAAGAGATGGTGCCCCAGTACAGGGATGATGTTGAGGCAGCCGAGGCCCACTTGAAAGTTATTGTTGAGTACGTGAAGTGGTTGTCTCGAAGGGAGACCCTCGAGGAGATCCATGTCCGAGGTTTTAACCTGTCGGCTGAGAATGAAGAGGCAAAATGGCTCGAGGTAGAGGTCAAGAAGCTAGCTGAACCCGAGAGTGAAGAAGGCTCTGAGGGCTCCGGCGAACCCGAAGATGGAGAAGACCTCGACAGCTCTGGTGACGAGGTGGGTTCCGGTGGAGATCAAGAATAGGTGCCTTAGGAATTTTTGTCCTTGTTTTTGAATTTTGTACATTTATTTTGTTGAGGCCATTTTTATTGGCCTTTGTAAAGATATTTTGGAATGTATATATAAGGTTTTTGCCCTTTTGGCAATTTTCCAATCTATTACCTTTAGCATCCTTTTTACGATTGCAGAGATTTCAAATGCCTTAGTACGGAGTAAAATGTAGTAATAAGTTGTTGTACAAGACTTATTCTCGATGTAAGTTTTGTTTGAAACTTGTGGAGGCTCGATATTGATGCCATCCAAAACACACCTCAATAAGAGATATGATACGGTCGTATGCAATATTAATTACCCAACTATGAGTCGGGATCGAATCCACTAGGAGTTATAAGGGGTGTCAGGAGTATATATTTGAAGCAAGTGAATGGACTACCTAAATTGCACTTCCACAATAGAGGTTTGATTTCTACTTCTACTATAACTCTAATGATTGCAAGCTAAGGTGAATAAACTAGAGAGGAATGTTTTTGATGTTTTTCCAAATAGTTTAAAGGCCTAGGGCTGTGACCATAACCTAGGTATTTGCCTAATGGGATAAAGATGTTAATACTTGTTTTGTTAATTGGGGTGTATTATATCTCTCAACTCTACGTTACCCACTCAATATCTCTCGGTCAGAGAGTGATTTTGCCCAATTTGGCTTTCTCAAGTCCAAATGGGTATCGAATAAAATAGTCGGTATGAGCTCAAGTCGGATTCTTACTATCTCTAGTTTGAACCATTTAATTAAGCTAATCAATCTCTCAATTAACCCAATTTCTTGTTAGCCAAGTTATGCTAGACTAGGTCTCTCTTTCCCAAGTAGAGACTAAGTCAAATAGGCATGAATCAATATTTGCAACCATTAATTCTAAAATTGAAGCATGAACTAAGCTAAATAATCAACACCCAATCATAAACAAGCATAAAATTAATCACCCATAAAGTTTAAACACTAGGGTTGGGTCACAACCCTTGTAAAAATCTAGCTACTCATAATGGGATTTGAAGAAAATAAAGAAGAAAAGCTGATTAAACCCATAATGAAAGATTAAAATGATGAAATCTAATGTTTAAACACCAAAATAATGTAGAACTTCCTAAAGTAGTAAAAAGAAATGGTTGCAATAGCTTTTAATGTTCAAATTTTACCTAATGTGTGAAACTCGTCTATTTATACAAGGCCAAAAATTGCGGACAAAAATGCCCCTATGGAGGTTCTGCGGCCGCACAATTCCATGTGTGGTCTGCACTTCACAAAGGCTTTAGTACTTGGTCTTCTTGCATATTCTCTGAACTTTGAATCTTTATCAGTGAAAGCCCAGTTCTGAGGCCGCACAATTCATGTGCGGTCCGCACATTGCCGAAAAACCTGTTGGGTTCTGCTGCTTGGGTTGCGGCCGCAGGTGGAATTCTGCGGTCCGCAATTTCTTCTGCGGCCGCAGAATTCCTTCTACGGACCGCACATTTTTTCTTTTGTGCCCTTTATTGCCTTGTGCTTTGGACCATTCCTTTTTGAGTCAGATTTCATCATAGGAGACCAAACTTCCAGCATTCCTGCAATTTGCGCAATTTCATTAGTTTCGGGAACACAATTCAATACTTTCGGACTAAAACAAAAGATAAAAGGTTCTAATAAACAGTCAAAATCTCCACTTATCAACTCCCCCAAACTTAAGTCTTTGCCTGTCCTTAAGCAAATAAATTAGTTCCCACCTCCAAAAGTTAAGGGTAATTTCAGCGAGTCAAAGGTGAGCCATTCACACATCAATTGGGATCAACAATTACCCACACTACGCATGCATTATCAATAAGGAGACATATTAAGCATTTATGCACATATAGTTCTACTGTGAGATTTGAACTTCAAGAATTAACTTTACTCATTAAGGGCTCTTGCTCTATCATGTAGGCCATGGTGGACTCCAAACTCTTACTTCTCTACTTTTCATTTTCCAAGCTCACTTAAGAAATTTAGCACTCAATCCAAAGATTTATGAAAGGTTCACCCATCTCTCTCAAGAGAATGTCACAAGCGCGGCGTCAAGTACCATAGGCTTGCCCCTCCATCTTTCATTTTTCGGCTCACACTTTGCCAATTCTTAGAGGCAATTTCTTTTCATTGGGGACTAGAGATTTAGCATCACTCTTTCTTGATCATTTCATTCTTTTTCTCCCTTTTTGATCATTGCATCTCTTAGAATCCATTCAACCCTTCCACTTATTCACGTTTTGCATTTGTTTTTGTTCTTTTCTTTTCTTGTCTTCTCTTCTCATAGAGACCATTTCTTTTCTCTGTTTGTGCCTTGATATCTTTTTCAAGTTCCTCATCTCTCCCCCAAACTTATGTTTTAAGCCATTTGTTTCACAAGAGTGTTAAGGAAAGCTCGGGTGCCAAGAGAGGGTCACGACAAAACGGGTAAAGGCTTGTAACATGGTTATCAAATGAGAAAGGCTAGAGGCTCAAAGGGGTTGACTAGGGATAATGACATTGATTGGCAATAGAAAAATCAAACGGGCCAAGGAGAGCCTACAATCACTTCTCAAACCAAGCAAAAAGTAGGAATTTTTCTTGAAACACATTCAGGGCAAGTTCTAGACCCTTCGCACATATACTTGGACTAGCAAAAACTTATCTCACCCTTCACGCAACCAGATTGTAAAAGAGGACAGAGTCGAGGTCCAACTAAACCACTCGATGATTGCCAAAGTCAACACAAGAGTTACAAAGTCACTACTAGAGTTATTTCTTTCGAAAACCTTGTCTCTAACAACAAGCACGTAGTTAAGTGTGTTGGTGACAATTGAAGCATGGTTGACTCTTCGAGCATGATATAATTAGGCCTTTTTATTCATTACTACTACTATTATTACCTTAACACAAAAATGGACTCATTCCATTAAGAAGGTTGTCACGCCATCCATCGTTGGGACGAGTCACCCGATTCACACTAAAACTACCTTTGGAAAGAACCGTGGCATTAAGAAAACCAAAGGCTTATTATCTACTAAGACATAAACAGAAGCTACTAAACAAAACATGAACTGATACACTACTAAAATATAAAAAGAAGCTAATAAGCAAAAACAAACATAAAGAAGTTAACGAGCAAAACTACTAAAGATAGAATGAATATACATAGAAAGAGAGAGAGAAGATATATACATACAAATAAGAAAAGAGAGAATATCATCAAATTATTACAGGCCAAATGTATCAAAGTACCAAATGTGTCAAATAAACTCCACCCCTACCCCCGAATAAAAGTAAGCATTGTCCCTAATGCTTAGCAAAATAAGAGTAAAAGAGGAAAGAGTGAAGAAAACTCCCTATGGTTCCTTGGACATCTGTGTGTCCCCAGCAATGTCATCGCCCTCAGGATCAGCCAACTGAATCTTATCATCCTCAACTCTAGGTATGGCTGGGTTGGCGAACATCTGACGCACTACCTCAGCAGTGTCGGCAGCAAGGTCTAGCTTTTCAGACTGGCCAGCTGGTGCCACCAGTGCAGATGGTGCTGAAGAATCTGGGGCGAAATGGTATAAGTCAAGCAGCCTATCAAAAGGGAGATCTCCGGCTATAGCAATCCTGGTTACCACTCTACGGAGCTTGTCCACTGACTTCTTGCCGGCCTGGGACTTCCTCATCTTCTTTACTTCCTTTCCCAGCTCTTCAATCACTGATCCATGTTGTACCAAGGTGTCCATGATAGTCTTCTGATTCTCCCAAATTTTCTTCAATGTCTCCTCAATGTTAGAAGGAACCTGTGATGCCTATGAGGTGGACTGCACTATAACA
The DNA here is from genome assembly GCF_000390325.3 of Nicotiana tomentosiformis. NCBI lineage: Eukaryota > Viridiplantae > Streptophyta > Magnoliopsida > Solanales > Solanaceae > Nicotiana > Nicotiana tomentosiformis. The sequence goes on from NC_090820.1 coordinate 82,664,820, forward strand.
GTACTGGACAAGTCAGTCAGCTTTACAGTGGCTGCCTGCCTCCATTTGTTGAGACTCGCCAATATCTGGGAGACTCGCAATATAGATAGTGGATGAGGAGGCACGGGCACTGGCTTCAAAGCCGAGGTGGGAGCTGTGGTAGGAACTGCAGTAGGGGCTGTGGAGGAGGGGAGAGACATATCTGTGAAACTGGAGCAAGGCTCAGCTGAAGTGGATGAAACATCAACTGTCTCAACAGCTACCATAAATGGCTCATCAGACTGGCCCGCGGTGGTAGGAGGCTGAACTTTCTTCTTCGGATTGTTCGCATCCATTAGTGAATACCAAGTAAAAGGCTTCTTTGACTTCACCTTTGTGTCATAATCTCTCGGCTCTACCCTTGCATCCGTGAGATATTATGTAATAGTGTTGGGATACGGGTAGGATGAGTCATCTTGTCGAGCAATCATTGAGATGTTGGCCGACATCATGACACCCATATTGATAGGGTACCCGGCCATAATAGAAGCAACCAAAATTGCCCGAGGAATCAAAATGTGAGTCTCATTTTGGCTTGGGTCTATTCTGCTGCAGACAAATGTTTGCCACCCCTTTGCCTCAAAACTCAGAGTGCTCCGGTGGATAGGACCCCAGTGGCAATCCATGGTGGTGGCAGCCTTGGTGCTTCTAGAATCTCCGATAACCAAGGGCGGACTACGTCTCCCAGTGCACACTTCTCCAAATACTCCTTGGACGCAACATCATCGAAGCCCAATTACGTGCTGAGTGTATGCTGATCAAACCTCACTTTGAGGTTACGCACTTTGGTCACCTTTATCCCCTTTTTGATATGCGCCACATTGGCGTAGAATTCACGTACAAGGTAATCTTTGGCATCTACTACACTCTAAGTGAACCATATCCACCCCTTGCGTTCCCTGAACTACCTCAAAACGGCTGGATTGTACCTCTCCAAACCTTTCAACAGAAACTGTCATTCAAGGGTTAGCAACCTCGCTGGCCACCATGTATGAAAGCTGGTGAAGGCATCCAAGCTAACAAAGCGGTCCTCCGAAACCTTTTTCTTCTTCGATCTTTCAAGACCGACAGCTGTAGCATCTCCCCCTGTGCCATCATCAGGGATATCATGAACTAGAGCATCCTGCACCTCAGGGACTGGTGTAGCCGATGGCTCAGAAGCCTGACTAGCACTCTCCGATCCCTCGGAAGTGCTATGAGATGAGGATGGCTCATCCCTGAGCTAGTATCGTCCTAGAAGCCTCACTATACGGTCAGCTGCTCCTGAACAGAGGCTGAGTTGCCCTCTGATTCATCCCTAGACGGGATATATGAGCTCATCTCAGAGAGATCTGCACCTCTCCCTCTGCCGACTGTTACTTTCTTCCTTATTGTCTTTGGTTGGCCAAAGGCTAAGGCACTCTTGCCTCAGCCCTGAGAAGGGTCACCTCTCTCTTTTGAAGTGTGGTCGCGTCCTCTAGATCGAACCATTGTCTGTATTAAACAAATGCGATTATTATTTGCAATTCAATGTTAAGACATACACAGGAGATGTACAAATAAAGGATAACTAGAGTACACAGTGCGGGTGTTCAATCAAAGCATGCTTGCAGGGAACAAGAACTGCGGTCCGCATAATTTTTCTTGCGGCCACAGATGAGGACTTGCGGACCGCACAATTTTGTTTTGCGGCTGCAAAAGTGAAGTGCGGTCCGCACAATTTCACTTGCGGCCGCACCTCTGAGACCCAACAAATGCCAACTCTCTGATGACAGAGAATTGGCTGATGTGCGACCGTAACATGATTTCTGCGGTTTGCATAATTAAACATGCGGCCGCACATTGGAGTCTCAAAGTAGGGACTCTCTGATGACAGTAAAAGGGTTATTCTGCGGCCGTGATGAGAAATATGCGGTTCGCACATTTTATATTATGGCCGCAGATCCCTTCTTTCACTATGTTGCCCTAAAATCAAAATTTGCGGACCGCACAAATTCGGGTGCGGCCGTAGAATTCAAAAATTATGAACAGTTCAGTTTTTTTCTATCTAGGTTTTTCAATTTCGTGGACAATTTGACATGGAAAGATCATAGAAGCATGAAAATATGTTAACTCATTCCCCATAGAGAATGTATTAGTCAACCTATTATAGATTTACCCCCACATGGATACAAAATTAAATTCTAATGACAAATGGCCTAAAAAGAATGAAAAATCTACAAATTAAAAGAAAAGGATTAACAAGAAATTGAAGCATACCAAATGACTAAGTGTAATGAGTGACTGATCAAAGATGTTGTGTGTGTGGACAGATGAAATCACCAAGAAATTTCAAGAGGGCATTATTGTTTTTTCCAGAGAGTGAAAAATGTACAAATGGCCCTATTCCTCTATTTATACCAGTTGGTTGGCTAAGGGAAAGAAGAGCGAGTGCAGCCGCACATTTTCATGTGCGGCCACAAATTTTCATGTGCGTACCGCACTCTATTACCTGGTGAATCCATCTCAGCATCTCATCTGCGGTCCGCACAATTTTGTATGCGGCCGCAAATTTTCATGTACGGTCACACATCACCCTTTTCTCTGACAGGATAAACTTCAGAGAATGGGTATTTTCAACCTTTCATTTGTGCGGTCCGCAAGATAATTGTGTGGCCGCATTGCACTTTTGCTACAACAACCATAATTGTGCGGTCTGCACAAATCAACTGCGGTCCGTAATTCTTAGAGCACTTAGCCAAATATTTGGTCCACAATTCACACTCAGCCCTGTAGCACATAACAAATCAAGTTTGAACAAAAATAACACCTAATTACAAAAAGAAAAATAAAAAGAAACATGGGTTGCCTCCCAAGAAGCGGCTGATTTAACGTCCCGGCACTATGCAATATACCCTCAAGTGAAATGAATGACCGTTACGACGTAGCTATCTCCAACCTTTCCCAAATAGTGCTTCACCGCTGACCATTGACTCGTAATACTTCATTGTTTTTGTTCTTAAAGTTTAATGCACCAAAAGGTGTCACACCCACAATTTCAAAAGGACCACTCCATTTAGACTTTAGCTTCCCGGGAAACATCCTCAACCTTGAGTTAAACAACAATACAAGATCGCCCACCTTGAACCCTTTGTTCCAAATGTATTTGTCATGAAGATATTTCATCTTTTCTTTGTATAAGGACGAACTTGCATAAGCATGGTACCGGAACTCATCCAATTCATTTAAATGTGCAACCTTCAAGTTAGCGGCTACATCCCAATCAAGATTCAACTTCTTTAGAGCCCACATGGCCTTATGCTCTAGTTCCACCGAAAGATGACAAGATTTTCCGAACACTAATCGGTATGGCGACATTCCTATAGGTGTTTTGTAAGCCGTCCGATAAGCCCATAATACATCATCAAGCTTCTTGAACCAATCCGTCCGATTAGCATTCACTGTTTCGGACAAGATACTTTTTATCTCCCGATTGGAGACTTTCACTTGCCCACTAGCTTGTGGGTGATAAGGAGTCATGACTTTGTGAGTAACACCATACTTGCTAAGCAAAGTGTCGAAATCCTTGTTGCAAAAATGTGACCCCCCATCGCTTATAATAGCACGTGGAGTACCAAATCTTGTGAAAATATTCTTCTTCAAGAAAGTCACCACACTTCTCGCCTCATTGTTGGGTAAATCAACAGCCTCAACCCATTTGGACACATAATCAACCGCGAGCAAGACGTAGGTGTTTCCACAAGAACTCACAAAAGGGCCCATGAAGTCAATACCTCACACATAAAAAATGTCAATCTCCAAAATGGTTGTGAGAGGCATTTCATTCTTTTTTGAAATTTCACCGGCCCGTTGATATTCATCACATCTTTTCACTAGCTCACTTACATCCATATAAAGAGTGGGCCAAAAGAAGCCGCAACTAAGCACTTTGGCCGCCGTTCTTGCACTACCATGATGACCACCATATTGTGACGAATGACAAACCCCAAAAATTTCACCTTGATCTTCTTCCAGTACACATCTTCTACTCACCCCATCCGTACAAATCAGGAAAAGTTATGGTTCATCCCAATAATAATCTTGACAATCCCGTTTGAGCTTCTTCCTTTGGTTTGAAGAGAACTCATTCGAAATGATTCCACACACAAAAATATTTGCTAGATCCGCGCACCATGGCACCTCTTTCATTAAAATAGCCAAGGGTTGATCATCGGGGAAGGAGTCATTGATTTCAAGGCCATCATGCGGCCTCCCCTCCTTCTCCAAACAAGACAAGTGGTTCGCCACTTGGTTTTCACTCCCTTTTCTATCTTGGATGTCAATATCAAACTCTTGCAACAAAAGCACCCATCTCATCAACTGAGCTTTGGAGTCCTTCTTGTTCATAAGATAACGAAGCGCCGCATAATCCGTGTGGACAATGACTTTTACACCCATCAAGAACATGTAGAACTGCTCAATTGCAAACACAATGGCAAGGATCTCTTTCTCTGTAACGGTACAGTTGACTTGGGCAATATTTATATTCTTACTAGCATAGTAGACCGGATGAAAATTTTTGTTGATGTGTTTGCCCTAAACAACCCCAACCGCTACGTCACTTGTATCACACAAGAGTTCAAAAGGGACACTCCAATTTGGAGCGGTGATGGTGGGAGTAGTTGTCAACTTAAACTTCAACAATTCAAAATCCCTCTTGCAATCATCATTGAAGTTGAACTTAGCATCCTTTTCAAGAAGCTTGCATAACGGGTTCACCACCTTAGAGAAATATTTGATGAAACGCTGGTAAAACCCCGCGTGGCCTAAGAAACTCCGCACAACCTTCACCGAAGTTGGAGGTGCAAGTTTAAAAATCACCTTAATTTTTTCCTTGTCAACCTCAATTCCATGCTTTGAGATTTTGTGGCCAAGGACAATGCATTCCTCGACCATAAAAAGGCATTTCTCCCAATTAAGCACCAAATTTGTTTCTTCACATCTAGCAAACACTTTATATAAATTTGCAAGGCAATCATCAAAAGAATCTCCAACTACCGAGAAGTCATCCATGAAAACTTCAAGGTATTCCTCCACTATGTCCGTGAAGATAGCCATCATACACCTTCGAAAAGTCGCTGGTGTATTGCACAAACCAAATGGCATTCGCTTGAAGGCGAAAGTACCATAGGGACATGTAAAGGTTGTTTTCTCTTGATCTTCTGGAGCAATAAAAATTTGGTTGTAGCTCGAATACCCATCAAGAAAGCAATAGAAAGCACTACCGGCCAATCTATCAAGCTTTTAATCTAAGAAAGGAAGTGGAAAGTGATCCTTCCTTATGACTTTGTTGAGCTTGCGATAGTCCATACACACCCTCCACACAGTCACTGTTATTGTAGGAATCAAATCATTCTTGTCATTGGTGACCACCGTCATGTGCCCCTTCTTTGGGACACATTGAACCAGAGAAGTCCACGAACTATCGGACATGGGGTAGACAACCCCGGCATCCAACCACTTGATAATCTCCTTCTTAAAATATTCTTGCATAGCCTCATTAAGTCTCCTTTGATGTTCAATAGATGGTTTGGATCCATCCTCCAACTTGATCTTATGCATGCAAAAGGCTGGGCTTATCCCCCGAATATCCACCAATGTCCACCCAATAGCCTTTTTCCTCTTTTGTAGCACCGCCAATGTGGAATCTACCTGCACGTTAGTCAAATAAGAGGAAATAATAATCGGTAAAGTAGAACAAGGGCCAAGAAATCCATACCGAAGATGAGGAGGCAATGGCTTCAACTCCAAGGTAGGAGGATCTTCAATAGAAGGCTTTGTAGGAGGAGTTATCCTATTTTCAAGATCCAAAGATAATTTCTGGGATGCATAGTTATACGACCTTATTCCTTGCAAAGAGTTCACACATTCCATGAAACCATCCATCTTGTCATCATCAAAGTTGAGCAAGACGGCCTCCAACATATCACCAACATTGATTGTAGTGTTTGTTTCATTAACAATAACATCGGTCACCAAGTGCACGAAAGAACACACCTCATTGCTATTTAGTTGCCGTATGGACTTGCATACATGGAATACCACTTTCTCATCACCAACACGGAATGTAAATTCTCCGTCTTCAACATCACAAAGACCCTTCCCCGTAGTAAGGAAAGGTCTCCCAAGAATAATCGACACTTCATAATCAACCTCACAATCTAGAATGACAAAATTCACCGGAAGAATGAATTTATCAACACGAACCAAGACATTTTCAATCACTCCCAAAGGCCTCTTCATAATACGATCGGCCATTTGCAATATCATAGAGGTGGGTCTTGGTTTTCCAATCCCCAAAGTCTTGAAAACCGAATAGGTCATCAAATTGATGCTTGACCCAAGATCACAAAGAGCTTTAGCAAACTCGGCATTTCCAATTATACAAGGAATCGTGAAAGTATCGGGATCCTCCAACTTATGATCCATTGAATGCACAATTGCACTCACTTGATGAGTGACTTTGATAGTTTCAAAATTCATTGACCGCTTCTTTGTCACGAGATCCTTCATAAACTTGGCATAACCGGGCATTTGTTCCAAAGCTTCAACTAATGGAACATTGATTGAGTGACTCATCATCATTTGAATGAACTTCTTGAATTGATTCTCACCATTTTGCTTGGCAAGTCTATGAGGGTATGGAGGTGGAGGCTTAGGTAATGGTGCCTTAGCATTTTACACTACCGGCTCCAGTATGTCAATAATGTGATTCCTAGACGGGTTTACCTCCTCTTGAGTCTCTTCCACAATATCATGAATATCAATCCAAACTCCATTATTAGGTTGCACCACATTGTTCAGGATCTCTTCTTCTTGCACCATTTGCTCATCATCGACAAGTTGTCGTTGACTTGAGGTGGGTGCATTCCCACCTCTTCCACTTCTTGTAGTAACGGCCATGGAATGCCCTGTGTTGTTTCCACCCTTTGGGTTTATTACCGTGTCACTTGGTAGTGCCCCCTTAGGAAATTTGAACTATGGGAAAGGCAAGGAGGCGGGTTGCTCGGTTGTTGATACATCGGGGGCCTTTGAAAACCCGACCCCCGGTTGCCTTGATTGTTGTTCAATCCACCTTAATTGTTACCCCCCCCCCCCCAATTTCCTTGATTACTTCCACTCCAATTTCCTTGATTGTTGTTTCCGCTCCAATTGCCTTGATTGTTAGAATTCCAACTGCCTTTATTGTTTAAGGTCGCCATTAATGTTGGTTTGGGCCTTGGAAGTTGTTTCTTTGCCATTGAAAGTGGTTCACATATTGCACTTCCTCCTCTAGCTCATTTTAGGAATCATCTTGCTCAAAAACCACTATCTTCTTGCACAAAATTCTCCACTCGATTTTGCACTTGTGGACCCTTTGTCCTCCTCTTGTTCACCATCATGTTCACTCCCTCCATGGCATTGACTTGCTTAGGATTTTGCACTTGATTTAGTTAGGCCTTTGCTAGTTGCATCATGGTGGTTGTCAACTCGGCAATGGCTTTCCCATGGTCTTGCAACTCTTTGTAAATGTGGGTCATGTTTGGGTCACCTTGTGGAACATTGGCCCCGGATTGCCAAGCAGATGATGTTTCCGCCATCTCATCCAAAATCTCACATGCCTCCGCATAAGGCATAGTCATGAAGTTCCCACCGGCAAGTTGATTCACTGCATATTGGTTGGTTGTGTTAATCCCACTATAGAAAGTTTGTTGAATCATGTTCTCTGTCATATGGTTATTGAGACATTCCTTAACCATTGTTCTATAACGTTCCCATATCTTGTGTAGTGGTTTATTCGTCTCTTGCTTGAATGCCAAAATCTCATCTCGAAGTGTAGCCATGTGCCCCGAAGAGAAGAACTTAGAAATAAAATTTTCCGCCAACTCATCCCAAGTGTGAATGGAATGGTTCGGCAATCGTTCCAACCAATCTAAAGCTTTCCCACGTAGAGAGAAGGGAAAAAGCCTTAGCCTTAATGCATCCTCGGAGACATTTGTTTGTTTGCTCCCCCAACAAGTATCCACAAACCCCTTCAAATCACTACAAAAAAAATTGGAATTAGCTACCAATATCGTCGCTAATATGTCACTAAAATACTCGTAGCTAGCAGAGTTTCTTGATAATCCGTTGCTAATTTGTCGCTAAATGAGATTAGCGACGAATTTTTATATTTATCTACAGAATTTGTCCGTCGCTAAAACCTAATTTTTTAGTAGTGAATATTTGTATGCATTTTGAGTTAGAGCACCGATGAAGAAACCCCGTTGCTTAAGCAAAGTGAGCATCACATTGGTGATTTGAAAGTTTTCCGCCCTAATACAGGGAGGGAATATTGCACTTGCATATCCTTCATTGGGTAATATCCGGTGTGGAGCCGCTCGTTGTGGAGTTGGGGTGGAGCGGGGACATTGTCATGAGGCACTCGGCCTCTTCTATTTGCTTGAGGTTCAAGAGGAACCTCATCAACTTGCTCATCCTCGACATCTACATCATCCAAAGGAAAATTTCCGACCTCATTGTTCGCCATGGTTGTACCTACAATTTCTCGCACAAGTTAGTAACACGGAAGAAAAAGAAGATATTCCAAAAACAAACCCAAATATATAGCTAACACCGTTTTAACTCCCCGGCATCAGCGCCAAAAATTGATGATGTAATTACCCGACCGGTCGTTTTGAGCACTAGCATGTCATTCGGAGGTTTGAGGCCTTGAGTAGTTTCACTTCAGGTATTATGACTTGCACGAATGGTCAGAATTGAATTTCGGGAACTTCGGAGTTAGTGTGGGAAGAAAATTCTAATTTCGGAAGCTTTAAGTTGGAAGAATTGACTAAGGTTGGATTTTTGAGTAAACGACCTCGGAATCGGGATTGGAAGATTCCAACAGGTTCGTATGATGATTTTGGACCTGGGCATATGTCCGGATCGGATTTTGGATGAACTGGGAGCGTTTCGGCGCCTATTGTGGAAGGTTGGCATTTTGGAAGAATTTCATAAATTTGGATTGAAGTGCATTTGAATGTTATTGATGTCCGTTTGGGATTCTGAGTCTAGGAATAGCTCCGTATGGTGATTTTGGTATTGGGAGTGCGTCCGGATGTGGATTTGGAGGTTCGTAGGTCATTTCGGGGTTATTTGGCGAAAGTTAGAAATTTGAAGGTTCTTGAGAAGTTTGACCGGGAGTGGACTTTTTGATATCTGGGTCGGATTCCGATTCCGAAAGTTGGAGTAGGTCCGTAATATCAATTATGACTTGTATGCAAAATTTGAGGTCAATTGGACGAGATTTGATAGGTTTCGGCATCGATTGTAGAAGTTGAAGTTTTGAAGTTCATTATATTTGAATTGGAGGGTGATTCATGTTTTTTTAGCATTGTTTGATGTGATTTAAAGGCTAAACTAAGTTCGTATGATGTTTTAGGACTTGTTGGAATGTTTGGTTGGGGTCCCGGGGGCTTCGGGTGAGTTTCGGATGCTTAACTGATCGATTTTTGGACTAAGAAAAATGCTAAGGCAGTTGGTATCTATTGAAACCACACCTGCGAGGTTTTGGCCGCAGGTGCAGAGCCGCAGAAGAGGTCAAGAGGGTCGCAGAAGCGGTTCTGGCTGGGGAAGGCTGGGACCGTAGATGCGGTCAAGTTCCGTAGAAGCGGGACCGCACCTGCACACGAAGAGCCGCAGAAGCGCTGCCGGGCCGCTAAAGCGGGAAATGTTGGGCCAGGCTTGAACTGCACCTGCGGTGGAATTTTCGCAGGTGCGGAGCCGCAGAAGCGGCTATTGGACCGCATGTGCGAAGATCCGGCTAGGCAGTATGCTTCTTTTAAAACGAGGGTTTGACTCAATTTCACTTTATTTTGTCCATGGGAGCCGATTTTGGAGCACGTTTGGAGTGTCATCTTCATCAACTATAATGGGGTACGTGCTTTATTCACATTGTGAGTTAAATACATGATTTATGTACGGATTTAAGCATGGAAATTAGTTGAAATTTGAGATTTTGGTAGAAAACCTAGAAATTAGTATTTTTGGGTTTTGACCATGAAATTTGGCATGGAATTGAGAATAAATTATATATTTGAGTTTGTGATGTTATGGGTGATGGTTATCTTCGAATAATTTCGGAATCCGGGCACGTGGGCCCGAGGGTTACTTTATCGACTTTACGAGCGAAATTGGGAATTTGTTTAAAATGATTTGTTATGAGTATTAGAGTATATTTTTATGGGTTTGTACATTGTTTGACTAGTTTTGGGGCGACGGGCACCGGTTTGAGGTGTTAGAGCGGCGTTGGAGCCGGTTACGGAACGTCGGAGCGAGGTAAGTCTCATGTCTAACTCCATAAGGGGAAAACTACCCCTAGGTGATATATTTAATATGTGAAACTTGTTGCGGGGACTACGTACGCACGAGGCGACGAGAGTCCGTACGTAGTTAGATCCATGTTATTATCCGGGTAGACTTAGGTTCACCCCATGTTGTACTTGTACTATAGGGATTATCCTTGCTCGTTTAATTCTTTAATTTCACATTACAACTTGAGACTAGACATGCATAGAGTAATAGGCTTGCTATTGTAAAGTTTTTGTGAGTTTCATGCCTTGCCACAAAATAATTGTGTTCCTCTTACGGATTTCTCCTGCACTATGCGTTTTTATCGAAAGGTTTTTCTTAAAATTATAAATCACACGTTTATTCGTGAGTAGGGTCAAGGACCTGTTAAAGCTTCTTATTCTAATGGGATCAGGTCGTTCGCCTCGGCAGGATTATGTACTACATTCTAATGGGATCTGGTCGTTCGCCTCGGCAGGATTTATGTACCACACTCTCATGGGAGCGGGCCGTTCGCCTCGGCAGTTTAATAGATGCATCTATGTTTCATGCCGTTCAACCCTCGGCAATGCACTGTTTAATATTTATGTTGGATCGGTCGTATGCCTCAGCATTTCTATAAACTATTCTCATGGAATCGTGCGTAATATTTGGCAAGAAGCCACTGTATCTGTGAGTCCTTCCTGATTTGAAGTATAACGATCCATTTTGATGAGGTCCTCTATATATTTATATATATGCTCCGGTTGAAGAGGAAATTTGCTAATTGAGAGTTTGAGCCTATTGTAAAGAGGAGAATTGTACCACGGATTTATACTTGTTTGTTTTGTTTATTTACTTTGCCTCATATTTGTTCACCTCCTTACTGTACCTGATATTATTGGACCACTAGTGAGTGTCGATGTCGACCTCTCGTCACTACTTCTCCGGGTTTAGGCTAGATACTTACTGGGTGCACGTTGATTTACATACTCATACTACACTTGCTGCACATTGTTTTCGTGCAGGTACTTTTATGTCTAGTGGTCCTTTGGGCGCGGAGGCGCGGATGATGCGGGGACTTACCGTGAGCTGCATTTCATGTTACAATCCGCAGCCAACAGAGTCTCCTTCAGAGTATTTATATTCTTCCTGTCCAATTTGTATTCCTGACAGATGCTGTATTTTATTTTACTTCTTAGTTGATGTTCATACACTTGTGACACCGGGTCTTGGGGGATACTTATGAGTTTTTCAATATTGTAGTTGGGAAAATATTATCATTTACTCTATAAATTTTATTTCTGATTATTTCATTGAAGGAAAATTTCAATTTCAAAATACTAAAAGGAATAATTAAGTGAAACGTTTATTGTTGGCTTGCCTGACAGTAGTGTTAGGCACCATCACGACCTGTAATGGATTTGGGGTAGTGACAACATAGTATCAGAGAACTAGGTTCACTTAGGTCTCACGAGTCATGGGCGAGTCTAGTAGAGTCTTGTGGATTGATACGGAGACGTCTGTACTTATATTCGAGAGGCTACAGGACTGTTAGGAGCACTTCCCTTTCTTGATTTCTCAATGTGCGATTTGATTCCTTTGAGGCTTATGCCTTTATATCCTTCCTACTCATTCTTATATGATGTTCAGCGCTCGTGTCAATTGGGCATCGAGGAGTTGTAGTGGTACTACAGACATGGGCAGGATATTTCTCCCTGCACATTCGAGCAAGTTATTATCGTCTTCTTGCGAAAGAATGTTCTGTCATTTTGGCTCAGTAGCTGTATTTTCAATTGTTTCAAGGCTGCGCGCAGATTGCTATGATATTCAGACATTGTTATCGCACCGTGTTGGTATAATGGTCGGGTGCTTGTTTATGTGTTGAGGCAGTGAACGACTGGAAAGGAGGTTTTTCTCAGTGCATGATTCAGAGGATCAGCATTCTATTTCCAGCAGAGGAAAGGCAATCGTACTACGAATGCTCAGGTTTGGGTCGATGGGGTAACGAGACTTGGTATTTTCGAGCGTGGTGGAATCTGCATCCGTGATGTGGTGTTGTAGTCCTTAATTAAATGTTTAAGCTCGCCGGTGTTATGGCCTTCTTCAAAATCGCCTTTGGGGCAGAATATTGTGAATGGTATCGGGGAAGCGGTTGCCAGAGATAGCGGAGTGTAGCGATTTTGGGATAAAATGAGTATTTCTAATGTTGATGGCTCGAGAAGGATGATCTTTTATGAGGCTTGCAGTTGGTGGCAGTTTATTAGCTCAAGCGTTGCAGAGATGGATTCGGATTTGAGGCAACAATTGGGTAGCGAAGGACGAGGAAGGTCATGTGGGAGGCGTTTTGCGGTGGTTGAATTGCTAGAAGGTCAAGTATGAAAAGCAGAAGTCAAGGAGTTGCTTAAAGGAAAGGGTTTAACCAAAGTGGGAGGGTGGCAGAGTAACATATGGGTTCTGTGGTAGGATGGCCACATGCCTTGAGGAAAGTTTGGAGCCATTTGGGAATTCATGGTGGGCAAAGACTAGGTCCACAAATTTTATTTGGATGCAACATGACTTCGAGATTGGGATGCATTGTTGGAATTTTAGCCGATGTCAATGGGGAAGAAAGAATATCGGTGGGTCCCAGGGTTATGTAATTGTAGCTTCAAGCTAAGTGGGAGAGTCCATCATCTATGATTAGATTGCGTGGTTATCTATTTGTGCGGTTTCTGGTCATCGGTGTATTGGTGGGTTATTACGACTAAGGAAAGAAAACATCAGTAGTAATTTAAGCAAAAGGATTTGAGGAATGTGTGCTATATTTGGCCTTATCGGTTCATGTTCAGGTTTTGGGAAGACTCAGAGTCTATGCTTTCTGTGGATGTGATGTAAAAGGAAAGGAATTCAGCCGGTTGCTTCTTTGAGAGGGTATTCATATGCTAGCAAGGCCTTGGAATTTGATTGTATTCGGGAACAAGTCAGAGTGGGTGACTCTCAACAATGGTCCTAGTAGGTTCAAAAATTAAAGTGTGGTGCCTAAGGATTTTGAGTCCGTGGTATGGTCAACTATCGAGCTTTTGCAGTGGATTATGAAATGGGCTTGTAGTGTTCTATGTTATCATCGGTCTGCGGTGTTACACTGGAAGAATGGGGGGAAATAACTTCGGATTCATAAAGGAAATATCAGAATGGGTGTACCAGTTGAAGATGCGAATGTGCGCATAAGGAGGGTATGAGATGGTTTGTGGGTTTTGGAGACAACAAGGTCTCGTAAAATAAGGTCACTCAGGATGAGTGCGACTTTGGGTTCATGATGTTTTGAATGGTGCTATTATTATTCCTAAGGCAAGTCCAGAGTAAATTAGAAGAAGTTGGATTGGCTAGCAATGATTGAATTGGCATGATGGTGGCAATGATCAGTTCCTTAAGCATGTTAAGTTATACATGTGATTTGTGGCAGTACGTGCGAGGCTTGATGACCGCCGTAATTGATTTTAATTGGAGGCATTCGAGTATTATGGCTTGTTATGTGTAGATGAATCCCGGAAGAGTTATGATGGTTTAGACCGCTACTTGAGGATTATATTTTCTGCGGTTTTGGGAATTCAGTCGCGTATTGCATTGGTTCTTCTGAAATGAGCTAAGTAAAAGATCTCTATATGATGAAGTGTTTATTCTATTAGTGGCTCAGGGGTTATTATGAAATTCTGGTACTCTCACATATTGGCATGTTAGGTGCAGTGAGTGGCATGAGAATTTGAAAGTTGAGGATCAAGGTTGCAGTTTGGTGTCGACAAGAATGTCACGAGCTCGGACGAGTAGGAAAGGATTCAGTTGGTTAGAGTAAGTTGGTATTGTCTTTAGCATAACCTGAGATTGGCGTCCTGTGTAAGAGGCTTTGTGTACTGATTTGCATATCCTTGATTCACTTTACGGCATTAGTATGACCGGTGGTATGGATGTGCAGACTTGTTACCTAGTGCGGAAGGTAGTTGGAGCGTATCCCACGAGAGGATTGTATAAGTGTGACATGTAGTCACTTGATTGATTATATATTGCAACCAAGTATGGAGATAGTGGTACTATCGCTAATGTGAGAATTTGTGCCTGAAGGGCGCTCTGTTCAATTGGTTGTGAATTATGGAAGTTTGTTCCGGATTCGACGGCTGTTCATGTGTGTCAGGGGAAAGAGGTCGTTGTGGATCCTTGAGAGGTCATTTGCCCAAGCATGGTATGATCAGAATCGGGTTGAGGTCCACTGATGGGTCCGATATGGATGTGTACTCTACACCAGCCTGGGTGTGTTCATTCAGCATAGCATTCCTTATGGAGAAGCGTTCGGGCATTGGAGGTTATTTTCGTCGTAAGCTATTTCATGTAATACTCTATTGTGCCGTGTGGGTTGTGAGATGGCTTGATTATTTGCACATGTGTTGTGGTCCTGTGTAGCTTACAGTGTTATATGGGCAGGATGGCTCTCGAGATGTAGGTCATTCATCGCACCTTAGTCGTGCTTGAGTTTTGTAGCATCTGGCGCTATCTGTCTCCCCAGGATTTGTATTATGCACTTCGCGTGCTTGTGGATGATATTCGGATATTTCGTAGGTATAAACATTTCTGGCTTGATGGGTATTTCCCTATTTATTATTATGTATGGATCGGGTCGCACGTTGTCACAGAGATGTTGTTTAGATTGGGTGGCACGCCGCCGCGGGAATCATGGTTGGATCGGGTTGCATGTCGCAACGGTATCATGTGTGGATCGGGTTGCACGCCGCAACAATGTTATGTTGAGTACAGTTCCCCATATCTATTCTTGTGTGCTCTGTTTCTCACTTTCTGAGGAAGGTCCATAACATCCTTTCTGTGGTTTAACTAGTTGCGTGGGTAGAGTAGCTCTTTCCAGAGTTCGTTTCCTTATGTATCATATTCGAGTTTGTAGTTTGTTGGCACATGTGGAATCATATGAGACTTTTGGCAATGTCTGAGATGGCTTATTTCCTGAACAGCTTATACTGGGTGAGACGAGATTATTGGACCTGGGATCAATGCGATCAGATTTATATGAGGCACATTAAAGAGTAAATATTGATATTCATTCCAGAATGAGGTAATGGTTCTTGTTGGGAGGAGAGACTCCATGAGTTGTGATTCGGCAGGTGGTTGTGAGTTTTTACACATCTCTTCTGTCGTGGCAGTATTGCGAGAGCTAAAACGGGACTTATATGCTTCATGAGGTGTGTTGTGGGCATCAGATTCCTGGGATTTCGGCTATTGTTGTCAGGGGATGTCATTATGGTCATGTGAATAATGCAGTGCATGGTGTGAATTCGATAAGAGTATACAATCATGTATTGGTACATCGTGTAGTGATGGATACGGTGTTCGTATGTTAGAAACAGACCTGGTAGAGAACTTCAGATGCTGGAATTTGGCTCTAAGGCTTATTTGACTAGATAAAAGGAAGGATTTTCAGGTTTGCTCGAGCTAATATTCTCAACTGGGTTGTGGTAGCACGGGTAGGTTCACGAGGTGTTAAACAATGATTTCGGACAACTCTAGAGCAGTTCTTAGCACGTTTAGGGACGAACGTGTATTTAAGTGGGAGATAATGTAACGACCCGACCAGTCGTTTTGAGCTCTAGCGCGTCGTTCGGCGGTTTGAGGCCTTGAGTAGTTTCACTTCAGGTATTATGACTTGCACGTATGGTCAGAATTGAATTTCTGAAAGTTCGGAGTTAGTTTGGGAAGAAAATTCTAATTTCAGAAGCTTTAAGTTAGAGGAATTGACTAAGGTTTGATTTTTGAGTAAACGGCCTCGGAATTAGGATTGGAAGGTTCCAAGAGTTTCGTATGATGATTTTGGTCCTGGGCGTATGTCCGGATCAGGTTTTGGATGACCCGGGAGCGTTTCGGCGCCTATTGTTAAAGGTTGGCATTTTGGAAGAATTTCATAAATTTGGGTTGAAGTGCATTTCAATGTTATTGATGTCTGTTTGGGATTCCGAGTCTGGAAATAGCTCCGTATGGTGATTCTGGTATTGGGAGCGCATCCGGATGTGGATCTGGAGATCCGTAGGTCATTTCGGGGTCATTTGGCGAAAGTTAGAAATTTGAAGGTTCTTGAGAAGTTTGACCGGGAGTGGACTTTTTGCTAACGAGGTCTGATTCCGATTCCAGAAGTTGGAGTAGGTCCATAATGTCAATTATGACTTGTATGCAAAATTTGAGGCCAATCGGATGTGAATTGATAGGTTTCGACATCGATTGTAGAAGTTGAAGTTTCAAAGTTCATTAAGTTTGAATTGGAGGGTGATTCAAATTTTTAGCATTGTTTGATGTGATTTAAAGGCTCGACTAAGTTCGTATGATGTTTTAGGACTTGTTGGAATGTTTGGTTGGGGTCCCGGGGGCCTCGGGTGAGTTTCGGATGCTTAATGGATCAATTTTTGGACTAAGGAAAATGCTAAGGCAACTGGTATCTGGTGTAACCGCACCTGCGAGGTTTTGGCCGCAGGTGCGGAGCCGCAAAAGCGGCCAAGAGGGTCGTAGAAGCGATTCTGGCTGGGACCACAGATGCGGTCAAGTTTCGCAGAAGCGGGACCGCACCTGCGCACGAAGAGCAGCAGAAGCAGAGGCGCAGAAGCGCTGCCGGGCAGCAGATGCGGGAAATGTTGGGCTGGGCTTGAACCGCACCTACGATGGAATTTCCGTAGTTGCGGAGCCGCAGAAGCAGCTATTGGACCGCAGGTGCGAAGATCGGGCTGGGCAGTGTTCTTCTTTTAAAACGAGGGTTTGACTCAATTTCACTTCATTTCATCTATGGGACCCGATTTTGGAGCACTTTTGGAGTGCCATCTTCATCAAGTATAATGGGGTAAGTGTTTTCTTCACATTGTGAGTTAAATATATGATTTACATACGGATTTAAGCATGGAAATTAGTAGAAATTTGTTATTTTGGTAGAAAACCTAGAAATTAATATTTTTTGATTTTGACCACGAAATTTGGCATGGAATTGAGAATAAATTACATATTTGAGTTCGTGATGTTACGGGTGATGGTTATCTTCGAATATTTTCGGAATCCGGGCATGTGGGCCCGAGGGTTGCTTTATCGACTTTTCGAGCGGAGTTGGGAATTTGTTTAAATTGATTCGTTATGAGTATTAGAGTATATTTTTATGGGTTTGTACATTGTTTGACTAATTTTGGGGCGACGGGCACCGGTTTGAGGTGTTAGAGCGGCATTGGAGCCGGTTACGGAATGCCGGAGTGAGATAAGTCTCATGTCTAACTCTGTAAGGGAGAAACTACCCCTAGGTGATATATTTAATATGTGAAACTTGTTGCGGGGACTATGTACGCACGAGGTGACGAGAGTCCGTACGTAGTTAGATCCATGTTATTGTCCGGGTAGACATAGGTTCACCCCATGCTGTACTTTTACTATAGAGATTATCCTTGCTCGTTTAATTCTTTTATTTCGCGTTACAACTTGAGACTAGACATGCGTAGAGTAATAGACTTGCTATTGTAAAGTTTTCGCGAGTTTCATGCCTTGCCACAGAATAATTGTGTTCCTCTTAGGGATTTCTCCCGCGCTACGCGTTTTCATCGAAAGGTTTATCTTAAAATTATAACTCACGTTTATTCGTGAGTAGGGTCAAGGACTCGTTAAATCTTCTTATTCTAATGGGATCAGGTTGTTCACCTCAGTAGGATTATGTACTACATTCTAATAGGATCGGGTCGTTCACCTCGGCAGGATTTATGTCCCACACTCTCATGGGAGCGGGTTGTTCGCCTCGGCAGTTTAATAGATGCATCTACCGTTCGACCCTCGGCAATGCACAGTTTAATATTTATGTTGGATCGAGCCGTACACCTCGGAATTTCTATAAAATATCCTCATAGAATTGTGCGTAATATTTGGCAAGAAGCTAGTGTATCTGTGAGTCCTTCCTGATTTGAAGTATAATGACCCATTTTGGTGAGGTCCACTATATATTTATATATATATGCTCCGATTGAGGAGAAAATTTTCTAATTGAGAGCTTGAGCCTACTGTAAAGAGGAGAATTGTACCACGAATTTATACTTGTTTATTTTATTTATTTACTCTGGCTCATATTTGTTCACCTCCTTACTGTACCTCATATTATTGGACCACTAGTGAGTGTCAATGTCGACTCCTCCGGGGTTAGGCTAGATACTTACTGGGTATACGTTGATTTACGTACTCATACTATACTTGCTGCATATTTTTTTCGTACAGGTACTTTTATGTTTGGTGGTCCTTTGGGCGCGGAGGCGCGGATGATGCGGGGACTTACCGTGAGCTACATTTCATGTTACGATCCGCAGCCAACATAGTCTCCTTCAGAGTATTTATATTCTTCCTGCCCAATTTATATTCCAGACAGATGCTGCATTTTATTTTACTTCCTAGTTGATGCTTATGCAATTGTGACACCGGGTCTTGGGGGTACTTATGAGTTGTTCAGTATTGTAGTTGGGGAAATATTATCATTTACTCTGTAAATTTTATTTCTGATTTTTTAATTGAAGGAAAATTTTGATTTCAAAATACTAAAAGGAATAATTAAGTGAAACTTTTATTGTTGGCTTGCCTGACAGTGGTGTTAGGCGCCATCACGACCTTTAATGGTTTTGGGGTCGTGACAGATGAGATCCACAATACACCTCAATAAGAGATATGATACGGTAGTATACAATAATAATTACCCAACTATGAGTCGGGATCGAATCTACTAGGAGTTTTAAGGGGTGTCAGGAGTATATATTTGAATCAAGTGAATGGACTATCTAAATTGCACTTCAACAACAGAGTTTTGATTTCTACTTCTGCTATAATTCTAATGATTGCAGGCTAAGGTGAATAAACTAAAGATGAATGTTAGTTTAAAGGCCTAGGGTTGTGACCATAACCTAGATGTTTGCCTAATGGATAAAGATGTCAATACTTGTTTTGTTGATTGGGGTATATTATAGCTATCAACTCTACGTTATCCACTCAATACCTCTCGGTCAGAGAGTGATTTTGCCCAATTTAGCTTTCTCAAGTCCAAATGGGTATCAAATAAAATAGTTGACATGAGCTCAAATCAGGTTCTTACTATCTCAAGTTTGAACTCTTTAATTAAGCTAATCAATCTCTCAATTAACCCAATTCCTTGTTAGCCAAGTTATTCTAGACTAGGTCTCTCTTTCTCAAGTAGAGACTAAGTCAAATAGGCATGAATCAATTTTTGCAACCATTAATTCTAAAATTGAAGCATGAACTAAGCTAAATAATCAACACCAATCATAAACAAGCATAAAATTAATCACCTATAAGGTTTACACACTAGGGTTGGGTCACAACCCTAGTAAAAATCTAGCTACTAATAATGGGATTTGAAGAAAATAAAGAAAAAAAGCTAATTAAACCCAAAATGATGAAATCTAATGTTTAAACACCAGAATAATGTAAAACTTCCTAAAGTAGTAAAAAGAAACGGCTATAGCAACTTTTAATGTTCAAACTTTACCTAATTTTGTGAAACTCGTTTATTTATACAGGGCCAAAAATCACGGACAAAAATGCCCCTCGGGAGGTTCTATGGCCGCACAATTCCATGTACGGTCCTCAGATTTCTTCAGTTGGCAGGAAAGGAGGATTCTGCGACTGCACATTTCTGGACTGCGGCCTCAAGGCAACTTCTGGGGCCGCACATTTCTTGTGCGGTCCGCACTTCACAAAAGCTTCAGGACTTGGTCTTCTTGCATATTCTCTGAACTTTGAATCTTTGTCAGTGAAAGCCCAGTTCAGTAGCTGCACATTGCTGAAAAGCTTGTTGGGTTCTGCTACTTGGGTTGTGTCCGCAGATGGAATTCTGCGGTCCGTAATTTTTTCTGCGGACCGCACATCTTTGCTTTTGCGCCCTTTATTGCCTTGTTCTTTAGAACACTCTTTTTTAAGTCGGATTTCATCATGGGAGACCAAACTTCCAGCATTCCTGCAATTTGGACAATTTCATTAGTTTTAGGAATACAATTCAATACTTTCGGACTAAAATAAAAACTAAAATATGATAATAGGTAGTCAAAATCCCCACTTATCAGGTATGACCAGAAGCTTTCCCCAAAGTTCTTGTTTAAATATTCTTAGACTATAATTTTACCGTGGGTAACCTTTGAATCGATTTGGAATTTTGAAGGCCTTATGTTTTAATTATGGGCTTTGGACGTCTCCGAGCCGTTTTTTAGGGTGGCCGTAGCTTTTTTTAAGTTTAGGCACTGCCTAATAGGCTTTGTACTTCCGGACTTCGATAGCCCGAGCCGTCCGAGTTTGACTTGGACGATAGTCCTCGAGTGGGGGTGATCTATCGAATCCGGATTGAGGCGGCCCTTGGGCTCGATATCCTTAAGGAACAAAATGTAATAGTCTTAAGGGACAAAATATGTATCTGCAAGGTAGAAACATTCTTTCATTCATGTGCATAATATACTAGATCGTAAGTGTGTAAAGCTTCGTGTTATGGCTTAGGTGGTCTATGCGGGCACGATTCATTTGACCGTTTAGCCTTTACAATAAATCCTATCCACAGAGCCTAGACTGTTCAAGCACAAAGTTTCCTTCCTTGCTAAAAATCATTACCCGAGGGTGATGGCCTCCAGTATTCGAGGTCAATTAATGAGAGTGCTTGGATACTGTCGAGGTGACCGTTGATTTCGATTCAAAACCGGTCGTCGATTCTAAATTAGCACGATCCACTGTTGCCTTGTTAAAAACCTTGTTGGAAAACCCATTTGGGACAAAACTAGTTCAAGGGAAAAAGAGTGCAGCGCGTGCTTTCATGCCTAACAAATACATCATCCTTTGGTTGTTGCCTGCGAGTATTTGTCCAATTCTCAATATATATCAAGAAAGAATGAATGGGGTCGTACCTTAGCAGTAGTATCATTTTTAGTAGGTCACGTTCCAGTTGTTTGGTGGCCGCTCATAGTTTCCTGCTTCGAGTTTGTACGAACCTTTACCGGTAATCTCGATAATTCGATATGGACCTTCCCAATTCGGTCTCAGCTTCCCTTCGTTCGGGTTTCGGGTATTCAGTGTCACCTTTATTAACACAAAGTCCTCGATATTGAAGTGTCAGAGGTTGGCTCTCTAGTTGTAATACCTTTCGATCCGCTGTTTCTGGCCGGCCCACCGGACGAGGGCGGCCTCGCGTCTCTCATCCAATAGTTCCAAGCATGTGCTCATGACCTCACCGTTCGACTCTTCGGTCACATATCGGAACATGAAACTCAGTTCTCCTACCTCGACTGGTATTAGTGCTTCGGCACCGTAGACCAACGAAAATGGGGTGGCCCTGGTACTAGACTTTGAGGTCGTACAGTATTCCCACAGGACTTCGAGCAAACTTTCCTTCCATTTTCCTTTGGCATTAGTCAACGTTTTCTTAAGGTTTTGGAGTATAGTCTTGTTTGTAGACTCCGCCTTCCCATTCCCACTAGGGTGGTAGGGTGTTGACAAGATTCTTTTGATCTTATGGTTCTCGAAAAATTTGCTTACCTTGCTGCCGATGAACTATTTCCCGTTGTCACATACAATATCGGACGGCATACCGAACCGACATATTATGTGGTCCCAAATAAAATCAATAACTTCTTTTTCTATGACTTTCTCAAATGCCTGAGCCTCAACCCATTTAGAAAAATAGTCAGTTATAAATAATATAAATTGAGCCTTACTGGGTGCCTAGGGCAGGGGACCGACGATGTCCATTCCCCATTTCATTAATAGCCAAGGTGACAAGACTGAATATAGTAGCTCCACGGGCTGATGGATCATCGGTGCGTGCCTTTGACAGTCGTCGCATTTTCACATGAACTCCTTTGCATCTTTCTCCATGTCGAGCCAATAATAGCCAGCACTGATTATCTTACGAACCAACGATTCGTCCCCCGAATGGTTCCCCCAGGTGCCTTCGTGAACTTCCCTCAAAACATATTCGGTGTCTCCTGGTCCCAGCCATATGGCGAGTGGTCCACTAAACGTTCTTCTCGATTCTTTAGGATCCGAGGGAAGCTTCCTGTTTTTCAGGTAATCTATATATTTGTTTCTCCAGTCCCAAGTTAAGCTTGTCGAGTTTATCTTGGCGTGGCCTTCTTCCACTACCGATTTCATGAATTGTACGACCTTTCCCGAACTGAATTCATCATTATCAATCGATGAACCCAAGTTAGCCAGAGCGTTGGCTTCGTTGTTTTGTTCCCGGGGTACATGTTGTAGGGTCCACTCCTTGAATCGATGTAGTGTTACCTGTAGTTTATCCAAGTATCTTCGTATTTGTTCCTATTTCACTTCGAACGTCCCATTGACTTGATTCATCACAAGGAGGGAATCGCATTTAGCTTCGATCATCTCGGCCCCCAGGCTTTTAGCTAGTTCGAGACCTGCATTCATGGCCTTATACTCGGCCTCATTGTTAGTCAATTTCACAGTTCTAATTAATTGCCTAACTATGTTACCCGTGGGTAGATTCAACATGATGCCGAGTCCGGACCCTTTTGCGTTCAAAGCACCATCTGTAAAGAGGGTCCAGATCCCCGAGGAGGTCTTCGAGGTTAACAACAATTCCTTTTTAACTTCGGGTATTAAGGCCGGCGTGAAGTCGGCCACAAAGTCTGCCAAAATTTGAGATTTGATGGCGGTTCGGGGTCGATATTCAATATCATACCCACTAATTTCCACAGCCCATTTGGCCAATCGTCCCGAGAGCTCGGGCTTGTGCATTATGTTCCTCAATGGGTAAGTAGTCACGACACATATGGGATAACATTGAAAGTATGGCCTCAACTTCCTGGAAGCGCTTAGCAAAGCCAGCGCCAATTTCTCCAAGTGAGGATACCTCGTTCGGCCTCGCCTAGAGTCCTGCTAACATAATATATAGGAAATTCCGTACCTTTTTCTTCCTGGACAAAAACTCCACTTACCTCTATCTCAGATACCGCTAAGTACCGGTATAACTGTTCGTCTGCCTTCGGAGTATGAAGCAAAAGTGGACTCGAAAGGTACCATTTGAGTTCTTCCGAAGCTTGCTGGCACTTCGGGGTCCACAAGAAGCTATTCTTCTTCTTAAATAACGATGTTAGGCATAGGAAAACGGTTCTTAGGGCATGCCTTGTCCAAGTCTTTGTAGTCTACACACATTTTTAACTTATTTCCCTTTTTAGGCACTACCACTACGTTTGCTAACCAGTCCGGGTATTTAACTTCTCGAATAGAACCTATTTTAAGGAGTTTGTATACCTCGTCTTTGATGAATGCGTGCTTGACTTTGTACTGAGGCCTCCTCTTCTGTTTAACCGGGTGAAACTTCCGATCTAAGCTCATCTTATGAGTTCTGGCGGGATCCTTGTCATGTCAAGATGGGACCAAGGGAAATAATATATGTTAGCTATAAGGAATTTAATGAGTTTTTCCTAAGCTCGGGAGTTAGCCCCGTGCCCAGGTATACCTTCCGATCGGGAAGGTGCTCGATCAATATGACTTGCTCCAGCTCCTCAACTATTGACTTGGTGGCATCAGAATCGCCAGGTGCTATGAAAGACCTAGGGACTCCGTTATTGTCATCCTCGCCCGTCCCATGCTTTTCTGGTTCGGTCGGGGCCGGTGTCGGTGATTGCTATTTGGTTTCTTCCTTGGTGACCGAACTCAGGTTCATCTATGTCGAGAGTGCGGATATCGGGACCATCTCATCGACCGCGAACATCTTTTTTGCAGCCAGTTGCTCTCCGTAAATTATTTTTATCTCTCCCGATGTGGGGAATTTCAGGGCATGATGTAGTGTCTAGGGTACTGCCCTCATGTTGTGAATCCATGGCCTCCCGAATAGGGCATTGTATCTCATATCTCCTTCGATCACGTAGAACTTTATTTCCTGAACGGTTCCAACAGTGTTTACCGGCAAGGTTATCTCCCCTTTAGTGGTCTCACATGCCATGTTAAACCCATTTAAAACTTGGACTGTAGGCACAATTTGGTCTTGTTGACCTAGCTGTTCCACGACCCTCGATCTGATGATATTGGCCGAGCTACCTGGACCAATGAACAAACGCTTAACTCGAGATTTATTTATGAGTACAGATATTACCAGTGCATCATTTTGTGTTTGCACGATGCCTTCGGCGTCCTCGTAGCTAAAAGCTACACTTCTCTCTGGTACATAATCTCGAGTCTGATTTTTCCTTGTAATGGACACTTTAGTGCGCTTTAACATTGGCCCATGGGGGACGTCAATCCCACAAATGATCATGTTGATGATGTGCTGAGGTTCTTCTTGCTCGTTTGGCTTGTTGGAGTCCCTATTCCTGAAGTGAGTTTTGGCTCGATCACTCAAAAATTTGCGGAGGTGTCCGTTATTGAATAACCTGGCTACTTCTTCTCTCAGTTATCGGCAGTCTTTGGCTCTGTGGCCGTGAGTGCCATGATATTTACACATTAGGTTGGGGTCCCTTTGGGCAGGATCAGATTGCAATAGTCGAGGCCACTTAGTATCTTTGATGCGTCCGATGGCTGATATGATACCGGCAGCATCGACATTGAAGTTGTACTCCGATAACCTTGGTGCTTCCTTAGACCCGACATATCTGTCAAAACCGTTTTTACTCATGAGTCCCAGGTTATTATGACCTCGATCGTTTCTTCTTTCACTTCTCATAGTGTTGCGTCCGGACCCATTACCCCTTTGATCTCCATTGTATGGTTGATACCGGTCTCTATTCGATCTTAGTTCATGATCGATGGCCCTTTTGGATCTTTCACTAGTCGTGACGGGATAGACGGCCCCAGAAGGGGCCCCGAGCTGATCGTCTTCGACCCTGATTTTCGATTGGTACCTGTTATGGACGTCGGCCCAAGTTACCGCCGGGTATTCTACAAAATTTTGCTTCTTCAACTGCTGTGAAGCTAATGAGATTTGGGGATTGAGTCCTTGGGTGAAGGCCTGAACAGCCTAATCGTCTGTAACCGGAGGCACATCCTTCCGTTCCATTTGAAACCTCGATACAAATTCCCTAAGCATCTCGTTATCTCTTTGCTTTACCTTGAAAAGGTCTAACTTCCTGGACTCGACCTTGATGGCCCCGTCGTACGCTTTTACAAAGGCATCTGCAAGCATAGCAAATGAGTCAATAGAATTGGGGGTAAGTTGTGACACCATATCATAGCTCCCTTTGACAAGGTCTCTCCGAACCTTTTTAGCAGAACGGACTCGATTTCATCATCTTTCAAGTCATTCCACTTGATGGCGCATGTGTAAGAGGTTACATGTTTGTTTGGATCAATTGTCACATTACACATCGGAATTTCGGGCATATGGAACTTCTTTGGGATCGGCTTCGGAGCCGAGCTCGGAGAGAAAGACTTTTAGACAAATTATTCCACTTCAGTATTGGTGGTGCTCCTGGAATTTGATCGACCCTAGAGTTATAGGTCTCCATTTTTTTATCGTTGGCTTCGATTTTCTTTTCTCCTGACTCCACCAGTTTTGTCAGTTCCTCAAGCATCTTTATTATCTCGGGGTTAGTCCTGGGTTCTATTTCACCCGGCCTTTCTGTGGCCGGTTCATGTCTGCGAGCATTTTCCCAGGATGATTCAGGCTCAACCCTGCTGGGGGCACGTCTTTAGTTCTGCAACTGGGCTATCGCTGCATGTTGAGCCTGTAACATTTGGACGATCACGCGCAGATTGATCACATCACCTTCGCCGTCGTGTGTAGTCCGGGCTATCGACCAGGCTCCCCCGCGAATGCTGTTTTCGGGGTCAGTAGGCAAGTTTGCATCGATAGCCACGTGTGAGTTTGCATCGACCGGAACAGTGACTGGGACTCCGTTGGGGTCAACAAGGGGCATCTCGTTGCTGGGTACCACGTTCAAATGGGCAGATTGGGAGTTCGACATTTTTAGTTTTGACCTGAAATTAAAAACTCAAAGAACAAGTGTAAAATAGAGTGTGTAATGGAAATTTGTATCAAATAGCCACTATTATCCTTAGCCCCACAGTGGGCGCCAAACTGTTTACCCTAAAAATGGATGAACAAAATGATGAACTGATGAACAAAAGTAAGAACTTTCAATAATAGAGAAAATAAGAGTATATTGCCTTGATATGCGTATTACAATGTCGCTAATGAATAATCAGACCCCCATTTATATAGTATGGGCGTTTACCCTAAGTACAATTCCATAAAAGGTAAAAATCTTCCGTTTTACTAATCACCGATTTTCTGCCGATACGTGCCGAGATTCACGCCGTGACATCTGGCTGGTCACGGATATCACGGCCCTTTGTTAGTCGTACTCGATTATCTGGTAATGTTCTCCGAGGTTTTTTGGGATTCGAATCGAACCTGGGGGTCGTGGCCCTGATGCTTCCAAGGGCATGCGTTTTGCCCGGACCCCGACTCGAGGGCTCCTTGCCTTGACTCTGGTTCCTTGCAGTCACGTCTCTTGCTCCGTTTACTTCATCTAAAACCGAGGCGTCCCACGGGCTCGCTCTCACCCGTATGCAAAATTATCTGAAGATTTACCAATATTTTCTTCTCTTTAATTATTGTAGATTTTACTCAACCAAAACAGTGTGAGATGCTTTATTTTCTTCATCATTTGCTTCGACTTGCTAGTTATTACGAACTAGGAGTAGTTGGTACTTTAAAAATAGTACGGGCTAGCCAGTTTTCGGACTGGTAATTCAAAAATAGTCAGCGTTTGCAAAGTCATTGAAAAATAGCCATTATTTTATTGCAACACGGACCGGTCCAGCATAATATACTGGAAATTGGTGCACATGTGTATGAACTTCCAGCATATTATGCTGGAACTCCAACACGCGGAAAGTTCTAGCATAATATACTGGAGATTGGAGCACTTGTGTATGAACTTCCAGCATATTATGCTGGACCAGTATATTATACTGGAACTCCAATATAATATGCTGGAGTTCCAGTATATTATACTGGAACTCTAGTATATTATGCTGGAATATTTTCCGGATTTTGAACAGTGCTTTCGTTCAGATTTATCTTTACATGAAAAGTGGCTAAATTTTGATTACTTTTGAAACTATGGCTATTTTTTAATTACCACTTGTAAATCTGGCTATTTTTGAATTTCTCCCGTTGGTACTATCTTGTTTGGGCTCTGATTTCTGGTGTAATGACTTTCAACATCCATTCATCTCGCACTTTGGACTTCTTCATACAAAGACCACTGGACTGGCCCGATAACAGGTATAATTGGGCCAATTGGCAAATTAACTTAAATAGCCGCATATCCTAGCGCTTAAACTTAAAATAGCCGACAGATATATAATTTATATCTATATCTATATCTATATTTATATCTATCTATATCTATATCTCTATCTATATCTATATTATTATAAAAGCACGAATACAATATCGACGAACCAAAATAGCCTTAAAATATTTCTTTTTTAAAGCAATTTATGTAGGATATAAATGTAATATTGGATAGAAAATAAATTACACCTTTTTCTGTTGGGACTCAGTTCTTATCATTAAGCAACGAGTAATCAAAATCTTCCTTAAATAACGAGTAATTAAAATTCGCTTCGAGTGACGACGTACAATTAAATCTATGGTATTAACTCAAGGTATTGTATCTTGCATCATTTATGTCTCCATGAAGAATGCCAATATTACTTACGAGACTAAATTTACATAACATATTATTCGACTTCTTACAAAATTCTTACTACTAAATTTATCTCTTAAGAACTTTTATCTGCCTTCTACTTTACTCAAACACAAATGATGGGAAAACATGAGACGATGAAATTGAATAATAAATAAGCAATTAAATAAATATACATGTCTACATAAATTAATGTTGACCAATTTTTATGCCTTTTTAAAGCTAAATAAAAGGCATAGTTATTGTACCTTTGTTTGAGATTGAGGTAGAGTTGTTGGTACTGTTGTTGTTTAGCTAAATTATTTAAAAGAAAGAAAATGTTGGATAAAAATTATAATTTCTAAAATTTTATCCTATTCTTAGGATTTTTGAACTGAACTGAAAATTGTTATTAACTTACCATTGCGAAATTAGAAATATAAAACTAAATAATAAACTTTTATCATGGCCATCGCAAATTTTCTTGGGAAAGCACAAATTGTATTGGGTAAAAATCTTGCACCAAATGCTTTACCACTACTCTATATTTTTATTGCCATTACATCTTACTATGACAGGGAACATCCTTTTTGAGATAATTTTCCTTTATCCCGTGAATTTTCCCTGAAAGATTGAATTCATTTATTTCAATAATAGATAACATAAGTTGAGTAATATAACTCTATATAAATATATAGAAAATTTCCTATTCAGAAAGGTTTTGTAGTTCATTAATTTGTAGAAATACGGGTCGTTTAATTTGGTTGGAAAATAAGTTACCCCATAATTAATTATTCCATGATTGTTAACCTCTCCCCGGCCCCATAGGAATAAAAATAACACTATAATCCCGGAATAAGTAATACCATGATGTTATTCCAACCAAACGTAGAATAAACTCATCTCAAACGATGTATATGTATTTTTAGGGTCAACCACTTTTATAAAATAAGCTACCATGCATTTCACATTCTTTATCATAAACTCTTTAACAGGTATTGGTGGTGCTACAGAAAGACATAACATAATTCAGTGAACTTCACAAAAGGTATTATCAAAAATTATCTATTGTTTCTGAATGATATGGTGCCTTTTTTAGCTCACTCTTTATCATTTTTTTATCAGTGATTCATATACTTTGAATTTAATTTACTGTATATTACTTAAGTTCTATTCGCGAAAGTACAATACTCTTAGTGTTGTCGTTGTTAGATCTTTATTAGTGACGACGTAAAGTCGATTGTTCATTCTATTTTGTGTTTATTTTTTCTTCATTGGAAAAAACTAATTTTCGAATAACGTTACAACATGCGCCTTAGAGTTTATATCTTTCTACATTTAGTTATGAATTTATTTCTAATGTAGTTGCTTTCTTTAATTTTTAATTATTGAAATATTAAAAAATTAAATAATTAAAATTGCTTTTTTAGACAAATTTTATTTATAACACAATTAAATAATATTTAAACGTCAAATACTTTTATATGTGTATAATATTCAGTAGCTATAAAAGTAAAAAAATATCATAACAAATGAGACTCTAATAAAAAGGTTTGCCTGTAAAATTATCTAACTAACTTAACTAGATTGATTGTTTTGGAGGTTCAAATGATGTCCAATTATTTCTCGAGTTCAAGTATTATGCTATATTAGAGTTCAAATATTATGCTATATAGTACTCACATTTTTTTCAGTATTTAAATGGTTGTTGCATTTTTTTTTACTGTCAACTGCTTTATGATAATTCTTTCTTTATGTATAAATATAATTTTTTCTCATTAATTAAATTTGTTCTCCTTCAGTAAAACGTCTACGTGCCATTATTAACATGCAACGTAACACACGTTCATAGAGACTAGTATATGTATAATCCATGTATAATATGCGTATAATCGTGTATAATTATTGAATAATTTATGTATACCGACTAAAAAAAATAAGCAGTGAATTCAATCGGCTATTTGTATAAAGATTTCAAATTATAATGCAACAAGTAATAGATCCTTATATTATTTAAAAATCTCTATATTATTTGTTTCCATTGAAAACTTGATGGTTAATTGCATTATCTCACAATCTTGAAACTCAAGCTAAAGCAAAATGTATGTAACTTGGGGTTAATCTCATGCTTGGTCGCAAAACTTTACTCGTTGTCATTAAAGTCACAAAATTATTTAAAATTGCTGAACTTTAAGAGCCCGTTCGGCTATGAAAAAATTTTCAAACTTTTTTTTCGAAATGAGTGTTTGAATTTAGGCTAACATCATTGACTAGCAGACAAAACGTAGAAGGGACAATTTAGTGAAGCATCAGAAACGAAAAGAAGGCCTAGGAGTGCTGCTCTTATATATGGCCATGATTTGAAGGTAAGCTGTCTTTTTCAAACTTCGTCTAACGAAAGAGGACAATATTTGGAATCCAATGTCAGGCAGTCAAAATGTGAGTTGACATATTTAGCTAATTAAAGTGTGGGTTCCTTATGGACCCAAAAGATCGTAGAAAATTTCTGGAATTGGATTGACATATAGTGAGTAACCATGAAACCTCACATTCTGAAAACGCTCTCTACTAATGATTTTTTCATACCCAGTCAATGTTAATTAACAATATGCATCGACCGGTATATTCTATTTTCAGTTGGTAGTAAGTGTCATTTATCGTTCTTCTTTTGATAGTTTAAGCCAAAACTAGTTTAAAACAAGAACAAGAGGGGAAAACAAAAGAAAAATAAAACGTGAACTTGGCATTCTGGATTTACTCCAAATTACAGTCTTGACATTATCATTTCGTCATGCACTATCTCAAAAAGGGAAAATATAGTTCCAACCTCTAAGATATATAGTAGGCAAAAGGGAAAAAGATACGTCAATCATAACCACGGCAACAGGCAATATTAATGCTTAGAAACTGGACCACATATACTGAAATATGCATGCAATCCACAAAATATCAAATCAAAGAATCAGACTCTTTTCCTCACCTCTCTAATTTCTTGCTGAAGAGTTAGTTTTGATAAAGTTTAACTGAATGACTGCTACCTCTTTTTGTTTCTCTTTTGGTTCCAGACCTAAAGTTCGCATTTTATCTTTCCAATTTATGATATTGGACCACTTTTCCATATACCATTTCAAGATGTTGTCATGTGCTCTAATTTCTCCTTACGCCAAACGTGCCAAACACGCCTTACAACTCGAAATGATCTCAAATTTTACATGCAAGTCCCAAATGACACAATAGACCTATTCCAACTCCCGAAATCACAATCCGAGCCCGATATCATCAAAGTCAACTCCCAGTCAAACCCATCAACCTTCCAAACCTTCAACTTTCCAACTTCAGCCAAATAGAACCAAATCAACCTAGAAACCTCCAAATCCTAATCCGAACATATTCCTAAGTCCAAAATTACCATATGAAATTATTGGAACCATCAAAACATCGTTCCAAATCTGTCTACACAAAATTCAAACTTTGATTAACTCTTACAAATTTTTAGTTTGTTGATTGCCCCACGCTAACCAAATAGACTAGTCAGACATCAGTCATCCTTGGTGGCCTATTTTAATTTTATTGTCGCACTGTTTCTTTTTTCCTTTCTTTTTTCGGCCTTGTGAAATGCATGCGATGAAACAGTAAAATATCAGGATACTGTCATCAACTAGAACTCATTAATTTTGCCTGAAATTCTAGTTGTTTCTATATAGGATATCCATATAGTGTGACTAACAATAAAAGTATTCACTCCTTTTTATGAGTCGATATTTAATTGGACAAATTTAAGAGAGAAAGTAAGGGTGCTTTTGAAACTAGTTAATTTCTGTGACTATTAAAGTACATCATTAAAGGTGAAATAAGAAATTTAAATTAAAGTTGACTAAACATGAAAAGATTTCACGTACAATAAAACATAAGGAGTAGGTAGTAACATGAGAGAGGGCAAAAAACACCCTGATCAGGGATAGTCTTAATAATCTGGCCCCAACTCCATCTGCAACATAAATAACAAAAGCAATTATGTCTCAATTCTACACAAGTGAAAGTTAATTACATAAATTTTCATTGTTCACATTGCTTCATTTTATTAAATTCAATCTTAATCTCTTACACTATATAGACTAAAATTAAACATAAGAATAGTCTGCTACTTACGATATCCTAAAAGTTTTCATGGCACAGAGGTGATATTCAATAAAACGATCTATGGAATTTCAAGAAATTTAACTTAATCTCTTAACTCGAGGCAAATAAATAGTCAACAGCAGATGGAATGATTACGTGTACTTTCTTTCACCTAGAAATAGATGGGAAGACAGAGCAAAGTAGAGATATCCCCACTTTACAGCGATCACTGCAGACTGTGTGTTCGTGCCCATCTTATAACTGTATGAGGATTGAGGACCATTACCCCTTCAATAAATGCCCATTGCCAACTTCCTGGTCAGCAGTTGCTCAGTTACTTAGCCCTTTGATTCTTTCGGCCGGAGATAAGGATATATAGTAAGTACAAAATACCGTTCATCCATCCTATTTTAACTGTTGCTTTAGCTCAAGATAATTTTTCCAATATAATTGTCACTTCAAGAATTTCAAATTAAATTTGTTAATTATTTTTAACTATATCCTTAATATAACAATAGCAGTAGTTTTTTTTTTATTTAAAAAACTCTTTATTTTTAAAAAACATTTAATAAGGATAACTTAGTAAATTATATCTTGTCTTTATTGTTTTCTTATTGCACGTAAAAAGGTAAAGCGACAGTTAAAATGAGATGAAGCGAGTATACACAGATAGCATCACACTAGAAAATACCAAATTTTCGACCACAAAATCCGTCGAAAATCTCTTATTTCTGACGGATTTCAAGTGGTCGGAAAAATGATGATCGCAAAATATTTGCGACGGAATCGGTCACAAACTTCTGACCATTTTGGTCGCAATGGGGAATTGTGCAGTTGATCGGATGAAATTAATGCTTGCGACCACTTTGGTTGGTATAAATTAATTATATATTAAATTTTTCGATTGATTTGTTCGGTAATTTATTTATTATTTATTATTTTATTTAAATTTTCCGACCAAATTATTCGGAAATTAAGAAATTAAAAAAATAATTAATTAAAATTTCGACCACTTCAGCCTCAAATATGGGAATTTTCAGGTCCAATTTCCGACCACTTTGGTCGAAAATCTGTCGCAAATTTTGGCAAAAAATATCAGAATTCTGCTGTATTTTAAGCCACACCCGATGCCAAATCAAATAATCAATACACAGCAACCAATATCACAAATATTCTATCAATAGAACCTAAAACAACAAGTATCAAACTTGTTTAAACATAACAAAACCATCTATTCTATTAAACCACATAAAAATCTAAAGCTTTCAACCAAAATCACATTACACCAAGTCTAAAACGAACAAAGTTTTGCAACAACCAATCAAGTCTAACTATCCTATTATACAATCCAAATTACTATCGGTCCTCATCGGTTTCAGTCTCCTCATTGTTAGATTCTTCCATTGAATGTCGTTGTTTTCCATGATTTGCCATGAATGTCCACATCATACTTATTGTTTCTTGGTGAGCATTGTTCCATTGTTGAGATAATTCATTGATTTGCGTCCGCATAGTCTCAATGTTTTCGGGTAAAGCAGAAGCACCACTAAATAATACGGCTGGACGACTAGACGACGGCTGCACTCCAAGTCCGTAGACTCTACCTTTATTTATTTTCATGAGAAATAAAAAAAATACATTTAAATGAGCAAGAGAAGAAACATACAACTTGTGCAAAATAATATTAAAACAAAGTCATATCTAAAAAATTACTAAAATATTTTATACCTTTATTTATTCCACCAGCTACCTGTGTCCATATCGAAGTCATATCTTCGGGCGTCGGTTGAGAATTGGGCTGGGTTTGTTGCCACTCCTCCATTCTTCTTTAATACCCTTCCTGAAATGTTGTTGAATATATAAACAAATTAATCTTAACCAAAGAATAAAGGTAGTATTGAATTTAGAATCTTACATATGCAACCCCGTACGATTCTGATGATTCCTATCATACATCCATCTACGATGCCCAAATTCCATCTACACAAAAATATTAAATATTATTTCATTTAAAGGTTCTTATTTTGAAAGGTTAAATATTATTTCATTTTGCGTATCCACCTAATCATTTTCACCTTTGTATGTGAGTTAAGTCAAAATAATACTACTGCTATTTAGCAAGAGCATTGAATACCAAATATAATTACTCAAACAAAAAAAAGCTATTTAAAAAAAACATCTACATATATAGCAATTCTACTTAAAATATTTTCAAATATAATTCAATTAAGGATCTAGAAAAATTAAAGAACTAGTTGAATGAACTAAATTGTGACTCTTAAGTTCCATTGCTTGTTAATAATGGAAAACACAACATTAGACGTAATTGTGTCATATCTTCCATTTTAAGTAAAGTTCTTACCATCTACATGAGTTATTCATCTCATTTTTTAACTTTTTTTCTTTCCCTTTGAGTTTTCTTCTATTTAAAGTGTGTTTTTAATACTAAAAACAATGAAGAAATCAATACAAAACTAAATTATTTCATTAATTATGCTATGCACATATCTTGTTCCTAAAAAAAATGTAATTAAGAAGTCCACAAATTAATTAGCAAAATTATTTAGTAAAACTATCTCCAACTTGGTAATGTTATCCCCAAATTAGTAGGTAAAACTAAATGTTTTAATTGTTGAATTTTATTTCAAATTATATTTTTAGGGTCTCTACTGCTCATTCTCATAATCTTCTCAACGGGCACTTCTAAATTACCAACATAAAAGTTTAATTTAGCTACTAAAAATAGTTATAGATTTAATTTAGTTAAGAACAATCAACTTTTACAAATCAAACTATGAGGAATTTAAAAAAATAAATCAGTGTATTTCAAAAAAATAAAAGGAGGGTGAGGGAAATACCTACCTAACTGGAGGGAGGGTCGCCGACGATGGAGATACCGGAGAGGGAGGTCGCCGACGGAGCTGGGCAGCGGGCTAGGCGACGGTCAAGTCTCTTGTCTAATCTTGTGGGGGGGGGGGGGGGGGGGGGAGAGGGGAAGTTTGAGTGTGAGAGAGAAAAGAAGAAAGAAAAAAGAAAGGGGTCGAGGGATTTTAAAAACGAATTCCAACCGATTCGGTCTCAAATGAGGTCAACGAAGTCAAACCTCATTTTAAAAAATATTTGTGACCGAATCGGTCGTAACTTTTTTATTTATTTTTTATTTTTTTCGAACGAATCGGTCGCTGATGGCTACGCGGTATGTTCCGCCAAATTTTGCAACGGATATGGATGAAATATATGTCGTAATTATTATTAAAAATTAAAAAATATATTTTTAGACTATTTTCGACCTATTCCGTCTGAAATGTTTGACTACTTTTTTCGGTCGGAATGTTTCGGTCAAAAATTGACCATTTTTTAGTAGTGATAGGAAGATCTTACAATTTTAATGTAATTTAACCTACAACCTCGGTCCTATTTTTGTCACGACCCAAAAATCCAACTAGTCGTGTTGGCACCTAATCCAACCCACTAGGTAAGCCAATTAACAACAATCTAACTTAATGAGATTTACTGAGAAAATAAATGATGAAATAACTGAACTTTTATACACTTCCCAAGGACCGGTAGTACAAATCATGAGCTTCTAAGATTTAGAGTTTACAAAGTTGGTATGAAATAAATACATCATCTGTTTGAAATATACATGAATAGATTAAAAATTCTAAAGCTACCAAGAACAAGAGACAACTATGACCGGAACGCAGGTACATCTTCAAGGCCACCTCCCGCCATACACAATAACATCAACATCCAAAATCTGCACGCAAGGTGCAGAAGTGTAGTATGTGTACAACCGACCCGATGTACTCAATAAGTAACAAACTTAACCTTAGGTTGAAAGTAGTGACGAGCTTGGATAACGGTCAGAGTCCAATACCAACAGCCATGAACAAATCATAATAATATAAATAAAGCAGTACAAGTAATAACTCAAAGATATGATGCTCAACTCGTTCACAGTCACAAAAAATAGACATGCTTTCCAGGTATAATAGTAAAACCCAAATCTTGCGCCGAAATCATCCAAGATGTGACAATACCAGAAAACTGTGATTTTCCCAAAAATTTTCAACAACAGATAGGAAGTTTCATTATCATATGGCATGAGAAAAGTACATCGATATGCCTACATGTCAATGTGCATGTGAGTGTCATGAATGTCATAATACCGCACAACATGAGGAACTGTATCTCAATGCCTACATGCCAAGTATGCATGCCAACTGTAATACATCGCAGTGATAAAACCATATGCATACTCTCGGAGTATCAATTCGCTCAGTCATCCCAGTCACTTAATCCTCACATTCACTCAGTCCTCACAGCCACTCAGTCCTCACAATCACTCAGTCCTCACAGCCACTCAGTCCTTGCAGTCACTCGGCACTCGCACTCAGTAGTTACCTGCACTCACTACTGGTAAGTCAGAATTTGGAGGGGCGAATCCTACCCCAAGCGTTAATATAAGCCAATCATGGCATGAATAAGTAAAGCCTGCTGCGGCATTTAGCTCGATCCCATAAATATCACTCACAATCAGGCCCTCGGCCTCACTCAGTCGTCATCCTCTCCAGTCTCTAGGCCTCACAAATCTCATGCCAATCAGCACAAACAATGATAATATGATGTGAGACAAATGATAACAGAGACTGAGATATGATATGCAATGAATGAGTATGACTGAGTATGTAAGTGCAATTTAAGCAAATAACTCAACAACAGAAATGACCCCAGTGGGTCCCAACAGGATAAACATATAGCCTAAACATGGTTTCTAACATAGATCACAGTTCAATTACTCTAGCACGTAGAAATTTCATGGATAGAAGCAAGATTAGGTCACTACACAACCACGGAATCAACCTACTCATAATTCATGCGGTACAAACCCACACGCCTGTCACCTAGCATGTGCGTCACCTCAACACCAAACACATAACACGTATATTCAGGGGTTCATATCCTCATCACCAAATTTAGAAGTGTTACTTACCTTGAACAAGTCGAATCCAATATCGAGCAAACCAAATGATACTCTAAAAATGCCATCCTGCATGTACCGACCTCCGAACGGTTCAAAACTAGCCAAAAGCAACTCAAGAACATCAAATAATGCCAAAGAAAATAAATCCAATCGATAAAGGTCGAATCTTTACACTTTTACTCAAAGTAAACCAAAAGGTCAAATCCGGGATCGCACCTCGCAACCCGACAAAACTAACAAAATCCGATAGCCCATTCAATTACGAGTCCAATCATACTAGTTTCACTCAAATCCGACTCCGAATCGATGTTCAAAACTCAAAAATTTACTTTATGAAATTTTAGACAAAACCCTTCAATTTTTCTCTTGAAATCATCAATCAAATGCCAAAAACGAAGATAGATTCATGAAATATAATCAAAATCGAGTAGAGAACACTTACCCCAATCTATATGGAGAAAATCTCCTAAAAGATCGTCTCAATCCGAGCTCAATAGCTCCAAATATGCTAAAATGTCTGAAACCTTCGAAATAGAGTACTTATAATCACTAGGAGAATCAATGATTCGCGATCGCAGAAACACAATCGCTATCGCGAAGAAGCAAATGCACTGTCCCCTGAAATACTCTACGCGATCGCACCAAAAACTTAGCGAACGTGATTCATAAGGCTCATAACACTATACGATCGCGGGAACAACATCGCGAATGCGAAGAGGAAACCAGCATCCTGCCTAGCTCAGCCCACTCACTACACGAACGCGTAGAAGCAGATGCGAACGCAATGAAGACTAGCCCCAACTCTTCGCGAACGCGTTCATCCACACCCGAACGCGAAGAACAAATTCACAACAGACCAAAACACCTTTCGCGATTGCGGCTGGACCTTCGCGATCGCAAAGAACACCAGAAGCAACAGGTAACAGTAGAAAACAAACAAATGCAAAACTATTCGAAATAATCCAAACCACGTCCGAAACTCATCCGAGCCCCTTGGGACCCCGTCTGAACATACCAAAAAGTCCCATACCATAATACGGACCTACTCGAGGCCTCAAATCACCCTTAACAACATCAAAACCATGAATCGCGCCTCAAGTCGAACTTAATGAACTTTTAAACATTTAACTTCCAACCTCGTGTTGAACCACATCAGATCAACCCGGAATGAACTTAAAATTTGCACACAAGTCCCAACTAACATAAAGAAGCAATTTCGATTCCCGAAACTATAATTCGAACTCGATATAATCAAAGTCAACTCCTAGTCAAATTTATGAACACTCTAAACCTTCAAATTTCTAACTTTCGCCAATTAGTGCCGAAACCATCTAGAAATATCCAAATACAAATTCGGGCCTACGCTCAAGTCCAAAGTCACCATCCAGACCTAAAAGAATCATCAAAACTCCGATCCGAGGTCAAATACTCAAAAGTCAAACTTGTTTAACTCTTTCAACTTAAAGCTTCAAACATGAAATTCATTCTTCCCAAACTAATTTTGAAATACCTGAAAACCAAAAATCGACGATTTACATAAGTCAAAATACATCATATGAAGCTACTCAAGACTCTAAACGGCTGAACGGAATGTAATTTTTCAAAATGATCGGTTCGGGCGTTACAATTTTATATGACGATATTTTGCGGAGAATTTAAGAAAAGAAGACCTTAGGAAAAAAAATTAATATAAGACCAGTCTTAGATTAAAATTAAATTATTTTTAAATACATAATATGTCATTCCTTTTTTTTTTTAACATACCTAATTCACACTAAGCTTTCTCAAAGCATGTGGCTATCTTACCAAAAGTCGATACGATATGCTCCCACTCCCTCTCCGGTTTAGCCATCTTCCGAAGCAAACTACTCGATTTCTGCTGCTCATACTTGACCTACTGTTAATTCAACTACCACGAGACTTATCCCCCCATATCTTTTTCTTATACTTCGCCACCAATAATGCCGCCCCAAATCACGATCCATCTCTGTAGCACCTGAAAAAATAGAACGCTATCAACTCTATGCCTCCTGAAGGATCATCTCCCTTGAACCATCAATACTGAAAACACCGATTGGACCCTGAAGTCATAACACATCGTCATTTTTAATAAGAGCTTCTTAGGTACCACTTCGCAATACTGTGCCCTCAAAAGAAAACAATGAAGACCATCATACTGACGAGCCTTAATGCGTTCAAACAAAGACGACCACACAATAATGCAAACAAGAATTCCACCAAGTTCCGAAATTTCAAATCTCACAACTCCGTCAACCAAAGCCTGAACATACATAGCCCAATTAGCTCTCCTGCGCTGAAGTTAAATACTGAATCTTTCGATCACAATTCGAATAATTCTCCTCCTGAAGCATTCACTGCCGCAACACATAAGTAAACACTCTATTGTTTACACCAACAATACGCGATAACAACATGAGAAACATCATAATACATCGTGTATAGCCCTGAACTCGTGGGCAATACCAACACTAGGCTAAAACGACTGAACACCTCTCCATAAGGCAACGATAGTAGTCCTCTCCATACAAAGGAAAAAATATCGTACACCACATTTGTAGCATCTCCACAGCTCGTCGTTTGCCAACTGATATCAAATGCTCGACATCGCGTACGAATTAGTAATAAGAAAATGAAGACATAAGCTTCAACCGAAATTAAATTGTACGACAAGGAATCAAAAAAGGGAAGTTCTCCTAACAGCCCTGTAGCCTCTCGTAGATAAGTACAGATGTCTCCGTACTGATCTGCAAGACTCTACTAGGCTAGCTCATGACTTGTGAGACCAAAGTGAATCTAGTGCTTTGATACCAAATTGTCACGACCTAATTTCCATCATAGTCTGTGATGGCATTCGATGTTGCCGTTAGGCAAGCCAACAATTTAATCAGCATGATAATCGACGGTTCATAACATATTTTAAAATAATGGTGAAATAATTAAGTGAAATCCCTCTAGTTTTTTCTTAGAAAATACTAACATTATCTTCAAGATTAGAATATGATCAAAATGAAATACCAAATGCCGTAACAGGAATACATCCAAGTTTAATAGTCTAAATTCTCAAAACCCGGTGTCACAAGTGCATGAGCATATACTAGAATATACAATACTACTACAACAACTGTCTAGAATAGAAATTAGAAAGAATG
Source organism: Nicotiana tomentosiformis (assembly GCF_000390325.3). Classification (NCBI taxonomy): domain Eukaryota; kingdom Viridiplantae; phylum Streptophyta; class Magnoliopsida; order Solanales; family Solanaceae; genus Nicotiana; species Nicotiana tomentosiformis. The sequence goes on from NC_090820.1 coordinate 82,705,112, forward strand.
CAATAATGAATAGGAAGGATACTCCAAGTGCTGCGGATAGTAACATGGAATGCAGCTCACCACAAAGTCTCCCAAGCAGCTGCGCCCACGTGCCTGTGTGACCACAAAATGTACTTGTCTCAGTACTTGCACAATTAGTACAGAAGTGTAGTATGCGTATGTAAATCAACGCGTACCCAGTAAGTATCTAGTCTAACCTCGAAGAAGTAGTAACAAGGGGTCGACATCGATACTTACTAGTTATACAATAATCAAGTGCAATAAAAGTAGACATGTATAAACTATAGCAAGTAAAAGCAACAAAGCAAATGTATGTGTATAACACGATCCTTAATAGAGGAGTAAATACTAAGTCCTCAATACCGGATACTACCTCGAATGGAATACATAATGTTTAATACCAAATAAAATATCACATCTCAAGTTAGAAAGACTCATAGGTATGCTAACCCCTTATCGAATATCATGCACGATTCTGACGAGGTGAACGACCCCATCCCATAAGAGTGATGGTATAATATCCTATCGTAGCATACAATTCGATTACATAAGAATATGTTACATGATACCGTCGAGGCGAATAACCTGATCCCATAATAATAGGTTACATGGTACTGCGGAGGCGAACGACCCGATCCCATAAGAGTGTGTTACATAATAATGCCAAGGCGAATAACCCAATCCCATAAGAGTGTATTACATAATACTGCCGAGGTGAACGACCCGATTCCATAAGAGTACTGCTGAGGCGTTCAACTCGATCTCATAAGAATATAAAATTTTGAAGGGTCACTGGCCCCACTCATAAATATACGTATGAGTTGAGAGATTCAAAAAAAATTCGGACGAATATGCACAACGCGGGAGAAATCCATAAAAGAAAATATAATTTCCACGACTAATCAAGTAGCTCGTCATGTATCTAAAATAACAATGTTCGATACTCTATGAAAGTCCATTCTCAGGCTAAAATAATAATTAAGGCATTTAAACAGGCAATAATAACTCGAATAATATAATTAAAATATGGTATGTATCTAAGTCTACCCGGACATAATCAAGAATTCTAACATACGCACGGATACTCATCACCTCATACGTGCGTAACTCCCATAACATGTAGCACATAGCAAATATAATACATAAAGGGTAAATTCTCTCTTATAAAGTTAGACATGAGACTTATCTCGCTTTGAAATCCGATAACCGACTTTAACGCCCCTGTAACACCTCAAACCAAGCCAAACGATCCGAAACTAGTCAAAGAATGTGCAAACCAATTAAAATATACTCAAGGACTCACAATTTAATAATTAGAAATAATTTTCAACCCCACACAAAAAGTCAACAAAGTCAACCCCCAGGCCCACACTCCCAGATTTCAAAAACTCTTGAAGATAAATACTACCATAGCACCACGAACTCAAATATATAATTTATTTCCAATTTCATGTCTAATTTTGTGGTCAAAACTCAAAAATATCATTTCTAGTTTTTTTTTTAAAATCTCACAATTTCATTAATTTTCATGTTTAAATCAATATATAATCCATGTATTTAATTCACAACAAGTAGGAATAACTTACCTTATGATATATGGCGAAAATGGTCTTCAAGAATCATCTCAAATCATCCTACTTGTGCTCAAAGAACTTAAAAGTGAAGAAATAAACTCAAAATCCCAAAATTGAATGTTTAATACACTTCCTAGGCTCTTTCTTCGCGATCGCGGCACTAGCCACGCGATCTCGATTAACAAATATTCCAGCATCACTTTTTTCATCGTGATCGCGGCCAAGAAGCCCTGAATTCCCTAATTCGTACAACTTGTGCTACAACTTTCATATTTGGAGTATCCCCAAATTCCTTATAGATTGCAAGATATAATCTCTCGAAGTCAGACCACTGACAGCAGAAATTTCTTCTACAGACCCTACCTTTTGCGATCACGGTTCACAAGGCCCGAAATGTACTTTGCTCTTCGCGATCGTGGCCCAAACCTCCGCGATGGTGATTCAAGACCCTTTGATCAGTTATCGGCGTCTCAAAAAGGCCTAAAAGTAGTCCGAAATTATTCCAAAACTCACCCGAGGTCCGAGTAACCCCGTCCAATCAATCTAAAGAGTTTATATACCCTATGTAAACTTGTCCAAATGCTCGAAACACAAATTACAACATCGAAACCATGAATTAAAGATCAAACTCAATTTCTCAAACTCTTTTAACTTTCAAACCTTCATGATTCGCCGAACGCGTCCGAATAACACTTACACATTCGGATTACGATCAAACTTTACACACAAGTTTCAATCAACTAAATGAACCTAACCAAGGTCCCTGAACACCACCTGGAGTTTGATAATATCAAAGTCCACTCCAAGTCAAACTTACCAAATTCAAAAACCTTCAGAATACAAACCTCCGACAATAAGTGTCGAATCGCTTCCGGACCACCCGATTCTCAAACCCGAATATACGTCCAAGTTCGAAATCACCTTACGAACCTGTAGGAATCTTCAAATCTTGATCCCGGGGCCGTTTATCCGAAAGTCAAACTTTGGTCAACTCTTCCAACTTAAGGCTTCCGAATTGAGAATTATTCTTCTAGACCAAATCCGAACTTCTCGAAAATCAAAATCAACTACACATACAAGTCAAAATGCGTAAAGTGAAGCTACTCAATATCTCAAATTACCGAAAGAAGTGCTAAAGCTAAAAATGACTGGTCGGATCGTTATGATATGATAATTAGATTAACCAATTAAATTTATAGAGTTAGTTCACAAGCAATCACACTGAGCCAATTGAATGACTCTTTGCTGATGCAAAGTAAGGGAGCAACATTAACAATATAAACAAAAGTAATGAAATAAACTTAACAAAGAAGTAAATAATTTCTTATTGAGCAATTATGTACATTACGCTAGTGGGATTGTAGCTGTGGATCGCATTAAAAAAGAATCTCGGATATTTGGAATTCCGTTGATGCAGAGAGAATATCTATCCAGACGCTTATAACCATCTTTGTCCGCTTTGGGTTGAGCAATCTTCGATCTTCGATCTTCGATCCAAGAGATATTGGGTGGTGCACACAAAGAAATATTAGCCACGTGCCGACTCTTGTGCTGGCCATGTGTCCCATTTATATTTTACCTATACAAATGCACTATCTCAAAAAGGGAAAATATAGTTCCAACTTCTAAGATTAGCATTGATGAATTAATCAAGCAAAAGGACAAAAGATACATCAACCATAACCACAGTAACAGGCAATATTAAGGCTTAAAAACTGGACCACGTACTGAAATGTGCATGCAATGCAAAAAAATGTCATAATCAGAGTATCAGACTCTTTTCCTCACCTCTCGAATTTCTTGCTGAAGAGTTAGTTAGATGAAATTCAACTGAATGCCTGTTACCTCTTTTTGTCGCTCTTATGGTTCCAAACTTTAAGTGAGAGTTTTATATTTCCATTTCGTGATATTATGGACCACTTTCCCATTTTGATTCCATTTCGCTCTTATGCTTTATTTCTTCAAATTTCGGTTTGTTTAGTCCCCCACAACAACAGTAGACTAGTCAGACATCAGTAATACTTGCTGACTTATTTTAATTAATGTCGCAATGTTTTTTGTCGGCGTTGTGAATTTGCATTGGATGAAACAGTAAAAAAAGGATATTATCATTAATTTTGCTTGAAATTTTAGTTTTTTTTAAGGATATCCATAGTGTGGCTAATAACAAAGTATTCCCTCCTCTCATTTTGTATGGCGTTGTTCGAATGACAACGGAATTTTAAGAAAGAGGGAAGAGTTATTTTATAAATTTTATGTAGTAGTAATATTTTTGTTGTTTGTTCATGTCACTTCCTTATTGTTTGTTCAAGTCGCTTCCTTTAATTAAATTCATCTTAGTCTCTTATATTATATTGAATAAAATTAAAAACAAGAATAATCTGCAACCTACTATATATATCCCAAAAAAGTTTCATGGCACGGATGTGAACTTCAATAAATCGATGTATGGAATTTCAAAAATATATTTTAAGTTGATATATATCTTAACTCGAGGGAAACAAAAGGTCAACAGCAGATGGAATGATGACGTGTACTTTCGTTCACCTAGAAATAGATGGGAAGACAGAGCATAGTAGAGATATCCCCACTTTACAGCGATCACTGCAGACTGTGTTATTTATTGCCTACATAATTAGCCCTTTGATTCTTTTCTGCCGGACATTAAGTATAGCTGATGTACTTATAAAAAACCGTTTTATACACGGATAATAATGTAATAAAAATACATCTTACATCTAATATCACAGTAAAATAACCTAGCTATTATAATAGGTTACCTGCTTTATTTTTCAGTAATTATTTAAGTAACTTGATAAAGTAAATTTTTTACAATACCAATTTATAGCTTGTAAAATTCTTAGAGTGCGTCTGCGTCACGACCCAATTTCCCCTCCGTGTGACGTCGTGACGGTACCTAATCTCTACAACTAGGTAAGCCTAATATTTTTGCGGAATAATGAAATAAAAATATAAGTTTAGACAACTATTCAAAAATACACAATAATTCCCAAAACCCGAAATATCGTAAGTCACAAACTACAGAAGAAAAAATCTAGTGTCTCTATACATCAAAATCTAACAAGGAAAATACAGAAGATAGTGGACATGAGAAAGAGTAGAAGGGGACTCCGAGGTCCGCGGACGCGGCAGATATACCTTGAAGTCTTCAAAGCTGTCCCGGCTCACTGATAGTGCGGCTGATAAGGTGCACCTGGATCTGCACACGAAAAACATGTGCAGAGAGTAGCATGAGTATACCACAATCGGTACCCAGTAAGTGCCAAGTCTAACCTTGATCGAGTAGTGACGAGGACAAGTCAGGGCCCTAATGGTAAATATATTATAAAATAATATAGAGTGTAATACCACAATAAAATAAAGGCTGAAATTTAACAACAATAAAATCATAGAAGGTAACAACTCAGTACACAAAAACACAACAAGGGATCTCCCGAGATACCGTCTCGTAGTCCCAAACGTAAATGTGCAGGGCGATCTCCTGGAATACCGTTCCGTAGACCCAAAGTAAATATACAAGACAGGGGGATCTCCCGAAATACCGTTTTGTAGTCCCAAAGTAAATATGCAGTACAGGGGGATCTCCCGGAATACCGTTCCGTAGTCCCAAAGTAAATATGCAGTACAAGGGGGATCTCCCGGAATACCATTCCGTAGTCCCAAAGTAAATATGCAGTATATGGGGATCTCCCGGAATACCGTCCCGTAGTCCCAAAGTAAATATGCAGTACAAGGGGATCTCCCGGAATACCGTTCCGTAGTCCCAAAGTAAATATGCACCGCGAATGATAGAAATACAACTACATCACGAAATTCTTACGATTTAGACTAAGTACCAGTCAAGGAAGAAGCAGGAAATTCACTAAGCATGCTGCACAGAATTCACATAAACAATTAAGACACGTAGACATGTTGTATTAGACTAAACATGATAGTTACACATATTGGAATAACTCAATTAAGAATGAAAACAGATTAATACTCTTTAAAATGGTATAACTCAAAATAACAAGAAAACATGTTGCTGCTCAGTAAGAAAATCGAGTTTTACTACAACTAGCCCGTGTACATACTCGTCACCTCACGTACACGGCGCTCACATATCACAATAGTTCCAAATCTTAAGGGGATTTCCCCCACACAAAGTTAGGCAAGCCACTTACCTCTAGTCAAGCTCAATCAATCGGTCACAATGCCTTTCCCACGAATATCCGGCTTCGAATGGTCCGAATCTAACCAAAAGCAATTACATATCATAAATAGAACCATAATAAACTCATCTAATTAATGAAATCAACACTTTAACAAAAATTTCAAAATTAACTCAAAAATCACCCGTGGGGACCACGTCTCGGAATCAGGTAAAAAATCACAAAATACAAACACTCATTCACTCACGAGTCTAAGTGGAACATAACCATAAAGGAGTTAGGAATCATTACCCAAAAACTTTCTCCGAAACTCTCTCCAAATTTCGCCTTCTACCGATCTCTCAATCAAAATTTTGTGTTATGAACTCCACCCTCGTTTTTGAACCTTAAATTCTGCCCAGGTTCGTTCTTCTTCGCGAACGCGACATCACGATCGCGAACGCGATGAACAATCTTCCACTAGCCTAAAATTCCTCCTTCGCGAATGCGAGGGGACTCTTGCGAACGCGTACCTTCCACTGACGGACCTTTCGCGAATGCGGGAACCTCTTCGCGAACGCGTAGGCTTAATGCCCGAAGCTCTCTCTGCCCCGTTCCTCTACGCGAACGCGTAGGCTTAAGGTCCCACACCTTCTCGAACGCAAGAACAACATCGCGACCGCTAAGAACAACTTAGCTTCCTTTCCCAGATGCTCTAAGAGAAGACCGAGAGACCACACAAGCCAATACTCGACTCGGCTCAGAAATATCCAATCTCACAAACTGGCTGGCTAAGGCCTGAACATCCAATGCCAATGGCCTCTCTACTGCTGGTAGATATGCTAAATTCCCTAAACTCTCTGCCCGGTGACTCAAAGCATAGGCCACCACATTGGCCTTCCCAGGGTGGTACAAAATAGTGATATCATAATCCTTAAGTAGCTTCAACCACCTCCACTGACGTAAGTTAAGATCTTTCTCCTTAAACAGATGCTGCAAACTCCGATGATCAGTGTAAATCTCACAAGGAACACCGTACAGATAATGTCGCCATATCTTCAAGGCATGAACAATAGCTGCTAACTCAAGGTCGTGGAGAAGATAGTTCTTTTCATGCACCTTCAGCTGTCCGGAGGCGTAGGCAATCACCCTACCATCCTGCATCAACACCGCGCCGAGACCAATACGCGATGCATCATAATATACAGTATAAGACCCCGAATCTGTAGGTAAGACCAATATTGGGGCTGTAGTCAAAACTGTCTTGAGCTTCTGAAAGCTCTCCTCACATTCCTCTGTCCACCTGAATGGAGAACCCTTCTGGGTCAGCCTGGTCATAGGTGCTGCAATAGACGAGAAACCCTCTACCAATCGACGGTAATACCCCGCCAAACCAAGAAAACTCTGGATCTCTGTAGCTGAGGATGGTCTAGGCCAACTCTGCACTGCTTCAATCTTTTTCGGATCCACCTGGATCCCATCACTCGATACTATATGACACAAGAATGCCACTGAGTCTAGCCAAAACTCACACTTTGAAAATTTTGCATATAACTTCTTTTCTCTCAAGGTCTGAAGTGCAGTCCTTAGGTGCTGCTCATGATCCTCCCGACTCTAGGAGTATACCAAAATGTCGTCAATAAACACAATGACGAATGAGTCAAGATAAGGCCAGAACACACTGTGTATCAAGTGCATAAAAGTTGTTGGGGCATTGGTCAGCCCAAAAGACATCACAAGAAACTCATAGTGACCATATCTGGTCCTGAAAGCAGTCTTCGGGACATCTGGCTCCCGAATCTTCAACTGATGATAGCCTGAACGTAAGTCAATCTTGAAAAACACTCTGGCACCCTGTAATTGATCAAATAAGTCATCAATACTAGGCAATGCATTCCTGTTCTTCACTGCGACTTTGTTCAACTGGCGGTAATCAATACATATCCGCATAGAACCATCCTTCTTCACAAATAAGACAGGAGCACCCCAAGGTGACACACTGGGCCGAATGAAGCCCTTATCAAGCAATTCCTGTAACTGCTCCTTCAACTCAGGAGGAACCATACGATATATAGGAATAGAGATGGGATGAGTGCCCGACAACAAATCAATGCCAAAATCAATATCTCTATCGGGCGGCATGCCCGAAAGATCAGCTGGAAACACATCTGGAAAGTCCCCCACTACTGGAACTGTCTCAACTATAGGGGTATCAATACTGACATCTCTCACATAAGTTAAATACGCGTCACACCCATTCTCAACCATTCATTGAGCTTTAAGAAAAGAAATAACTCTGATGGGAGTATACTCTAAGGCACCTCTCCACTCTAATCGCAGAAATCCTAGCATAGCCAACGTCACGGTTTTAGCGTGACAATCAAGAATAGCATAATGGGGCGACAACCAGTCCATGCCCAAAATAATATCAAAGTCCATCATGCTGAGCAATAATAAATAGGCTCTGGTTTCAAAATCACTAAGAGCAATCAAACACAACCGATACACGCGGTCCACAACAAGAGAATCTCCCACAGGAGTAGACACATAAATAGGGAAACTCAAAGAATCCCGAGATACGCCCAAATACAGGGCAAAATAAGAGGACACAAAAGAATATGTAGAGCCTGGGTCAAATAGTACCGACACATCTCTATGACAGACCAGAACAATACCTGTAATGACAGAATCAGAAGCAATTGCCTTTGTACGAGCAGGAAGTGCATAATATCTGGCCTGGCCTCCCCCTCTAGGGCGACCTCTACCTCGAGCTGGCTGAGCAGGTGGGGTGGCAGCTGGTGCTGTAATCATATCCTGAGGACCTGGTGGAGCACACTGTCACTAAGAAGTCTATGGAGGTGTACCCCTCCTAATCCTGGGGCAATCCCTCACCACATGGCGAGTGTCACCACACTCAAAACAAGCTCTGGGAGGGCGTGGCTGCTGTGATTGGCTCGGGCCAGGTCTGCTGGAGTGGCCGCTAGGAACACCCCATGCATGAGGCACACTAGATATTGGCGGTGCATAATAAGGCTCCTGGAGTCTAGAAGGAGCTGGAACACCGCTGGTAGCTGGAAGAGCTGAATGAACATGGCAACTCACATAACCCCTACCATGGCGAGTTGCTGGGGCACGAGCTCCAGAATAATAACCAGCCTCTCGAGAGCTCTTGGACTCCCTCTCCTCTCTATCCCGGGCAAACATGCCCTCAAATCTCCTGGAAATACTCACAACCTGCTGATAAGAAATATCCATCTCCAATTCCCTGGCCATACTACTCCGGATTCTGGGATGGAGACCCTCAATAAACCGTCGAACCCTCTCTCGAATTCTGGAAACTAAGGCCGGTGCATGTCGGGCCAAATCATTGAAGCGAACTGCATACTCTGACACAGTCATAGCACCCTGGCGCAGCTGCTCAAACTCCGCACGCCATGAGTCCTTGAGGCTCTAAGGGACATACTCTCTCAAAAACATGTCCGAGAACTGAGTCTATATAAGTGAAACTACCTCAGCCGGACTACTCAGCTCATAAGCACGCCACCACTGATAGGCCCGCCCATCTCCACTACGCCCATAGTACGGAGAATACGATGACACTCCTCGAGAAAACCATGAGCATCATCTGTAGCCAATCCGCTGAAAGTAGGTGGGTGGTACTTCTTGTACCTCTTAAGTCTGAACTGCTCTACCTCAGAAGCTGATGCCCTAACCTCGGGCTGAGCTGGAGCTACTGGCTGTATTGGTACAACCTCTGGAACCTGGTCGACCTGAACCCGCTGCTCTAGAGTACCGGCGAAGGGAGTTTGTGCTCCTCCCCCAGCCTGAGATGTGGTAGGGGCAAGTGGAATCAATCCAGCCTGAGCTAAGGTGCTGAACATGCTCAGAAACTGGGCTAGAATCTCCTGGAGGGCTGGTGCAGCAATAGGTATCTCAGGTGTCTGCCCTCTAGCTAGAGCTACTGGGGGCTCCTCTGTAGCAGCTCGTGCGGGTGCTCTGGCTGCACTATGTAGATGTCCTCGGCCTCTACCCCGGCCTCAGCCTCTCGTGGCTCTAGCAGGGGGCGTGGGTGCCTGGTCATCATATCTGCTTGTACGTGTCCTCACCATCTGTGAGATAATAGAATACAAAAGTTTAGAATTTTTGAAGTCAACAATTTTCGCACGACAAGGAATCAAAGTAGTGAAATTTTCCTAACAGTTCCATAGCCTTCCGAAGATAAGTACAGACGTCTCCGTACCGATCCACGAGACTCTAATAAACCGGTTTGTGACTCACGACACCTATGAACCTAGAGCTCTGATACCAATTTGTCACGACCCAATTTTCCCTCTGTGTGACGTCGTGACGGCACCTAGTCTCTACAACTAGGTAAGCCTAACATTTTTGCGGAATAATAAAATAAAAATATAAGTTTAACCAACTATTAAAAAATACACAACAATTCCCAAAACCCGGAACATTGTGAATCACAAACTACAAAAGAAAAAATCTAGTGTCTCTATACATCAGAATCTAACAAGGAAAATACAGAAGATAATGGACATGAGAAAGAGTAGAAAGAGACTCTGAGGTCTGCGGATGCAGCAGATATACCTTGAAGTCTCCAAAGCTGTCCCAGCTCACTAATAGTGTGGCTGTTAAGGTGCACCTGGATCTGCACACGAAAAATATGTGTAGAGAGTAGCATGAGTACACCACAATCGGTACCCAGTAAGGGCCAAGCCTAACCTCGGTCGAGTAGTAACTAGGACAGGTTAGGGCCCTACTGTAAATATATAATAAAATCATATAGAGTGTAATACTACAATAAAATAAAGGCTGAAATTTAACAACAATAAAATCATAGAAGGTAACACCTCAGTACACAGAAATACAACAAGGGATCTCCCGAGATACCGTCTCGTAGTCCCAAACGTAAATGTGCAGGGGGATCTCCCGAAATACCGTTCCATAGATCCAAAGTAAATATGCAAGACATGGGGATCTCCCGGAATACCGTTCCGTAGTCCCAAAGTAAATATGCAGTACAAGGGGATCTCCCAGAATAACGTTTCATAGTCCCAAAGTAAATATGCAGTACAGGGAGATCTCCCGAAATACTATTCCGTAGTCCCAAAGTAAATATGCAGTACATGAGGATCTCCCGCAATACCGTCCCGTAGTCCCAAAGTAAATATGCATTACAAGGGGATCTCCCGGAATGCCGTTCCGTAGTCCCAAAGTAAATATGCAGCGCGAACGATAGAAATGCAACTACATCACAAAATTCTTACGATTTAGACTAAGTACCAGTCAAGGAAGAAGTAGGAAATTCACTAAACATGCTGCACAGAATTCACATAAATAATTAAGACATGTAGACATGTTGTATTAGACTAAATATGATAGCTACACATATTGGAATAACTCAATTAAGAATAAAAATAGATTAATACTCTTTAAAATGGTATAACTCAAAATAACAAGAAAACATGTTGTTGCTCAGTAAGAAAATCGGGTTTTACTATAACTAGCCCGTGTACGTACTCGTCACCTCACGTACACGACGTTCACGTATCACAATAGTTTCAAATCTTAAGGGAATTTTCCCCACACAAAGTTAGGCAAGCCACTTACCTCGAGTCAAGCACAATCAATCGGTCACAATGCCTTTCTTACGAATATCCGGCTTCGAATGGCCCGAATCTAGCCAAAAGCAATTACATATCATAAATACAACCATAATAAACTCATCTAATTAATGAAATCAACAATTTAACAAAAAATCCGAAATTAACTTAAAAATCGCCCGTGGGGCCCATGTCTCAGAATCGGGTAAAAGTCACAAAATACGAACACTCATTCACTCACGAGTCTAACCATATAAAAATTTCTCAAATCCGACTACAAATCCCCTTTCAAAACACGAAAACTTTGTTGAAGAAGTTCTTCCAAATTTTTTCCAATTTCAACCCCAAAAATCCGAAATTAAATGATGAAATCAACCATAGATTAGTGGAATATAACCATAAAGGAGTTAGGAATCATTACCTAAAAACTTCCTCCGAAAATATCTCCAAATTTCGCCTTCTACCGAGTTCTCAATCAAATTTTTGTGTTATGAACTCAACCCTCGTTTTTGAACCTTAAATTCTACCCAGGTGCGTTCTTCTTCGCGAACGCGACATCACGATCGCGAACGCGATGAACAATCTTCCACTGGCCCAAAATTCCTCCTTCGCGAATGCGATGGGACTCTCGCGAATGCGTACCTTCCACTGATGGACCTTTCCCGAACGCGGGAACCTCTTCGCGAACACGTAGGCTTAATGCCGAAGCTCCCTCTGCCCCGTTCCTCTACGCGAACGCGAGGACTATACCGCGAACGCGTAGGCTTAAGGTCCCATACCTTCGCGAACGCAGGAACAACATCGCGAAGGTGAAGAACAACTTAGCTGCCTTTCCCAGATACTCTACGCGATCGCGAGGCACCTCTCGCGAACGCGATGAAGGATTTTTCTATAATAAAACACGAGAAATCTGCCACTTCTCTAAGTCCAAAAATGATCCGTTGAGCATGCGAAACTCACCCGAGGACCTCGGGACCTCAACCAAGCATACCAACAAGTCCTAAAACACTATACGAACTTAATCGAATCCTCAAACCACATCAAACAACGTTAAAATCACAAATTATCCTCCGATTCAAACTTAAAGAACTTGAAACTTTCAAATTCGACAACTGATGCCGAAACCAACCAAACCACGTCCGATTGACCCCAAATTTTGCACACAATTCATATTCAACACTACGGACTTACTCCAACCTCCGAAATCGGTATCCGATCCCGACATCAAATTTTCCACTTTCGGTCCAAAACTCCAAAAATTCGACTTTCGCCAATTCAAGCCTAAATAAGCTACGGACCTCCAAAATACAACTCGGACACGCCCTTAAGTTCAAAATCACCTAACGGAACCGACAGAACTCCATTATGGAGTCGTCTTCACATAGTTCCGACTACGGTCAAAAATCCTAAAACTTAATCTCTCGTTTTAGGGACTAAGAGTCCCAAATCAATTCTAAAACCAAAACGAAACCTCCCGGCAAGTCACAATAGCAGAAATAGATATGGGAGAAGCAGTAATAAGGGATCGGGACTATTACTCTCAAAACGACCGGCCGGGTCGTTACAGTTTGGATATAGATTTATTTGAAACTTAAAAGAAAGAGTTTTCAAAGTTGTGTTGAAATTAAATTTTTTGAAAGTCGCCTCGTTTGGCCATGCAAAATCTTTACTGTTTAAAAAAAATTGAAAAAAATGCCCATAAAAATCAATTTATGGAGATATATTTGAAAAATAGTTTTTGACAAACCAAAAATTTCAGGTTTTCTGAAAATGTTAATTTTCTCCACTCACAAAGTATCACTTTTTTTTAAAAAAATCTTGTTAAAACACAACTTCAACTTCCAAATATAATATTTCAACTCAATTTCAATAACTTTTTTTCAACGCCCATCTATGAAGTTGTGTTTGGACAGACATATAACTTGAAAAGAAGTTGAAGTTTTGTGAGTGGAAGAAAAAAAAATTATCCAAAAATTTATCAAAACCAGTTTTTGAAACTTTGAAATTTTTTGTTTAAAATTTTATCAAAAAATTGATCAAGTTCCATTAAAAAAAAAAAAGTCTATGTCCAAAGGGAGCTTAATTTTTTGTATTTGTTCGGATGGCTTCATCTCTGAAGTTAGTTTTTGCATCAGCTTTCCTTTTTTACGTGTTTTTATTCATAAAGAGCAGGGGTGAGATTGTTAAAAGGGACAATAAATGTCTATTCCATTATTCCAATGTACCGGCAAAGATCTGATAAAATACTTACTCATTTTGAAAAGATAAAAAGAAATCAGAGGAGTGGACTATTAGCAGCACAAGCTATGGAAATGTGTCGGATATTACGAAATATTCCATCTATTTCAATTTAGTTATTTTAGAACTCAAATGTATTAATTTTAATACATCCTTAATCGTAATTAATAAAAACAAACATAATCCCTAACTCTGTCTGCAACCTACATGACCCAAAACTAGCCATGATGCAAATTGAATATCTTGAATTTTTTTTATTTTGTGTCTTACACAAAGCTAGGTGAGTGAGGTTATGTTTTATCTCACAATAAAATGGACCTAAGGTTTTGTGGATTCAAATGTACAAGAATTGCGTCTACTTTGTTGTGAGACAAAACAAAGGCTCACACAATTAGTATCAGTTGTACAAGACACATATATCTTTCACTTCTCAAAAATTCTTTAACTTGATTTCTTGGAAAATTGTTTCAAAATTCTAATTATCGAATCCAAAAGGTAAGGAACCTCGAGGCTAACAAAGTCAACAGCAGAAAGATGACGCCTTTCCTTCACATAGTAAAAAATGAAGTTGTGTGCAGGTCCATCTTTTAATTAATTAAGTTAATTATTATTAGCTGTCTTAGGACCATTAGCATGCAGTTTGAGGGACCAAGCATAACCCCTTTCATGAATACTCTAATTGCCAACTTTCGTGCGTTTTGCAAAATTTGCAGCATATTTCATCTTCGTCAAGTCAAATTACTCAGTAACTTAGCTTTTGAGCTAAAACAACCCATATACTCTTGGGCAAACCTACACGATTTTTCCTAAAAGGCGGGACTTTGTTCGTACACCTAACAACCTCCTCTCGAACAAAGTTTGATGTGGTCCATATCACAATCCACAGGTTAATTTACGAAATTCCCCGTGTGTCATCTAAATCGACAGAGTATTTAGGTAACCGAAGCTCGCAACTAGCTTCTATTTGTGTGCACGACGCTAAGCTCGTAAGGGTAAGCAAATCGAGCCCTACACTATCACTCTGCCATTATCATACTCGCCTCGCTGAATCCGGGCTCTGATACTAATTGTTTAGCTAAAACAATCCTCAGATACTCTTAATATAGTATGATATTGTTCGCTTTCGGTCAAGCCCGCATGTTTTTTCATAAAAGGTCTTATACCATTAAGAAATCCTTTCACCTTATATATAATCTCAAATTTTTAGCTACAAATATGAAATTTTATTCGCACACCCGATATTAGCTATTAACACTTTCTGATGAATAAAAGTATAGGTGAATTCAAGTTGTTAAGATCGCTTCATCGCAAGAATAATACCACAATATTTTGGGACAAAACTTAGACGTAGTGCAAGTCTTTGAGAAGAGAAAATAAGTAGTCTAGAGCCACACATGCACTTAAAATACTGATGAGGCGGATTTGATCTAGATTTTGAGTTCAATTGAATTCATTAACTTTTACTCGAATTATATGTATATATACAAAACAAAAATACTAATAATATGTATAAATATAATAAGACCACACTCATCCTAAATCAACCGATTCAAAATGCTTTTAAATACAGAAAGAATTATTTTGAAAGTGACACCAATCAAACAAATTTCACTCGAGACCTCACAAAAAAATCCATTTTGGATATCGTTCGAGTTCTATCGACAAATTTGCATTTATTTGACCATTATTAGTGTTAAAGATATAAATAATTAAAAGTGAGCCCTCTACAACAATTTATACTTTTCGGTGAGATGATTGCACACTTCACTATGATATATACGTTGCGGTCAAACACACACGCAAGTATATGTTGATACTCGATTTTGCCCTCATACTTTATAAAGTATTCTATATTTTTTAAAATATTAGTTTTTGTACTTTTATCAAATTTATATTACAATAGTTCATACAAATAATTTTTATCCTTTTTTTAAGGTTTTAAATTAATTTTTGGCATTTCAATGGATAAATATTTATTAATTACAACTTCAAAATTATTTTTGGGTGATAGTCCAAATTAATTATTTATACCCACAAGCATATTTTATAATATTTTACTTTATCTTGTATAATTGCATTTACATTTTTACATCATTTGCATATCATTTGCACTAATAGCCACTATTTTTCAATAGTTGTCTTTACTATGCTATTTAGGTCAAAATAACTTTTTATATATTTTTTCAATCATAGTCTATTATTTTGAAAAGTATTAATTTTAGAATAGTATATTTTCATTTTCTATCATTGTTTTTTAAAATTAGTTTCCGTATTTTAAATTTCAGCCCAAAAACTACACTAAAATTGAACCAAAAAACGAGACCAAAATAGGCACAAATCACTGGCCCAATGACCCTGGACCCAAATCCAACTACCTCATGCCCAAGATCCGGTCAGGACCCGATTTAACCCATCCCGCCTTCCTCTTAATCCTGCTCGTTGATCTCAAATGATCAACGACCCATAACGAATGCCTCACTTCCTTTATATCTGTCTAACCCAAAACTCTAACCCATTCTCCTCCGCCCAGCCTCCTCTACATGCTCTCAACCTTTCCCTTTCTCTCTGTAAAACCCTAGTAGCCGCCTCACCAATCTCTCTCTGATTCCGACTGGGAAATAGAATCATTCCATGATTCCGCCTCACCAATCTCTCTCTCACTCGCACTTGCTCTATTCTGCTATGAAATTATTATGCCCAATTAGTCAGTGGCCGGCTGAAAGCCAAGGCCATTGTGGTGTTGTCAACGACCTTCTCTCTGGTGTAAGCACTTCTCGGAGCTCTTCTCGAGGCTCTTGTGAACTCTGATGTACTGGGGATATGAGGTTCTCATCGTTCTCTTCAATCACTACTATTTAAGCTACTGTTAAGGCCTTAACTTTTCTCATTACTTTCTCGTTTAATTTGCAACTGGTTAGTGCTCTTGACTCTCGCAATTTTATTCTTTTTTCTGCTTGTGCTCATGTTTTATATCCTAATATTATTTGAACTTCTGTGAGCCAGCATGATTTCAACATTGTGCTACCTTTGTATGCAATCTTGTTCGTTTTAATATCATTTTGAAATTCTAATGCTTGATAAGTGGGGATTTTGACTTTTTATTAGTACCTTTTAGTTTTTGTTTTAGTCCGAAAGTATTGAATTGTGTTCCTGAAATCAATAAAATTGTGCAAAATTACAGGAATGCTGGAAGTTTGTCTCCCGAGATGAAATCCGATTAAAAAAGAGTGTTTCGAAGTACAAGGTAATAAATGGTGCAGAAGCACAAATGTGCGGTCCGCAGAAGAAATTGTGGACCGCAAATTTTTATCCGCGGCCGCAAACCAAGAAGAAAAATTTAGCAGAACTTTCAGCAATGTGCGAACCATACATGAATTGTGCGGCCGCAGAACTGGGCTAAGAGTCAAAGATTAGAGAGTATGCAAAAAGACCAAGTCGAGGAGCCTTTGTTAATTGCGGACCGCACAAGAATTGTGCGGCCGTAGAAGATTGCCTCGCATCCGCAGTTCAGAAATGTGTGGCCGTAGAAGATTGCCTCGCGGCCGCAGTTCAGAAATGTGCGGCCACAGAACTCCACTTCCTACCAGCGGAAGATATCTGCGGACCACACATGGAATTGTGCGGCCGCAGAACCTCCCTCGGGGTATTTTTGTCCGAGATTTTCAGCCCTGTATAAATATACGAGTTTCACAAAATTAGGTCAAGTTTGAACATCTGAAGCTGCTGTAGCCATTTTTCTTTACTACTTTAGGAAGTTCTACATTATTTTGGTGTTTTAACATTAGATTTCATCATTTTAATCTTCCATTGTGAGTTTAATTAGCTTTTCTTTTTTATTTTCTGCAATTTTCATTATCAGTAGCTAGACTTTTACTTGGGTTGTGACCCAACCCTAGTGTGTAAATCTTATGGGTATCTAATTTAGTATTTGTTTATGATTGGTTATTGATTATTTAGCTTAGTTCATGCTTCAATTTTAGAATTGATGGTTGCAAATATTGATTCATGCCTATTTTTTCTTAGTCTCTACTTGAGAAAGAGAGACCTAGTCTAGGATAATTTAGCTAACAAGGAATTGGGTTAATTGAGAGATTGATGAACCTAATTAAAGGGTTCAACCTAGATATAGTAATAACTCGACTTGTGCTCTTATCAAATATTTTGGTTGATACCCATTTGGACTTGAGAAAGCCAAATTGGGCAAAATCACTCTCTGATCGAGAGGTATTGAGTGGGTAACGTAGAATCGAGAGCTATAAGACACCCCAATCAATAAAATAAATATTAAAGTCTTTGTCCCATTAGGCAAATACCTATGTTATGGTCACAACTCTAGGCTTTTAATCCAATTGGAAAAACCTCAAAAATATTTATCTAGAATCTATTTTCTTTATCTTGCATTCATTAGAGTAACGGTAGAAATAGAAAAAAAACTTTGTTGAGGAAGTGCAATCTTAGATAACCCATTTGCTTCCTTCAAATATATACTCCTAACTCCCATCATAACTCCCAGTGGATTCAACCCCGACTCCTAGTTAGGTAATTATTATTGCATACGAATGTGTCATATCTCTTATTGAGGTGTGTTGTGGATGTGATCAATTTTTGGCGCTGTTGCCAGGGAGTTAAAACGGTGTTAGTTATATATTTGGGTGTATTTTTGGAATATCTTCTTTTCCTTCCGTGTTACTAACTTATTTGAGAAATCGTAGGTATAATCATGGCGAACAATGAGCACGGAAATTTACCTTTGGGGGATGTGGACGTCAAGGATGAGCAAGTTGATGAGGTTTCTCTTGAACCTCAAGCCAATAGAAGAAGCCGAGTGCCTCATGACAATGTCCCCGCTCCCTCCCCCACCTCTACCACGAGCGACTCCACACCGGGTGTTACCCAATGAAGGATATACTAGTGCAATAGTCCTTTCCCGTATTAGGGCGGACAACTTTCAAATCACCAATGTGATGCTCACTTTGCTAGAGCAACGGGGTTTCTTCACCTGTGCTCCAAATCAAAATGCGTACAAATATTTGAAGGGGTTTGTGGACACTTGTTGGGGGAGAAAACAAACAAATGTCTCTGAGGATGCATTGAGGCTATGGCCTTTTCCCTTCTCTCTTTGGGGGAAAGCTTTAGATCGGTTGGAATATTTGTCGAACCATTCCATTCATATTTGGGATGAGTTGGCGGAAAATTTTATCTTTAAGTTCTTCTCTCCGGGGCACATGACTACACTTCGAGATGAGATTTTGGCATTCAAGCAAGAGCCGAATGAACCACTCCACAAGATTTGGTAGCGGTATAGAACAATGGTCAAGGAATGTCCTAACAATGATATGACGAAAAACATGATTCAACAAACCTTCTATCGTTAGATTAACACAACCAACCATTGTGTAGTAAATCAACTTGCCGATGGTAACTTTATGACTACGCCGTATGCGGAGGCGTGTGAGATTTTGGATGAAATGGTGGAAACATCATCGGCATGGCAATCCCGAGCTAATGTTCCACAAGGTGATCCGAACATGATCCACCTACACAGAGAGTTGCATGACCATGGGCAAGCCATTGCCGAATTGACTACCACCATGAATCAACTAGCAAAGGCTCAACTTCAACAAGTATAAGATCCTAAGCAAGTCAATGCCATGGAAGGGGTGAACATGATGGTAAACAAAAGAAGGACCAAGGGTCCACAACTGCAAAATCAAGTGGAGAATTATGTGCAAGAGGATAGTGGTTTTGATCAAGATGATTCTTACAATGAACAAGAAGAGGAGGTGCAATATGTGAACAACTTTCAAGGGCAAAGAAACAACTTCTAAGGCCCAAACCAACAACAATGGAGACCTCAAAATAATCAAGGCAATTGGAATTCTAACAACCAAGAAAATTGGAGTGGTGGCAACAATCAAGGGAATTAGCATAACAACAACAATCAAGAAAATTGGAGTGGCAATAATCAAGGAAATTGCGTGGGTAACAATCAAGGCGGATAGAACAATAATCAAGGAAACTGGGGGTAGGGTTTTCAAAAGCCTCCGATGTATCAACAACCGAACAACCCGCCTCCTTATCCTTCCCATTGTCCATGTTCTTCAAACTATGAGATGGGGCGTATTGAGAACATGTTTAAGGAAATGATGGAAAAGAATGCCGATTCGGATGCCCAACTTGCCTCACATACCACATCAATCCGCAACTTAGAAGTTCAAATGGGGCAAATATCTCAAGCTCTATATCCTCGTCCTAAGGGGGCACTACCAAGTGACACGGTAGTAAACCCAAAGGGTGGAAACAACACGGGGCATGCCATGGCCGTTACTACAAGAAGTGGAAGAGGTGGGAATGCACCTACCTCAAGTCAAAGGCAACTTGTGGATGATGAGCAAGTGGTACAAGAAGAAGAGACCTTTGGGAGTGATTGAAGATGTCTTGGTGTGCGGTCCGCAAAATTCCATCTGCGGCCGCAAACCAAGAAGAAAACTTTAGCAGAACTTTCAGTAATGTGCGGGCCGTACATGAATTGTACGGCCGCAGAACTGGGCTAAGAGTCAAAGATTAGAGAGTATGCAAAAAGACCAAGTCCAAGATCTTTTGTGAATTGCGGACCACACAAGAATTCTGCGGCCACAGAAGATTGCCTCGCGGTCGCATGTCACGACCTAAAATCCAACTAGTCGTGATGGCACCTAATCCAACCCGCTAGGTAAGCCAATTACGAACTATCCAATTCCAATGAAATTAATAAGGCAATTAATTAAAATAAAATAGATAAAACTAACACATTTCCCCAAGAACTGGTAGTACAAATCATGAGCTTCTAAGATTAGAATTTATAAAACTGGTATGAAATAAATACATCATCTGTTCGAAATGTACATAAACAGATTCTTATAAATCTAAGGCTACCATGAATAAGAGGCAGCTACAACCAGAATGCAGGTACGTCTTCAATTCCATCTCCCGTCGAGTACAACAACATCAACATCCAATATCTGCACGCAAGGTGCAGAAGTATTGTCTTAGTACAACCGACCCCATGTACTCAATAAGTAATAAACTTAACCTTATGTTGAAAGTAGTGACGAGCTTGTACCAAGGTCAGAGTCCAACTCCCATAAGCAACAACAATTCATAACAATATAAAGCAAGTAATAAAAGGAGTAACCCAGATATAAAATGCTCAGTTGAATCATGATTTCTGAAAATAGTTCTGCCTTTCAAGTACATCAATGAAAAACCCAAATCGTTTACCGAAGTTGCCAAAAATATGAGTAAGTTGAAAACAGTAATTTTTCCAAAAATTCTTTCCACAATAAATAAGATGTTTCATTTTCTTTCCAGATAGCCAGTGAAAAATGCATCATTATGCCCATAGGCCAGTATGTGTGAGAAGTTATGAATAACGTGATAACGTATAACATGAGAAAAATACATCTCTATGCCTGTATGTTATATGTGCATGTCAATGCGATGCAAATGAGTGATAAAGATCATATGCATACTCTCAGAGTATCAATTTACTTAGTCCTCCCAATCACTCAGTCCTCCCAATCACTTAGTCCTCACAGTCACTCAATCCTCCCAATCACTCGGCACTCGACACTTGCACTCAGTAGGTACCTGCGCTCACTGGGGTGTGTATAGACTCCGGAGGGGCTCCTTCAGTCCAAGCGCTATAAACTGCATGAACAACTCACGTGCTATAGTATAAATATCTGGATCCGCACGGACAACTCACGTGCTATATAAATCCTATAAGGCTTGTTGCAGGAGGGCAGCCCCGATCCATATAATAATAATAATCTATATAAAGCCAACATGGCCTGTTGCGGCGTGCAACCCGATCCAAACAATATCCTCACAGTTAGGCCCTCGGCCTACCTCAGTCATCAATCTCTTTAGTTTCTCTCATGGGCTCACAATGTCATGAAAAAAGCCCAAAAATGATGATATGATGTATCAATAAATAATAATAGAGACTGAGATATGATATGTAATGAAATGAAAATGACTGAGTATGAATTTTTAATTTAAAACAAATAATTCACAGCTATATGACCTCGGTGGGTCCCAAAAATACTGGCACATAACCTCAACATGATTTTTAATATGATTCTCAGCTCAATTTCATTAACACATAAAACTACATAGAAAATGTCAAGATTATTTGACTATAAAATTTCACGGAACTAATTACGTCACAATTTCTATAGTGCACGCCCACTTGCCCGTCACCTAGCATGTGCGTCACCTCCAAACAATTCACATAATACGTATATTTAGGGTTCATACCCTCAGCTCCAAGATTAGAAGAGTTACTTACCTCGAACAAGTCGAATCCAATGTCGAGCAAGCTAAACAATGCTCCAAAAATTTCATTCTCCACGTATCAACTTTCAAACGGCTCGAATTTAGTCACAATTAATTTGATTCAGTCAACACAAATTATAGAAATTTATTTCATATCAAATACTAATTTTTCCACAAAATCCGAAATTAAACTCAAAAATCGCCCGCGGGGCCTACGTTTCGGAACCCAACAAAAGTTATAAAATATGAACCCCCCTTCAACCACGAGTCCAACCATACAAATTTTATTCAAATCCGACATCAACTCGACTCTCAAATCTTCAAATTAAACCGAGAGGGTTTTCACAATTTTCCAATTTAATTCACCAATTAAATGTTAAAAACAACCATGGATTCGGGTAATTTGACCAATATTGATTTAAGAACACTTACCCCGTAGTTTTCCTTGAAAATCTCCCAAAAATCGCCTTTTCTCGAGCTCCAAATCGGTAAAAAATAAAAAATCAGAACTTAAACTCTCTACTCAGTCATTTGCTCTACGCGATCGCGAAGTACATTTTGCCCCTGACCAGTTTTAACCTTACGCGATCGCGGACCTGACCATGCGATCGCGATGCACAAGTTCACAGACCTACGCGATCGCAGACTCGTCCACGCGATCGCGAAGCACAAACGCGTGACCTCCACTTCTGCTCCATTGCCTCTACGCGAACGCGACCTTAGCCACGCGTTCGCGAATCACAAAATCCTAGAGGTATGCGATCGCATCCCTCTTCACGCGATCACATAGAACAAAACTCAACAGCCCCCAATTAACCCTACCCGATCGTAGACCTTCTCATGCGATCGCGTAGAAAGAAACCAGATACAGATATAAGAAAATTTCCAGCAAAATTCCAAGTCCAAGAATTGACCCGTTAACCGTCAGAAACTCACCCGGGACCCCCGGGACCTCAACCAAATATACCAACAAGTCCTAAAATATCATACAAACTTATTCGTGTCTTTAAATCACATCAAATAACATCAAAAACACAAATTGCACCTCAAATCAAAATCTATGAACTTTGAATTTTCAAATTCTATATCTTGTGCCGAAATATATCAAATCAATCCGGAATGACTTCAAAGTTTGCACACAAGTCATAAATACATAAAGAAGCTATTTCAATTTTCAGAATCAGATTCCGACCCCGATATCAAAAAGTCAACTCCCCGGTCAAACTTCCCAAAAATTCAACTTTCGCCATCTCAAGTCTAATTCCACTATGGACCTCCAAATAATTTTCCGGATACGCTCCTAAGCCCAAAATCACCATACGGATCTATTGGCGTCATCATAATTTAAATTCGATGTCATTTTACACATAAGTCAACATCCGATCAACTTTTTCAACTTAAGTTTTTAATTATGAGACTAAGTGTCTCATTTCACTTCGAAATCCTTCCGGACCCGAACCAACTAACCCATTAAGTCATAAAACAACTGTAAAGCATAAGTTGAGCAGTAAATGGGGGAACAAAGGTGTAATACTCAAATCGACCGGCCAGGTTGTTACATTCTCCCCCCTTAAATATATGTTCGTCCTTGAACGTGCCAAGAGTTATTTCCAAGCCATCAAATCACTATTCCATCTTACCACACACGTACCTATGGGTGATCCCACGTCACCCTGTTATTTGTAAATTGCATAGGCCTGACAACACAATACAACTGAAAATCCTTAATTTAACCTTAGCCCAAAAACCTTCGAATTCAATTCCCAACCTTCAGAATTTCTTTTCAAAACCTGAATCTCACATCGACATATTGTATGAGTCTGAACAAGCTGTATCAAGCCACAACCATAGCCCCAGATATAATCACTTAACATACTACACAACTCGCATGCTCGCAGCACCATTTTCGATCACATTAACTACTCCAAAGTAACCCGGTAATAGTATTAAACCCCTTATCAAACAAGACCTCACCCTAACACCTTCGTACACTGTTGATAATAAAAGAAACACGCAGAATCTCATTACCCCTTATCAGATCAACAAGTCATGGAGCGCTCTTGCCCCAACCAGAACCATAATCACTTGCTAAGCCGACTGTCAGTATTATCCTTCTGAATATACTGTAATCAAACATGATAGTACCCATTCTAGGTCCAATTACCTTACATTATTAAATGCAACTATTCCACGAACACGCCACATAAATATAACTCCAGTCACATCTGCACAATTAGTATACCCAAATATGGGAGATGTCACAAGGAAGAGAACCGTATTGCAAGTTTAACAAGCACCACCACAACCACAATGTTACAACCAACTCCTTAAATTTCGTGAAGAGGATAACCGTATGCGCATGTGCACAATTGTATAGGAAGGAAATTAATGACTCATATAAATTATCATAGAAATAAAATTTCCACACACGACACGGATAACTCACGTGCCAATAATATGAATCGCCCGGCATGGTCACAGGCCTTCAGCCCCCGCATATCATACATGAGTAATTAAGTAAGTACACTTGTATATGATAATGAAATAAGATTCTCATGCTCATTGACTGATATAAATAATACGCCATAGTGTAAGCATGTGCAAAGTCTGCTATCACACTTCAAATCGGCAATTTAACGTATAAATAGTAATTACCCCATTTATTCAGGGAATTAGCCTCTTTGTAACCTCAAGTGTAGCCCAGATAGTTCTCAACAAAGGTAAGAACATGAGAAATGTTATAACTTTACGCTTAACAATCAACTCTAGGCATATCATAGCCTAAGCATTCTTTCGAGTATAAATACTTCCCCCGATGCCCACACATTGGCTCAAACCTCACATATATGCACACTTATAGCGCGTAGCTATCACAAATAATTAACGCAACTAGCGCATCCACTAAGTTTAAATAAAATACTCACCTCAAACAGGCCGCAACCCGAAACAATATGCTTCTAAGAACTCCCAGTCTCCAAATTCATCGAGCACACGAATCACCATAACTGATCCCAACTCCATCACTAGAGTGACTAACACATCCTTCATGTACGATCATTCCACGAGGAAATCTTTCATAATTCTTCCGTGCCACATAGCAATAATTTGAATATCAACAGTTTATCAACCATGTGAGTACCGCAATACTAATTAAACATCCGTAAGTCAAAATACAATACGCTTTCTGAATTCCCCACCCTTCTCATATAACACCAAGTAGTAATAGTATTCATCTAGTCATTTGGAACCGCCCATGTTGTCTAAGAATTCATGACCATTCTGCCCAAACTTTGTGACCTTCCTTCAAGACTGAACTGCCACCTTGTACATGTAAATCTATCTTCCGCACAACACATAACATCTATCTTGCCATCATGTGAAAAGCACAAGAATCTCATTATCAACTCTGGGTCACCAGAAAATTACATACCCAGTTAGTTAGAAACCTTCTTCTTGCTTCCTTCCAGGAGGAAATCACAATACACAACACGTTTTCCACACTAGTAGAAAATATCCGGTTCAAACCATGGTAGAAACCATCAAGAAAACTTTGAAATCCATCTGCACATAACCAAGCTA
Source organism: Nicotiana tomentosiformis (assembly GCF_000390325.3). NCBI lineage: Eukaryota > Viridiplantae > Streptophyta > Magnoliopsida > Solanales > Solanaceae > Nicotiana > Nicotiana tomentosiformis. Next base: position 82,730,585 of record NC_090820.1, read on the forward strand.
TTAGAACTAAATTCCTCTAACTCGACCAAACTACGTAGGTCACCAAAACCCAAGAATATTGCCACCAAAACATATGTAGAGTCTCACCACATCATAATTACCCCTATAAATACCACAACCAAAACACCCACTCTGAAAATACCTTATGTGAATTTAAAATTGTTCCTCTTCCCTTTTCTTATACTGAAATATTGAATCCATAGTCATATAGAATTACCGTAAATCCCGACACCATCCAATATAACTATCCGATTCTAGCGATATACCAATCCGAAAAATTTTCAATTTTCACTTATACATTTTTGAATTCATTAGCACCTTCTCGAGAGTCACCCACTTTGCTCAAATCTAAATTGCACTGCCCAAATGGGCTGAAAGACACGTGCCCCATTAGCACATCAACACTCAAAGAGGTAATTCTGCCTTAACACCACTGATCAAATTCAAAATCCGTGCGTACTACACTATTCACAAATAACAACTCACTCACCCCGTGATTTTCATATACCCATAAAGCGCAATATATTTCGTATTTAGAAATTTCAGTACTCGAGTCATCCTCGATCTCAACCTCTGCAAGTCATAACTAATCCACAAGTATGCCTCAGACCAAACTAAAATTTAACATATAACCATCAATTGAATTGTCAATAGTAGGCTCCCCCACTTGGCTCAAAGTCATAGATAAAAACACTTCATAACTCACAATACCCATACTTTATTACTGGCATAATACTACAGTCAGTCCAACGAAAATTCTTCTCAAGCTCATACAACGCCAACCATAAAATACCTTAATCATCCACTAAACTCGCATTTATTCTCTTGACAGTCAAGTCAACTTTCTCAACCAGCTTCAAATTCAAACCTTCACACATACGCTCCGCTGGCAGAAAAGAAACTCTCCACTCACATTATAAGGAACACACCTACGTAGATTACTTCGCAGGGGATAATCCACCTGCTTAGCCTCAAATTGGTATCTTGTTGTACCCTTTCGCCGTCACAATTACTATGCAATCACTTAGTCTATCCGATTCCAAACTCATTAATCAGACATAAGAATTTAATCTATCCCTAAATTTAACAACGTGAAAGGTCCTTCAAAACATTCATACTCGATACTGTACGTCACATCAAAATAAAAATCAAGCACCCAATGGCCCTCTTTACATTCCAAGGAAACACTTCTTGTCACATTCAATCCATCTTAACACATCCCGCAATCGCATCATCCTCATCATATATCCATTCAACCGCTCATCAAGCCACAAATTTTCCACTCATAGGGATACTACCAGACATATGAGTCCAAATATATAAGTTACAACTGAAGCTACCGAGCCTAAGCTACGGTCCAAACCTGGACTCAAGTCCTCCAGACTGGCCCATCACCAAAACACAGAATACACATCTCACACGTGAACCCTGAAATCACAAGCCGGTAATACACAGCTGATACCGAGCGCTCACATGTGCACACGAATGCGTGGAAGGAATGCAAAGAGTTATATTTCAAGCTGAATCAATTATGCATGATAAAAAAAGAAAGATGGGAAATTATCCTAAATGCCCTGTAGCCTCCCGAAGATAAGTATGGACGTCATCATACCGATCTGCAAGACTCTACTAGATACTTGCTCATGACTTGTAGAACCTATGAATCTAGAGCTCTGATACCACCTTATCACGACAACAAATCCAACTAGTCGTGATGGCACCTAACCCAACCCGCTAGGTAAGCCAATTACCAACTATCCAATTCTAATGAAATTAATAAGGTAATTAATTAAAATAAAATAGATAAAACTAACACATTTCCCCAAGAACTGGTAGCACAAATCATAAGCTTCTAAGATTAGAATTTACAAAACTGGTATGGAATAAATATATCATCTGTTCAAAATGTATATAAACAGATTCTTATAAATCTAAGGCTACCATGAACAAGAGGCAGCTACAACCAGAATGCAGGTACGTCTACAATTCCAGCTCCCGTTGAGTACAACAACATCAACATCCAATATCTGCACGCAAGGTGCAGAAGTATTGTCTTAGTACAACCGACCCCATGTACTCAATAAGTAATAAACTTAACCTTATGTTGAAAGTAGTGACGAGCTTGTACCAAGGTCAGAGTCCAACTCCCATAAGCAATAACAATTCATAACAATATAAAGCAAGTAATAAAAGGAGTAACCCAGATATTAAATGCTTAGCTGAATCATGATTTCTGAAAATAGTTCTGCCTTTCAAGTACATAAGTGAAAAACCCAAATCGTTTACCGAAGTTGCCAAAAAATATGAGCAAGTTGAAAACAACAATTTTCCCAAAATTCCTTTCCATAATAAACAAGATGTTTCATTTTCTTTCCGGATAGCTAGTGAAAAATACATCATTATGCCCATAGACCAGTATGTGTGAGAAGTCATGAATAACGTGATACCGTATAGCATGAGAAAAATACATCTCTATGCCTGTATGTCATATGTGCATGCCAATGCGATGTATATCAGTGATAAAGACCATATGCATATTCTCAGAGTATCAATTCACTCGATCCTCCCAATCACTCAGTCCTCCCAATCACTCAGTCCTCACAGTCACCCAGTCCTCCCAATTACTCGGCACTCGACACTCGCACTCAGTAGGTACCTGCGCTCACTGGGGGTGTGTACAGACTCCGGAGGGGCTCTTTCAGCCCAAGGGCTATAAACTGCACGAACAACTCACGTGCTATAGTATAAATATCTGGATCCGCACGGACAACTCACGTGCTATATAAAGTCTATAAGCCCTGCTGTAGGTGGGCAACCCCGATCCACATAATAATAATAATGTGTATAAAGCCAACATGACCTGCTGCGGCGTGCAACCCGATCCCAAAATTATCCTCACAGTCAGGCCCTCGGCCTCTCTCGGTCATCAATCTCTCCAGTCTCTCTCTCATGGGCTCACAATATCATAAAAATAGCCCAAACATGATGATATGATGTATCAGTAAATAACAACAGAGACTGAGATATGATATGCAATGAAATGAATATGACTGACTTTGAATTTTCAATTTAAAATAAATAATTCACAGCAATATGACCTCTGTGGGTCCCAACATGATTTTTAATACGATTCTCAGCTTAATTTATTTAACACATAAAACTACATAGAAAATATGATTTGACTACAAAATTTCACGGAACCAATTACGTCATAATTTCTATAGTGCATGCCCACAGACTCGTCACCTAGCATGTGCGTCACCTCCAAACAATTTACATAATACGTATATTCAGGGTTCATACCCTCATCTCCAAGATTAGAAGAGTTAGTTACCTTGAACAAGCCGAATCCAATGTCGAGCAAGCTAAACAATGCTTCAGAAATTCCATTCTGCGAATAACAACTTCCAAACGGCTTGAATCTAGTCACAATTAATTTGATTCAGTCAACATAAATTATAGAAATTTATTCCATATCAAATACTAATGTTTTCACAAAATCCGAAATTACACATAAAAAATCGCCTGTGGGGCCCACATCTCGGAACTCGACAAAAGTTATAAAATATAAACGCCCCTTCAACCACGAGTCCAACCATATAAATTTTACTCTCAGGACGCTTTGTGCTTGAGCTATCCCGTGTAGCATTTGGAAATTACAAAATGGAGTTTTAAAAATATGCATTTGCAATTAATTAGTTGTAAGAAATGCGGTTATTTAAAATATGTGATAATGCATATTTGTCGAATCATCGACTGTGACACGCTGTTGAGACATTGCAACGTCCTTATCTTGGAATTTTGAGGACTCCCTCAAAATTCTACCCCAATTCTGACGAATACTTTCGGCAATACCCTTTTGGCGATCCTTAACGTGATGACATTAAATCTGACAAAGCTTAAATCTTACCCCAGCTTCCAACCACATAGGGGAATGAAGATTTTATTATAATGTGACCGAACCCAAAGCGCTTCCTACGTATCCCTTTTTAAACGGGAATCAGGTCAAGCGTAGTTCATGTTATATCAAGAAAAAGTGCAAATACAATCTCAAATATAATATCTTTTGACGTCCGAATTGATTGGTTTCGGCCATATTTATCCATCAATTTCTGCTAGTATAAGTGCTCCTTCAGCCAACACTCGGTGAACCATATAAGGACTTTTCCGGTTAGGTGAGAAATTTTCCTTTGCTTCATCCTGATGTGGAAACATCCGACAGAACCAGTTGCCCCGGTGTGAATTGTCTTGGTCTAACCTTCTTGTTGAAAGACTTTCCATTTTGTTCTGGTAAAGTTGACCATGACACACCGCATATCGGCTTTGCACGCATTCCGTATTGCTAAGCTCGGCCTCCTGTATGATTCTCAGGGAAGGAATTTCTACCTCGGTGGGTATAACAGCTTTAGTACCAATGACCAATAGATAGGGAGTAGCCCCCGTTGATGTTCGAACCATGGTGCGGTATCTAAGCAGACTGAATGGTAACTTCTTGTGCCACTATTTGTAATTATCTACCATTTTCCTTAGTGTCTTGTTAATGTTCTTGTTGGCGGCTTCTACGGCTCCGTTCATTTGTGGCCTATATGTTGTTGAGTTCTGGTGTTTGATCTTGAAGGTTTCACATATGGCTTTGATCTGGTCACTGTTGATATTGGCGGCATTGTCAATAATGATTGACTCGGGCACCCAGACTCAGCGAACAAAGTCTACAACGACCTTCTTTGTCACAACTTTTTAAGATGCTACCTCGACCCATTTGGTGAAGTAATCAATAGCGTCCAAGATAGATCTGTGTCTTTTGGAAGCAGCAGGCTTGATTGGGCCGATGGTATCCATGCCCTAGGCAGCAAAAGTCTAAGGCGAACTCGTCACAATGGATTCATTAGGTGGTACTCGTATCATGTCAGCATGTACCTGACACTGATGACACTTCTGTATGTAGTTGATACAGTCGGTTTCCATGGTCTTCCAAAAATATCCTGCCCTTAATATCTTCTTGGCTAGGATGAAACCATTCATGTAAGGTCCGCATTTCCTGACATGTATCTCTTCGAGCAGTCTGGAGGCTTTCTTGGCATCGATACATCCTAGTAATCACAAGTCGGGAGCTCTCCTGTACAGAATTCCCTCACTCTAAAAGAAATGTTAGCTAACCTACGTAATGTGCGCTCTTGAGTATGTGTAGCACTTTCCGGGTACTCTCCCTTTTCCAGGTATTCCCTGGTATTATGGAACCATGGATTCCCATCGGATTCTTCTTCAACATGAGCATAGTAAGCAGGCTACTTACGGATCTCTTTTGGGATGTGGTCGATATAATTCTTATCTGGATGTTATGTCATGGAAGATAGGGTGGCCAATGCATCTGCAAACTCGTTCTGAATTTGGGGGACATGCTTGAATTCTATCTTTGTGAACCTTTTGATTAACTCCTACACACAGTGTAGGTACGACAGTATCTTAGTATTCTTGGTGGCCCATTCTCTGAGTACTTCATGTATCAGCAAGTCTGAGTCTCCAATCACCAACAATTCCTGGATGTACATGTCTATGTCCAACCTAAGTCCCAAGATATAATCATCATATTCTACCATATTGTTGGTTTATGGGAACCTGAGCTTGGCAGATACCAGATATGTTGACCGGTTTATGATACTAGGACAACTCCAATGCCCATTCCCTTGAAGTTTGCGGCTCCGTCGAAGAACATTCTCCAACCATCATAAGCTTCGGCGATATCTTCTCCTATGAAAGATACTTACTCGTCGGGAAAATATGTCTTCAATGGTTCATATTGTCCGCCGACAAGGTTCTCTGCCAGGTGATCGGCCAATGCTTGACCCATGACTGCTTTCTCAGTCACATAAATGATGTCAAACTCACTTAACAGTATTTGCCGCTTTGCCAACTTGTCGGTAGGCATAGGTTTCTAGAAAATGTACTTTAAGGGATCCATTCTCGATATGAGGTACGTGGTGTACGCACAGAAATAATGCCTCAATTTCTGGGCTATCCATGTCAGAGTGA